>NC_143032.1:49468333-49824166 GCF_057628025.1 Oncorhynchus mykiss
TTTAGATTTTTTATTATTTTATAAACAACCCTGTGCAAGTAGCTCAACAGCCTTATGCAATATCAGATCTTCCGAAAAACATGCAGACCGCAAAGACAACGAGGTGGCAGGAAACTGATCAGCAAATTAAAAGTCTAGTGTGTGCACTCGCAATGCGAGTAGTACAAGCACAACGGAGTTGGACAATACATTTTACTTGCCAGTTCTGCAGGCTATTGACGTCACCCACTCCAGTCCATTCAGAGCACAGCGGACCAACCAAAATGCAATTACTCCATTTCCACCAATGCCTCAACACGTTTTACACTCTACAATACATAAAACAAGTCTCCTCTTCTGTATGAGTACATGACAATGATATGATTTGCCTCACTGAAAGAATGTAGCAGCTCCACCTGGATACAAACGCATTGAAAAAAGTGCACAGCCATATTTTAAACCCACAGATTGCTGCTCGTTCAGGCTATTGAGTGCCTTGGTTTTCAAATGTAAACAACCAAAATCCTATTCTTGTTTACTGCCTCCCCAAGAAAAGCACCTCCTACCTCAGTTTTCTTAACTATAATCATAAATATAAAACGCAACAATTTCAAAGATTTTACAGAGTTAGTTCATAGAAGGAAATCAGTCTATTGAAATAAATTCATTAGGCTCTAATCTATGGATTTCACCTTACTGTGCAGGGGCACAGCCATGGGTGGACAGACTTGGAAGCTAAGCCCACCAACTGAGAATCCAAGCCCAGCCAATCAAGTCTTTATTACAGACAGAAATACTCCTCAGCACACCTCAGATGATCCTGCAGGCAAAGAAGCTGGATGTGGAGGTCCTGGGCTGGCGTGGTTACACACGGTCTGCGGTTGTGAGGCCGGAGATGGTGCAGTTTGCACATCGCATCACAGGAGGCAAACTACCTGGCCTCCAAGACATCTGCAGCACCCGATTTCACAGGAAGGCCAAAAAGATGATCAAGGACACCACCCACCCAAGCCACGGCCTGTTCACTCCCCTACCATCCAGAAGGCGAGGTCAGTACAGGTGCATCAAAGCTGAGACTGAAAAACAGCTTCTATCTCCAGACTGTTAAACAGCCATCACTAACACAGAGAGGCTGCTGCCTACATACAGACTTGACCACTTTAATAAATGGAACCCTAGTCACTTTAACATTATTAAAGTGGCATTGTTTAAAGTAGCTTACATTACTCATCTCATATGTATATACTGTACCTTATACCATCTATTGCACCTTGCCTATGCCGCTGGGCCATCTCTCTCACACACACACACACAATCCCTTCCCTCCACAGGCACACACACAGCAGGGTAGCCTAGTGGTCAGAGCGGTGGACGAGTAACCGACAGGTTGCAAGTTCGAATCCCCGAGCTGACAATTTAACCCACTGTTCCTAGGCCGTCATTGAAAATAAGACTGTTCTTAACGGACTTGCCTAGTTAAATAATATATACACTGCTCAAAAAAATAAAGGGAACATTAAAACAACACATCCTAGATCTGAATGAATGAAATATTATTACATCTTTACATAGTTGAATGTGCTGACAACAAAATCACAAAAACTATCAATGGAAATCAAATTTTACCAACCCATGGAGGTCTGGATTTGGAGTCAAACTCAAAATTAAAGTGGAAAACCACACTACAGGCTGATCCAACTTTGATGTAATGTCCTTAAAACAAGTCAAAATGAGGCTCAGTAGTGTGTGTGGCTTCCACGTGCCTGTATGACCTCCCTACAACGCCTGGGCATGCTCCTGATGAAGTGGCGGATGGTCTCCTGAGGGATCTCCTCCCAGACTTGGACTAAAGCATCCGCCAACTCCTGGACAGTCTGTGTTGCAACGTGTCGTTGGTGGTGGGAGTGAGACATGACGTCCCAGATGTGCTCAATTTGATTCAGGTCTGGGGAACGGGTGGGCCAGTCCATAGCATCAATGCCTTCCTCTTGCAGGAACTGCTGACACACTTCAGCCACATGAGGTCTAGCATTGTCATGCATTAGGAGGAACCTAGGGCCAACCGCACCAGCATATGGTCTCACAAGGGGTCTGAGGATCTCATCCCGGTACCTAATGGCAGTCAGGCTACCTCTGGCGAGCACATGGAGGGCTGTGCGGCCCCCCAAAGAAACGCCACCCCACACCATGACTGACCCACCGCCAAACCGGTCATGCTGGAGGATGTTGCAGGCAGCAGAACGTTCTCCACGGCGTCTCCAGTCTGTCACATGTGCTCAGTGTGAACCTGCCCTCATCTGTGAAGAGCACAGGGCGCCAGTGGCGAATTTGCCAATCTTGGTGTTCTCTGGAAAATGCCAAACGTCCACAGGTGGGGGTTGTGCTTACAGCCCAACACCGTGCAGGACGTCGGGCCCTCATACCACCCCCATGGAGTCTGTTTCTGACCGTTTGAGCAGACACATGCACATTTGTGGCCTGCTGGAGGTCATTTTGCAGGGCTCCTCCTTGCAAAGGCGGAGGTAGCGGTCCTGCTGCTGGGTTGTTGCCCTCCTACGGCCTCCTCCACGTCTCCTGATGTACTGGCCTGTCTCCTGGTAGCGCCTCCATGCTCTGGACACTACGCTGACAGACACAGCAAACCTTCTTGCCACAGCTAGAAGGTTATATGGAGTTACATTGTGTTGTTTAAGTGTTCCCTTTATTTTTGTGAGCAGTATATTATATATATATATATAATATATATATAATATATATATATATATATATTATATATATATATATAATATATATATATATATATATATAATATATATATATATATATATATATATATATATATATATATATATATATATATATATATATATATATATATATATATATATATATATATATATATGCATGCATGCATGTATGCATGTATATATATATATATTCTTAATCCATCTCTTTAGATGTGTGTAGTTGTTGGGAATTGTTAGATATTACTGCACTGTCAGAACTAGAAGCAGAAGCATTTCGCTACACTCGCATTAACATCTGTTAACCATGTGTTTGTGATCAATAAGATTTGATTTGATTAGTTGATGTACTGACAAATTCTCTAAAATAGCGGAGGCGGCTTATGGTAGAGAAATGAACATTACAATTCTCTGGCAACAGCTCCGTTGGACAATCCTGTAGTCAGCATGCAAATTGCACACTCCCTCACAACTTGAGACATCTCTGGCATTGTGTTGTGTGACAAAACTATGCACATTTTAGAGAGGCCTTAAAAAAAAAAATGTATTGTCTCCAGCACCTGTGTAACGATCATGCTGTTTAATCAACTTCTTGATACGCCACACCTGTCAGGTAGATGGATTATCATGACAAAGGATAAATGCTCACTAACAGGGATGTATGTGTGCACAAACAAATGCGTGCACAATGAGCAAAATAAAATATGTGTATGTAAGGAAATTTCAGCTCATGAAACATTGGCCCAACACTTGTTGCACGTTGCATTTGTATTTTTGTTCAATAGATTAACCTCTATGCCACACCCTCGCCAACACACATTTGGAAGACTAACATCCACGTTGACTCACACAAGTGCTCTGTGGCTGCTGACTTAACCTGCTGGACTGGCTGAACTTTGTGCAACAGGTAAATGCTCCCACCCACAACCGTGGACAACACACAAAACAGACCTTATTATCATCACTGGCGATGTCACTGACTTGGCTGTCATCGAGCGAGGCGTCTCTGACCGCAAGGTTGGCGACACACTGACCGCTCCAACTCCTCTCCACCAACTAAAGGGCACCATTCAATTCCGCGACCTGAGGAAACTCAACCCATTCCTCTTTCAGGAACACATCCAGCCCACCTTTTGAGTCTGACTGTAATGAGCGGGCCCTTGAAGACATGGTCAATCTGTATAACAGCGCACTCACTTATACCCGGAACATCCTTGTGAAGTAACGTTCCAACGCTCGCCTCCTTGGTTCACAGTCCCCCCCCCCGACTGAAAATCCCAGATCCCAAATCTATTGTCTGGGGCTAAGTAAACCTCAACTTTCATGTAATAACGTCATGAGCATAATATTAGGGAAAGAGGATAATTTTGTACATGTACTGCGAGTTTAACCAATCCCTTGGTTAGGGGATCCCCAGGATCATTTTTATGTAGGACTGAGCAGCTCGGTTCTGGTGAATTTTTAAAAATGGTTTTATAAAGGGACATTCTACTCCAAAAATGAAAATAAATTAATGCCGACACCACCTAAAATATAATTTCCACCTCTAGAAATGTGCCCAATAACATGTAAAACTTAACTTAATTCACTTAATTCATTGTAACATATTGGACCATGTGCACATAGCCTATGCGTGATCTATAATATCAAATGTGCTATGAGCAATAAGCATTATCACCTGTAGCATCATGGCTATAAAATGTACATAGGCTGAAGCATGGGGTTCGTCCATCTGTATTTACCCCATTGGACACTACATCCTGATTGTTATTATAAACATAAATCATTATTCACTTTAATATACATATATTTTTTTGTTTATATTGTTTTTAAGCAACGTTGCTCTCAAAACTGTTTTCCCGTGATCCCATTAAGAATGGTTGACTTGACCACTTGTCCAATGGCTCTCGCAAGGAATATTTAGCTAGGATAGAACACACAAGCCGACTAGGTAAATAGGTCAACTATTCTACTATGGGGTTGTCTGATTTTGTTTTAATAACATTACATTGCAAAAACAGTAGCACTGGAAAGTGCCACCCTGAGCAATAAAGCACAGGCTTTGAATGACTTCGCCAGCCGCTACAGGAGGGTACACACCGCTGTCCGAGGTGAGCACATTATAACATTTAACTCCCATCTTAACATCGGATGGTCATTAACCAATCACGCGTGTCAGTTCAGTGCACATTCATTTGGGAACATATTCACTTCGTAGAACAGACACGCTTCTGGCTATTAGGCTAAGTCGCCTCCAAACCAGCCTTCTGCGACCTTGCCTCTCGCTTATGGAACGCTCTCCCTGACCATGCACCTCCATCATTGGGAACTTAAAAAAAATACTGGCCATAAAAATCACCTCTACAGACTATTTTTCACAGTACTAGTCCCAGTGTATTTAGCACCCATCCCACTTCTGCCATTTCATTCCAAATGCATGTTATTTTTATTGTCTAACGTTTGTCCCCCACAGTAGAGTTGAGAACTCACGAAAAGCGATATACAAATTAAATGTATTCTTAAATAGGAAGTATGAATCGTTCCATCGCGGGATGGGGCTGAATCAGCCATTTGTTCAATTCATTAGTCAGAGGAGATGGGAGATTCAGTCATTGAGGTGGTCCACATATTAACATTCAGCTATGTGCTTGTAACCATCATCATCTCCATATTATGGTGACCATACAAGAAATGGTTCTGGCCTCAAGAGATTTGTGCATTTGTAAATGAGTGTGCAACAAGCGTTACCTGAGTATGGATTGTTGGCTAGCCCATCTCTGCCAGGCATCGTTGCCGTTGTACCAGGGAATGTGACTCCATAGTAGTCCTACAGAGGGAAGGAGAAACACACTAGCTTAAACGAGAGACGGAAGGAGAGAAAACTAATATCACCAAATAAATCAGATTCCACACAGGAGATGGGAGATTGTCATTGAGGTGGTCCACATATTAGGATTCAGCTATGTGCTTGTAACAACCATCATCATCTCCATATTAAGACGGGCACAACAGACAATATTAATCATTAACATTTATTTATGCCTGGTCTATTAAAACTACATCTAAACCAGAGACCATACGAGAGTCCATCTGGGCAAACAGAAATGTGTGCTGCATTGCTCTTCATCGACACAAGGGATGTTCCATGTGTGAAAGGTCACTCACCATAGGCAGACGAGACTGAAGCATCTGCAGGTCCTCATAGCCATAGATCTGCTTTAGAGCAGGACAAAGACCAAATGAAAACAGGTCCGTTGATACATCTCAACTGAAATAGTCAACCACAACTCGCTAAGCAAGAACCAATGGCGGGCTAGAGAGAAAGACGAGAGCGAAATGGGAATTCATGAAGAAAAAAAAAAACAGCGCAAAGGCGCACAAGAGGAAAAAGAGTGGTAGCGTAGTTACCGGGTATGCAGGAAGCAGGCCTCCAGGGCCCATAATGTACTGATTGGCCAACAGAGGGGGCACTCCTTGGGCCAGGTTAGGGGGGGGTTTGCCTGTGGAACATCAGAATGAGAGAGGAAGAGGAGTCAAAAATTACACTGGTCACAACGGTCAAATAAGCAGAGGGAGTAGGACAGGGTCTCCCCAAACTCTGTCCCCGGGATCCCAAAGGGTGCCCGGTTTGTTTTTTTATCTAACACCACACAGCCAATTCATATGATCCACACTTGATTAGTTGGTTATTATAATCAGCTGAGTAGTGCTAGGGCCAAAAACTAAATGTGCACACCTTGGGGTTCCAGGGACAGAGTTTGGGAAACCCTGGAGGAGAACCATTAAGTGACCGTAACAAACCTATGTGTGACGGCAGGGTTCTCCTGGACTCACCCGAGGTGGTGGTCAGCAGAGGTTGGGCGGTGCGCCCAGCGGGTGAGAGGGCGGCGTTGCCAGTCAGACCAAGTCCTCCGGGGCCGTGCATCATGCCATTGGAGCTGCTAACAGCGGCGTTGATCGAAGGGCCCGAGGAGGAGAAGGCGTGGAGACTGCTGTTCTCCTCACTGGTCATCTGTATGGTAGGGTGGGGGAAGAGAGTTAGCCTGACAGAAGATTAGCTTTAAAATCGGTTGCCCTTTTCCTCTCCAGCGTCTGTGCTTATTTAAGATCAGTCCCTCGGCGATCAACAACCATAGACACACACCGTCTAGGAAGTGTTTTACGTTAGCCCAAGAAGAAGTGGTGCTTACCGTGAGGGAGGAGCTAGTGGAGAGGGCAGATCCTGATGAGTATGTACTGGTCACATGACTGGAGAGAGAGCAGCAGAGAAAACAGGTAACGTTAACCCAATGAGTCCCACCGTAAAGCAAGTGCATTTGACCTCTAAACCCCTTTTAACCCCCTAGAATCCCCCCCCAAAAAATTTAAGCTAGAGATATATATTTGCATTTGATTCGTCTCAATCCACCGCATCCGCCGACGTCGCACTGTGGCAGAGCTAGAGCGGTGTTTGACTATGAGATATAACGAAAAATCGGCCTCCTCACAAAATCTGTAGTGTCCGAACGGTTTGTTCTACAAACCTATGACCCCCTCTATGTAAAGATGATTCTCACGAACACGTGTTCTTCGTTTTGCTCTACGACCCACACTAGCGTCTTGGGACTCGTCTGAAGTCGGCACAGCCGACCTGCCAACTTGTCTGTAGCGTCCGAACAGTTTGGGCTGCACACTAATATGACCACTTTGTGGAAAGGTGACTCACGCATGTTGGTTTTGTTTTAGGAACCCATAGGCCTCATCTGAAGGTCCCCCGGTACCAGTTTAAAAAACATATATGAATTGAAGTATAATGGAGACTGTTTAGTGCCAAAAGAAGAAAGGTTACACCCATAAAAAAATAAAATTAAAAAATCCACATAAACCACCGGTCAAAAGCTTTGACACACCTACTCATAAGGGCTTTTCTTTATTTTTACTATTTTTTCTTTACTAATAATAGTGAAGACATCAAAACTATGAATTAACACATGGAATCATAGTAACCCCCCCCCCCCCCAAAAAAGTGTTAAACAAATCAAAATAGATTTTATATTTGAGATTCTTCAAAACAGACACCCTTTGCCTTGATGACAGCTGTGCACACTCTTTGCATTCTCTCAACCAGCTTCACCTGGAATGCTTTTCCAACAGTCTTGAAGAAGTTCCTACATATGCTGAGCACTTGTTGGCTGCTTTTTCCTTCACTCTGCGGCCCGACTCATCCCAATTTGGTTGAAGTCAGAGGATTGTGGAGGCCAGGTCATCTGATGCAACTTTCCTTCATGGTAAAATAGCCCTTACACAGCCTGGACAATGTGTTGGGCCATTGTCCTTTTGAAAAACAAATGATAGCCCCACTAAACCCAAACCAGATGGGATGGCGTATCGCTGCAGAATGCTGTGGTAGCCATGCTGGTTAAGTGTGTCTAGGAGTGTCACCAGCAAAACACCCCCACACCTCCATGCTGTACGGTGGGATTTACACATGCAGAGATCACCCCTTCACCACACGCAGGTCAGAACCAAAAATCTCAAATTTGACCAAATGACATCTCAGACTGGCAAATAAAAAGAAAAGATTAAGATTGTTCTTTTGCCTGCCAGTCTGAGATATGGCTTTTTCTTTGCAACTCTGCCTAGAAAGCCAGCATCCCGGAGTCCCCTGTTTACGTTGAGAATGGTGTTTTGCAGGTACTATTTAATGAAGCCACCAGTTGAGGACTTGTGACACGTCGGTTTCTCAAACTAGACACTAATGTACTTGTCCTCTTGCTCAGTTGCGCTCCCACTCTTTCTATTCTGGTTAGAGCCAGTTTGTGCTGTTCTGTAAAGGGAGTAGTACCCAGCGTTGTACAAGATCTTCAGTTTCTTGGCAATTTCTCGCATGGAATAGCCTTCATTTCTGAGAACAAGAATAGACTGACGAGTTTCAGAAGAAAGGACTTTGTTTCTGGCCATTTTGAGCCTGTAATCGAACCCACAAATGCTGATGCTCCAGATACTCAACTAGTATAAAGGACCGTTTTATTGCTTCTTTAAAACAGCAGAACAGTTTTCAGCTGTGCTAACATAATTGCAAAAGCATTTTCCAATGATCATTTAGCCTTTTAAAATGATAAACTTGGATTAGCTAACAATGTGCCATTGGGACAAAGGAGTGATGGTTGCTGATAATGGGCCTCCGGACGCCTTTGTAGATATACTGTAAAATAAAAAAGCAGTTTCCAGCTACAATAGTAATTTACAACATTAATGTCTACACTGTATTTCTGATCAAGTTGATGTTATTTTAAAATTGACACATGTTGCTTGTCTTTCAAAAACAAGGACATTTCTAAGTGACCCCAAACTGTTGAACGGTCGTGTATATATACACTGTATTTCATACCATCTATTGCATCTTGCCTCTGCCGCTCTGTCATTGCTCATCCATATATTTTTATGTATATATTCTTATTCCATTCCTTTACTTAGATATGTGTGCATTAGGTAGATTACATGTTAGATATTGCTGCACTGTCAGAACTAGAAGCACAAGTACTTTTCTACACTCACAATAACATCCGCTAACCATGTGTATGTGACCAATAAAATTAGATTTTGATTTGAAATATATTTTGATTTGTTTAACACTTTTTTGGTTACTACATGATTCCATATTTTTTATTTCATAGTTTGTCTTCACTCTTATTCTATAATGTAGAAAATAGTAAAAATAAAGAAAACCCATTGAATGAGTAGGTGTTCTAAAACTTTTGATGTGTAGTTTCCTGGTCTCTCAAATCTCATACAGACACTGTAAAGGGTGGGGGGCAACTCTGTTCCACGTCGTGAATCTTATTCAATGAGTTTGTATGAGCTAATGGCAGTAAGTCCAAACAAAAATGTTAATCAAATATATATTTATATATATTTTTAATACTTGTAGATTTCTTAATTAAAAATCAAGTAGTTAAATTATTCTTGGTGTGACCTTTATAAAGCAATCCCATATAGCTTGGTAGGCTTAGACTGCAGTTAGACATTGTGTGTTTGGATTTGTCCATTTCTTCAGCAGCCGTAGACACCATTAGTTTGTGAGATTAATACTAGAGCACTGTTTGAGACAATGGTGGACCCCGGAGGGGCCCGGGTCTTAAATTATTATTCTTTTTTAAAGGCTGTTAAGTCCAAATGGTTTGAGCTCAAAACCGAGACTCTCACAAACATGCTTTGCCCGATGACCCTCACAAGCTATACAAGAGTCATTAGAAGGTAAGGACTTCTTCTAGACAGATCACAGGAAATCCCAGGCCAGTGTTCATAACACTGTAATAAGCTCACAGTTGGTGTCACAAACACCAAACAGTTGTCACTGATTAGTTGGATATTCATTTCCCAACAAACAATCTGTACTTACAGCATTCATATAAATTCATTTTTAAATCAGGTTGGTTTGGTGGATCTTATTTTTTCCAATTGACATTAGTCAATAAATCTCATGAAAGCCACTGTTTATGTCAAATTGTGTGGTCTACTTGTAGCCCTGGTTGTCCTGAAAATAAAAGGGTAAAACACTTCATTGTGAGGCTAAATATAAGGGCTGGACATGCAGATAAATGAAAGGACAACGTTTCCTGGGGTCTCAGGACTGAGAGGGTTAAAAAGGGTTGAACCAACCGATAACAAGGACTTCAATTCTACCGAGTCAACACGGGAGATTCAGTCATTGAGGTAGTCCATATATTAAGACTCAGCTATGTACTTGTAAATATTATCATGAGAATGACTAGGGGAGTGAGTTTTGGGCTTACCTGCTGAGGGATGGCAGGGGGGCGGAGTGGGAGGGCATGGGGGCCGGGGAGGGAACATGGTGGACGGGGCCACTTTCACTGCTCATGGGGGGTGACTCTGGCTTTTGGGTACGAGAGGCCAATGTCGTTGCTGAGAAAGAAGAGGAGAGAAACCGACAGATAAGCAAGCACGCTGGACTCGTTTTTTGTTGTTGTCTTATAACATGAACTAAGAAAACCCTTTTGTTCAAAGGGGTTTCTGTTTTTGTCAACCACAAATTCTCATGGGTACTTACAGTCCTGTGGGCCCTGTGTCCTCATGCCACAATAGCCATTCTGTGAAAGAAGACATTGACACTCAGAGGACCATCTGATTTCCCTAACAATGATATGTCCTGTATCAGTGGCCACAAGCCTTTTGAAAGGGTGTTCTTGGGCATATCGTGCTGTTACATTAAAGCTCTAGTAATCTTAAAATCACACTTAAGAGTCTTGAAAATGTCCATTGACCATAGGAGATTCAGTCATTGAGGTATTCCACATAATAATCAGATATGTGCTTGTAACCATCATTATCTCCAGGTTTACGAGTGACAGGAGGAGCTGTCTTAATCAAGTCGGAGACCGTGTCTATAGTGTTGGTTACTCACGGTGAGGGGGGCGTCTTTGCTCTGGGAGTAGCCCAGGTGCGAGGGCAAGCTCCGCGGAGGGCCACTGTCCACTCTGCTAGACGAGGGGTTGGAGGAGGGCGGAGCGGCGCTGGGGAGACCCAGGGAGGGGGAAGGCGTGGCACTGGGCAAGCCCAGAGACGGGGAGGGGAAACTGGGGTCCGACACAGGAGGCATGGATGGCAAGCTGCCCAGGGGCTCACTGCAACAGAGGGAAGAGCTAGTGTGAAACAAGTTCACCTTGGCCTCTACGCTCACACAACAGTGAGACTAATTAAGCTAATTATTTTGTATTTATTTGAAACACACCTGACAGGTCCAGGTTTTGAGAACAAGCTAATCTGGGGTTGAGGTACGGCTGTGGAGGCCGGCTCCCTGGCAGGCTCGGCCTGTTGGCCCATGTCAGTCACACTGGGCTCCGAGCCAAAGTCCAGAGCCCCAAACTGCACGTTGAGACCAGACACGTCTGCCGAGCCTGGCATCTCCACCGCAGACGAGGGGATCTGAGGAGAGAAAGCGAGAGACGTAATGAAAGAGGGTGAGGGACATTCACACATGAAATCACATCAATGTACATACGCTATTCAGTGTGATTAATGAGCACACTGACATTTCAGGCCCAATGTGTAAGAGCATGCAAAGTTACTCACTACTTGTAGATGTTTACAAATAGAGAAACAAACACTCCTTGTATGTACCCTCTGAGTGAGCAGGCAGCCTCTATTCCCACACACACACACACACACACACACACGTTTCCTAACCTTGGAGGGAGGTGGTACTCTGCGTCTTTGGGTCTTGATCTGCCTCTGTGGGGGTTCAGCCATGGGGGCCTGGTGGTCGAGAGCCAGCTTGACCCCGGGGGAAGGCCCGTCTCTGGGAGGCGGGGGCCCGGCGTCGTAGTGGCCGTGGCCTGGGGGAGTGGGGACTGAGGGGGGAAGAGACAGAGGCTCTGCCTGGGGCAGAGAGCTCTGCTGGGCCTGCTGCTGCCGCTGGGCCAGTTTGCTGAGGACCGGGGATGGTTCCGGCTGCATCTTCAGATCCACTGGAGAAGACCGAGAGAAACCGACAGAAGGGTTTATGGTGGTATTGGGAGTACAGTAAATACATGCATGAAAAACTTATGCCAGTATGGCTGCTGGTCCGAAACTGCCTCCCTTCTCCTTCAATGTTTGCTCCACCACCACTACACTGCTTACAGACTCATCAGATCTGGAGTTAGGACCCAGGGGATAGGACTAAGGAATTAATAGGGCCCGGATATGTGCGGCAGCTTTTACAACAGAACTCTGACTTAAGGTTCTTGGTGTACCCTGATGCTTCTCCTACCCACTGTGTCACTGGGGGGGGGGGGTAGAAAGAGAAGTTGAACAGAGTGATAATGTACTGGGGGGAAAAAAATGCAATTTGAGGACAGGAGATTCAGTCAGCGGTAATCCACATTAAGTTTCAGCTATGTGCTTGTAACCACCATCTCCTATTCGACAAGCCGATAGACAGACAATGACGTACCCACACTTGAAACTTGATTTCCGTGTGATAGTACCTGCGTGTGTCTTAAGTTGAGAGGTTGGAACTGGGCCATGCTCCACTCTTGGGGCCTTGAATTCGCTGGCGGAAATGGGCGAGGGGACTTCAACTGCAGGTGGACCGGATTCTTTGGCGACACTGCCGTTGCCCGCTGTGACCAGCTGCTGATTGGGCAGCGGGGCGAGCCGGGGCCCGTTGAGCTGCTCTGGTATCCTGACCTCATCCGGGGCCGGCTTGGGCCCACTCAGAGTCCCAAAACCAGAGCCTAGGACTGAGGACTGTCGTGGGGGGGGGGAATTGATAATGTGAGTCTGAAAGCATTTCCAGGCATCTAAATTCACTTGAGAGCATAATACTAGTGTGTATGTATAAGAATATGAATGCGTGCAACCATGTTACGGGCATGCGTTCGGCTGGCTGCCTCACCAGGGCGGCGGGGGCGTAGCTGTTGGCGGCGGCACTGGCGTAGCTGTGTGTGGCGGTGCGAGTGCCATTGTGATGGGAGTTGGTGAATACCAGGCTCTGACCCCCGAGGCCCTCGGCGGCGGGGGGCTCCATGCCACCCAGCTCAGCCTCCACGCCGCCCGTCTTGGGCAGCAGCAAGCCTAAGTCCACACTACAGAGGGGGGGATAAAACAACCAGCAGTTTACAATGGGACACTGAATGCAAAGTGTTGTGTTGTACCCAGATACTGCTTTGTCACGATTAGATATCACTTCAATTGACTTATTATGCGTCTCATTTATATCTCAATGAGAAGTTGAGCAGAGTGAGAATGTAATGGAAAAATAATGTACTTATAGGACAGAAGGAGATTCAGAGATTGAGGTAGTCTACATATTACGATTCAGCTATGTGCTTGTAACCATCATCATCTCCACCATTTGTAAGGCCGGTACAGAGAAACACATACCAACCCCAGCCAATGTACTTTTTTGTTTGTGTGGTGAGAATTCGTGCTAGCAGGGAGAGCCAGAGGTACTCGAGTATTTCATGGGTGTAAAGTGCGCTTTACTGTGGTGAGCATTAGATTGGAGCCCTTACTTGTGTCCAGGCGTGATGTGGTTTGCAGAGGCAGTGAACACTTTGGTCTCAGACAGCTGTTGATAAAAACAGAAACATCAGGAAGAGAACCTTTGTTTTGTGTGTGTGTGTGTGTGTGTGTGTGTGTGTGTGTATCCACTGCAATAGAAAGCCAAAAGTGGCAAACACTTACATCCTCATTCCAGTCTTCCGCAGCCCAGTCTTCTAAGGTGCCTCGCCATGTTCCTCCTACGCGGGTAGGGGACAGTAGGGGTACATAAGTTAGACACGCCTTCATGCCTGGCCTACTCTGGCTAACAGAGCTCAATCAGCACAATAAAATCTGGGTTGTGTTCAATAGGGCGCCTCCTAAAGAAAACGCATCACAACGAAAATAAAAAAAAGTGTTTCTTATTGGACAAACGTAGGAGTCCTTTCCTGTGTTCTTCCCGAATGAACACAGCCCTTGTTGTTAACTACTACACTTTAAAGCTCTAAAACATGTAACTTGTAACAACTTGTAAAGGAGTGGGCCTTCATTTCACACCTCAGGGAAACCCAGTTGGCCATCTAAAAATCAACTGGCGTGCCAGAAAGGTCTCACCTGTTCCATCGTCGATCCCCTCAGTTTCCCAGGTTTCCTGGCGAGACGCGCCCGAGTTGGCATTGTAGTCAGCAGGGTTGAAGAGTCTGGAGGCGAAGAGGGGTTGTTTAGGGGTTCGTCTGTGTGTTATCATTAAGTCGACATTATTCAGCAATGCTACGATACAGTGAAACAGCCACCCACACACTGAAGACCTCCTGGATACCGGGCTGAATAGACATGAACAGCGAGAGACAAACGGGTGGGCTCTCCTGTATAGGTTTTTTCCAACTCACCCCATCCCCTGAGAGGAGAACCGGCTCCCACCAGCTGCTCTTCCTCTGCCACGACCCCCCGACCCTAAGGACACACACAGACACACGTCTGACCTCTGCTGCAAGACACACAAACCTCTGTCTAATAACCACACGTGAAGTATGTGAGGTAAAAAATAAAAAAAAAACAGACAGGTTTTTCGCCCACGTCTGATATGTTGCTTCAAAAACACACAAGCATAGGTTAGAGGGGGGCATGTTAATAACGGGCGACTTCCACGTCTATACCGGTAGAGAATTTTGAACAGACTAAAAGCCTAACGTTACTTGCTTATCAGAAATCAGCGTTTAGACTTTAGCTTGACAACAGCGACACAATTTGACAGGCTTCAGATCAAGATACGAGAGCGGGCTTAGCCTAGACAGCTGAAGTTAAAACGTATGACGAAACACATCTAGAGACAGCAACTGCCGTCATAGGCACCCCTGACCCCACCCTCACAGTATGCACGTCTGTCTTTGACTGTCCCAACCAAAACAACCCCCGGCACCCTCTCCCTAGCAGCTGCAGGACACAGTACATTTCACACGTTGTATGGCACTTGTGGTAATAGCTGGACGACACAAATAGACACATTGCCAAATAAAATTCTACACCCACCCTACTAGACGTACAAAATGCCCACATCACATGCCATTTTGGGGAGACAAGGGCCCCGTAGAGTAGAGAGTGGGTTTTGCAAAACGAAGATCAGGGAGGGTTATTGTGGAGGCTATTGTAGCGTACAGCATAGTAGTGGAATCTTATTGTGTGGCACACAGGACTCTACATTGGGAACATTTTGGATGTATATGCGCATAAATATTTTGCTGTGTGAGCTATTTTTATTGTATTTTTTTATTTTATTTATTTTTTATTCTGGGTATTTTTATATAAATAAACAGAATTAAAAAAATAATAATAATAAATTGTTCTAATAACTAGGCTTCGCTGTAGTATCCTAAAGAAAGGTGCCGGTCTTGGTTGCACCATTGCCACAATGAAAACAGATTTTTTTCTAGCCCAAGATATGTCCCAAATAACCAGCGCTACATATTTCCTCCTTCCATCACACATTGGCGGGCCACATTTTTCAATCCATGTCGCGGGCAATTCTAAAACTAGGTCGACTCGCGAGCTGCTAATAATCTGTTTACACGTTGTTCAGTTCTCTAGCTACTTAACCAGTATATTCTAACATTTGAGGGCACAGAAATAAAGGAATATCTTCTTCAGGAGATCAATGACCATAGCAGTGAATGAGGCAGACTGATCTCTTGCATGTTGTCAAACTTTTTTTTCCAAAGTAAGGCATGGATACAAACTAGTGAGGGCGCACAAAGGTGCCATTTTTCACACCGAAACAATGCTAGAACTGCAAGAAATGTGCCTATTTTCAGAGTGAGGTCATCACAAGCCTAGCGTTTCACTAACGATGAGATATTAGGCCAAGTGTCACGATACCAAGCACATCGTGATACCACAGGGTTCCCATTGCATCGAAGCTAGAGAACGTGGCTACATTATTTTATTAGTACCAGTAACACTCACCTCTGCCAGCAACACCTCTACCCCTGCGACCACGGTCTGCCCCTCTATCTCCAGGACCCATTTCAAACACATTCTCCTCTGACCGCACTGAAAGGTAAGGGGGGGGGGGGGGGGGGGGAACACACCAAAAACAAATTACATGTGTCAACACACTCGCAAAACAAAGAGGCGATTTAACAGTTTCCAGAACATTAAGAACACCTCTTTCCATGAGAGACTAGCTGAACGCGGTGCTCCTTTATTGAGGAAACCTGTTAAATCCACTTCAGAAATCAGTGTATATGAACGGGAGGAGACGGGTTAAAAACTCATTTTTTTAACCTTGAGACAATAGATTGTGTATGTGTGCCATTCAGAGGATGAATGGGCAAGACAAAAGACTTAAGTACCTTTGAAAGGGGGATGGTAGGTGTCCCTAGGGCTGTGGCGGTCATGAAAGTGGACTGCCTGTCTCACAGTAATTGACCTTTAATAAACAAACACGTTTAGCTAAATCCATACACCTGGTGCCTAGGCTGAGGTCTAGTTCATTTATAGCAGACAAGATATGCTTATAATTCCCATTATATGATTTTGGTTATATGAATACAAGTGAACATATAGCTGATAAAATAGAAGGGATATTTCTCAAATGATTGCCATGGGAGTGTGCACATTGAGCAGCTATTACATGTGATGTAAAAAAAAAAGTGATTTGAAACAGGTCTTAAAACACTTAATTTAGAATTATTTAACCTTAGTGATAAAGCGTAGAATGTCTTGGAATTCAAAATATGGGCAGCATGATGCAATTTGATGATTGATGATTTGAAAAAGAAGTCCAAGGCATTCGCTCAGTTTCTGGCCTCGACTGCACACGCAGCCTGTCTCATTCCCAAGTGAGAATATTCTTCTAGCCCAGCAGACTAGTCGCAATTTAATATTGTCTTTACATATTATACTAATAAATGGAAAACATTTCACACATTATTAACGGGCCATTATCAGGGCATGGCATTCGTATGCACCAACTTGGTCATAGCATATAGGATGCCTGTCCGGCGTTGCCAGTAGGCTACTCCGCATGTAAAGTGAATCATTGCGCATTAGGAGTTGAGAAATAAATATATTATGACTGGAAAGCTGAGATCCTCCTTTTAAGACGCCATCAAAACTTGTCGCACGCGATTCCGTACAGCAATGTTGCGCAATGACTGGACTTGAAGTAAAATAAGTGTCTCTCTATGCATCAACCAGCTGTTTGAGGAGCTGCCTGTCTGTGCGATAGACCTATTCCTCTCAAACTCTATGCCAGGGCTCTCCAACCCTGTTCCCGGAGAGCTACCCTCCTGAAGGTTCACGACAACCTCAGACGTCTATAATCTGATTCAGTTTAGTCCAAATGGCTACCATTGCGTTTGGCTTAGAGTTTGAAACAAGATCGACGTAAAAAATTGGATTGCTACTTTAATACGGCAGATTTTGGGTTCTAGCAAATAAAATGGTTTGCGTCATTTCTAATCCCCCTCATACCACCACCCCTCCTCTGACTAGTCGGACAACAAGACTTCCACTTACAGCTATTTTATTCACATCTACAGCACATGCATAATGATTGCCCAATTGCTAGATTTTCACCCACAGCGGCCAATCCACCATTCAGTGTGATCTTAACTCCAACCCTCCGGTGTCCACAGTATACCATTTTGCAATACATCCCTCCGAGGGTCTTGAACCTTCCCAGTTGTAATTTTGTATTGAGCATACATCTCCATACACTTAGTGACGCGTGACAATTTTACCGTTTACAATGTCTTCATTCATATTATACCCATTTTTTCGAAGAAAATGTGTTTTACCCCCTCAGTACATTTGAGTTTAGTCATATTACTTGCTGAAATATTTGATCCGCCTTACCTGGAAGATGAAGTCGCAGCCAACTCTGTAAGGCTTCATTTACTCTAGCTGTTCCCATAGACTTCCAGTCATTGAGCCAACAACTATCTACTTAAAAGTGCACCTCGGCAGAAATATCTACAGTACCCGTCAAAAGTTTGGACACCTACTCATTCAAGGGTTTCTATTTTTACTATTAGCAAGTTGGTTAGGCTACTCAGCGCCATTCCTTTACAGAGGACGGTTTGGTTACCAATGGTTACCGTGACTCAACGATTACGTTGAATTTGACCACATTCGCGACTCTTGACCGTCGTTGTGGCGGTAATATGGTCACTAATAGCCCTAGGAGTCCGGCTCTCACCTTCTCGGCTACGGCTGGTTCCACGGCCCCTCCTGTTGGGACCCCCGCGGCCCCGGCTTGCCTCGCGATCCCTCTTCTCTCGGTTGTCCTTCGTCTCAGAGGGTCCTCCCTCCTTCCCGGGGCCTCGCGCCTTTTTCCCAACTGTCTCCCAGGAGGTCTGAATGACAAAGAGACCTTATTGCAAACATAAGAACACTCAAACCTGAATAAGCAAACATGAGAAATAGGTTGTAGATTTTGGTTATGAGAATACTTTGAGAGCGCAAACTTGGGACTGACTAATAAAGTCGTTAAAGAGTCTACCTGCAATTGGAAATCATTTTTGTAGGTAAGTTAATGATGTATAGTTCAACTATCATACTCTATAAGAACCCAAAATACAAGCTAGTTTAACGTCATAGTTTGTAAACAATGTAATTGTGATCAAACACTGTTTAGCAGGGCACTCCAAACCTGTCCTTGGAGAGCAACCCTCGCCTAGGTTTTCGATCCAACCTTAAGTTGTAACTAACCTGATTCAACCAGCTAATTATTAGAATCAGGTAGGCTAGATTAGGGTTGCAGCAAAGACCTACAGGACAGCAGCTCTCCAAGTGCAGGGTTGGAGAGAGCTGTTCTATAAAGGCTGAAAACATGAGTTAAACTATCATTTGGATCTAATGCATGGTCAGTACTAGCATCCATAACAGTCTCTAAATTTGAGAGTGGTTACGCTTCTCCAGCCCCATCACTCAGCCGTTTACCAAAACAGTAGCAGGGTGTTTGCTTTGTGGAAGTTTGAACTGCAGATTGCCCCTTTAATTAGAGTTAGTGTCATTGGATGTGAATTCATGTGAGCGCCTGCGGCGAACCTCACCGTGTCCGAGGTGCTTTCCAGCAGGAAATTGATGGCTCTGTTGACATCCTCGTTGCAGTCATGGAGGGCCACCATACACTCATCTTGTGTCTTCCCAGTCACCTCAATCAGCTGTGGGAATACACACATATGATCAGCACTTGGCGACAGGTAATGTAGCGGTTAAGAGCATTTGGCCAGTAACCAAAAGGTCGCTGGTTCAAATCCCTGAGCCAGCAAGATGGACAAATCTGCCGTTCTGCCCTTGAGCAAGGAAGTTAATCCCCCAACAACTTCTCCCCAGGTGTAGAGGACAGTGATTAAGACGGGTTGAGGCTAAACACGGAAGACACATTTTGGTTGAATTCATTCAGGTTGTGCAACTGACTAGGTCCCTTTCTTCAGGCAGACTATTTTTTACATTTAAACTGCCATTTAATAATTATTTACAAATGTTTCCATTGAAACTACGGGAAATGGGCCTCCAAGTGGCGCAGCAGTTTAAGGCACTGCATCGCAGCCGGGATTTCCTAGTCACGCCGCACTCCAGCAACTCCTTGTGGCTGACCTCGGGCGCCTGCGGGCTGACCTCGGGCGCCTGCGGGCTGACCTCGGGCGCCTGCGGGCTGACCTCGGGCGCCTGCGGGCTGACCTCGGGCGCCTGCGGAGGAGCAGTGCGGCTTAGCAGGGTCGTGTTTCCGAGGACATGTGACTCTTGACCTTTTCCTCTCCCGAGTCCGTAGGGGAATTGCAGCGATGGGACAAGACCGACTTCCAATTAGATATCACGAAATTGGGGAGGAAAAAGGGGTAAAAGTACAAAAGAGGAAAATGAATAAAATCCCCCTTGAATTCACAACGTAGCTGTCGGCAACGGGTTGGGTCTCACGGCGAGTTCCTTTCCGATGATTAAACGTTGCACATGTACTACCATTACTGTATCCCAACTCCACCTCCAAAAGTTGCCATTTCCTTCTCAAAGTATTGCCATACAGGACTTCGCTGCTATCGCTTGCCTTTCTCGGACACATTTTCCTAACCGTTAACAGCCCTGACAGTGGAGGAGACTCCCGGTGTGGACATTTCTGAGTGTCAACATTAGATTCTGCTAGGAATCGACTCCTAAGATTGTATTTTTGGGACAGACCAATTAGTTGCTGTACTTCCAGATACACAAACAAACACTTGCATCTTTCATAGCAAATTAGACAGGGATGGAGTAAGTGGGGCACAGTATAGGCAGGCCGGCCACCAGGCAGAGAGCAAGAACCGTGCACTAGGCTCATCTATAGCCGTATCTCTCAATTTCTTGGCTTGCAACTTCAGTAAAGCAGGGCCTAATCAATGAATAGGGTAGGATATTCTAGCCGCAACAAACCGAAGACTGAACAAACTCGCATCATTAGCTAAAAGAGCGTGGACTGTAATCATCAGTTTGGAACTAAAACGAGTTTCAATTGGACAGAGTGAGGTAGGTCTCGGCCGTTTAGTTTGCTTACTTCGTGATACAGAATGGGAGTAATGAATGCGACCCAGGCGAGCCAGCCCGAGGGAAAGATGGGGCACCACAGGCTATCTGGGAATGTCTTGCATGCCTTGCAAATTCACCAAAGTATCCTGAAGTTCACCTCTTCTGGTTTTATTTCAAATTAAAACATTGCGCAGGCCTTTATCGTGTAGTTAGACTAACCAAGAAAATAATATATTTTGTGATAACTGCACTGTGATTTTCATTTTGTGAGGGATTCTTAACTTTAAGGATCCAAATTTCATTTAAATGTTCACTGCCCTAATCGGCACGTGTGCACATAAAACAACTCAGCAGTGCCGACAAACGCACTCACAAATACAAAGAGGACACAAACAGACATGTGTGGGATGAGTGTGCATTGGTACTGTACTTAAAAATCATACAGACTGCTATACAAATGCCATGTTCACAACATCTTTCACACACTGTCCTCACCTGTTTGACCTTATCCTCAAAGTCGGCATCATTTTTGTCGTAGATCATCTGGGCAAGCCGAATCTGTTCCGCTGTGGCCTGCATTCAAAAAGAGTAGTTACACTCAGGTGACCTCCATTTGTTGTGTGTGTGTGATAAGACTAAAAGGCGATAGGCACATTTGAAATATGTACTTGTGATGGCAGGAATAACATGAGAAAAGATATTGCGACCCCTGGGTATGGTATAACAAAGGCTTGGTGGGACATTAAGTCAAGTTGGCCAAGATATGAGTATATGTAGCCCTCGAAAAACATTATCCATACGTAGGGTTTCCAGCGGTTACATTCACCCACGGCTGGCTCCACGTGAACTACAATTCTTATGCTGCGTCTTAACATTTAGAAACGGCAATAATAAATTGTTTCAAAATGGTTTGAAACATATGCCGATATGGCCTTTATCTTTCATGTCAGCTAAAAATAATCTTTCAAGTGAAAAGATGCACTTATGGTACCAGTAACATAGAAGAAGGGGGGGGGGGGGGGGCATAACTGATTTGACGAAGTGCAGGCAGACATACCAGAACACTTAGAAAAAACGATTTATCTGCACACTGAGCTCCCAATGTAAGGGGTTAATCAAATAACATTTTAAAAAATCCATTGCATCAGAGCTATAAGCGGCTACATTTTCTTAGTACCAGTAGCAGTCACCTCTGCCAGCAACCAAAAGTACACTGTACAGTGTTGCTACTCTGAAATTGTGTATAAAACTCACCTGTATC
This sequence comes from Oncorhynchus mykiss, assembly GCF_057628025.1. NCBI lineage: Eukaryota > Metazoa > Chordata > Actinopteri > Salmoniformes > Salmonidae > Oncorhynchus > Oncorhynchus mykiss. The sequence goes on from NC_143032.1 coordinate 49,490,288, forward strand.
TGTTTTTGTGGCTGTGTGGTTTGTGTGGTGGTGGGCAGCGCTCTGTCTCGAGTTCCTCGAGCTGGATTGCTGACCACTGAAGTCATCATATACAGTATATACAAAACAATGTATGTACAAAATAGAAAAATCTGAAACAGATCAACGGAGGGGGGAGGCAGTCAGTCAGATGGACATCATAATCATTTCAACCTCACAGGACTACTTGTGCAGAGTCTTGCTTTTGTCGTCAACTTTGCCTGTGCCATGTAAGACTATAACCCTGTCCATCGCCCCTCATGTTTAAATTTAGACGTGGGGGGGGGCTGTTCTGGTGTCAACTTACATCTCTCATGCACACATTCAAAAACATTCTCACAAACACAGATGTAATGGTCAAACAAGCACCACTCATACACCTGGCTACAATCAATTTTAATTGAATTAAATGGCAGCTATAAGTTCTGGCAATTTATAAATAGTTTTGTTGCTCTGTTGACAGTGGCGAATGTGGATTTGAAGCTAGCGTTCAACATTATAGCAAGGCATTCAAACCACAGAGCCTAGTCCAAATCATGGGCAGCCATTTGGGATTGCCCAAAAAAGTTCAGACGTGCCAATGGTTCATGACATGTGCCCGTGAAGTTACTAAAAACTACTAACGTTTGCCAGCTAGCTAAATTAGGCATCGCTATTAACGGAATGCCAAGCGGATATATGGCCTAGCTAGCCAACTAATTTACAAATGAAGTGTGATTCTGATAATCTAATGATAGTGCGTAGCTGGTTTGCTAGCTCTCGTCTAGCTAACAAAGCAGCTGCCATTGTTGTTGTGACAGCTGTGTTCTCTAATCGGGGTGGGTACACAAATGAACTAAATAGCTAAGCGTCCTTGTAATCGAGAAAAAAATTGATTTGTTAGCTAGGTTCGCTAGCTATTTCCAGAAATAAGAGCATCCCAAAATTAGATTTGTTGAGCGCTTTATTATTTTGATGATTCACAGTAAAGACGATGACTTAACGTTGGCTGGCTTGCTTGCTAACGACGCGCTAACGTAGCTAGTTATAACTTTAACATTGCCAATATATTTTGTTCACATGTCTAAATTAAGCTTGAGCAAAGACCAAACTGTCTGCCTCGCTCTAATCGTTAAATAGATAACATTAGCTAGCTAAAATGTTTACTAAATTACTAACTATAGTAGCTAACCTCATGATTAAGCCCATAACGCCCGTTTGATAGCTAGCTAAGTATGCTACCGCAGATAACTTGGTTTGCAGTCACTGTCAGAGACCAAAATAAACAATGTTGGACGGAGCTCTTTGTGTAAACGGCTAATATTAGCCAGTTAGCTAGTACCCCTAGCTAATGATTTATGATAATGGTCGCTCTTTGAGGAACAGTCGCCCATACACTGTACTCCACGCACGTGGACTAATAACATTACATTAAAGAATAACATGTAACTAGCAACGTTATATCTACAAATTGTATACAATACTACAGTGTAACCCGCTAAAAGGAAGTGTGGACATAGCTAGGTAGCTAGCTATTTGACCCGTGAGTTATCTGGCTAGCATGCTAGTTAGCATACATTTTTAGCATTTGAAAACGATAGCACAATGTGGAGACGCTAGAGCTAACTTAGCACTGAAGTGGCTAAGCTAACTGGCAACGTGAAATGATGGCTCGGTCTATCTATTTTCGGAGTATCACTACAGTAAAGTGGATCCACCGTATTTTTTTGTTTTGTTTATGATTATCATAACAAACCTTTTTCTTTCTTTACCTGCTAACACGCTTCACTCAGCCAGCAGCAGATGCCGTCACGTGACACACCGCGCCGTCGTTCAACCCCGAATAACCGAACCAGCCACTCATAACAGGTCTAGCAGATCAGGTTGTTTTACGCACTCTGCTGGTGTGCGTGCTCGCTCCCACCACCTCGGAACGCGCTGTTGATAAATCAGTGGTTGGTTGGCCTCATTGGCATTTGATGTGGATGGCTCTTGTTGGTATTATGCCACCTGCAAGCTACTTATGACGGCTCAAGGGAATCATCTTCTGTTCATCCTTATCTACCAAAATGTCTAAAGAAAGGGAAGGTATTACAGTCTAGAATGTAGATATAGAGCAAAAAAAAAACAGAATGTGATTAAACTATTTTGTGTGTACATTTTAGATAAAACATTTAGTCATTTAGCAGGTGCTCTAACCCAGAGCAACTTACAATCAGTGCATTCAACTAAGGTAGACCACACATGTGTATAACAATAATTGAAAGAAAAATCTAAATCGCTATATGCAAAATCAGGGGCTCGGATGGTCTTTACTGAGCGGCGGCTGCAATAGAGAGGCAGGGGAGGGGGCATCCCGATGAGCCTTTGTCGACGAGGAAATAGACCGCCAATGCCCTCTGTCCTATTGTTGAAGTTATTATGTGACTTGTTAAGCACATGTTCACTCCTAAACTTATTTAGCCTTGCCATAATTGCCTTAAGACATTTCATTTATTTAGCCTTGAATACTTATTGCCTCAAGACATTTCAGGTTTTAATTTTTGCATTCATTTGTAAACATAAAAAAAAAACATAATTCCAATTTGACATTATGGGGTATTGTAGTTACGCCAGGGACAACAACATCTAAATTTGATCCATTTTAAATTCAGGCTGTAAGACAACAGAATGTGGAAAAAGCAAAGGGGTATGAAGACACTGTACATACCCCACCCAGATGCCATGGATTACAGGCAAGGCGTCAATACAGGACTAAGATTTAATTCTACTACGCCGGCTCTGACGTTCTACAGATGTGGCAGTACTTGCAAACTATCATGGATTACAAAGGGAAACCCAGCCGCGAGCTGCCCAGTGACACAAGCCTACCAGATGAGCTAAATACCTTCTATGCTAGCTTTGAGGCAAGCAACACTGAATCATGTATGAGAGCACCAGCTGTTCCAGACGAATGTGTGATCTCGCTCTCCATAGCCGATGTGAGTAAGACCTTTAAACAGGATAACATTCGCAAGGCCGCGGGGCCAGACAGAATACCAGGACATGTACTTAGATCATACACTGACCAGCTGGCAAGTGTCTTCACGGATATTTTCAACCTATCCCTGACCCGGTCTGCAAACCCTACTTTTTCAAGCCGACCACCATAGTCTCCCAATAACGCCAAGGTTACCTGCCTAAATCACATTTATAGCCATGAAATGCTTTGAAAGGTTGGTCAAATCAAATCAAACTTTATTTGCCACATGCGCTGAATACAACAAGTGTAGACTTTAACGTGAAATGCATACTTACAAGCCCTTAACCAACAGTGCAGTTCAAAAATAAGAAAATATTTACAACACCATCATCCCAGACACCCTGGACCCACTCCAATTCGCATACCGCCCCCAACAGATCCACAGATGACGCAGTCTCTATTACCCTCCACACTGGCCTCACCCACCTGGACAAAAGGAATACCTTTGTAAGAATGCTGTTTATTAACTATAGCTCAGCATTTAACACCATAGTCCCTTCCAAGCTCATCACCAAGCTCAGGACCCTGGTACTGAACATCTACCACTGCAACTGGATCCTGGACTTCCTGACGGGACACTCCCTGGCGGTGAGGGTAGGCAACAACACATCCGCCATACTTACCATCAACATCAAATCAAATCAAATTTTATTTGTCACATACACATGGTTAGCAGATGTTAATGCGAGTGTAGCGAAATGCTTGTGCTTCTAGTTCCGACAATGCAGTAATAACAAGTAATCTAACTAACAATTCCAAAACTACTGTCTTGTACACAGTGTAAGGGGATAAAGAATATGTACATAAGGATATATGAATGAGTGATGGTACAGAGCAGCATAGGCAAGATACAGTAGATGGTATCGAGTACAGTATATACATATGAGATGAGTATGTAAACAAAGTGGCATAGTTAAAGTGGCTAGTGATACATGTATTACATACATGTATTACACGTATGCATATGAGATGAATAATGTAGGGTAAGTAACATTATATAAGGTAGCATTGTTTAAGGTGGCTAGTGATATATTTACATCATTTCCCATCAATTCCCATTATTAAAGTGGCTGGAGTTGAGTCAGTGTCAGTGTGTTGGCAGCAGCCATGAAGCCCCTCAGGGGTGTATGCTTAGTCCTCTCCTGTACTCCCTGTTCACCCATGACTGTGTGGCCACGCACAACTCCAACATCATCAAGTTTGTTGACCGCAAGACAGAGGTAGGTCTGATCACCGTCGACAATGAGGCAGTCTTTAGGGAGGAGGTCAAAGACCTGGCATTGTGGTGCCAGGACAACAACGTCTCACTCAACGTCAGTAAGATAAAAGAGCTGATTGTGGACTACAGGAAATGGAAGGTCGAACAGGTCGAGAGCTTCAAGTTCCTCAGTGTCAATATCACTAAAGAACTATCATAGGCCACACACATTAACACAGTCATGAAGAGGGCATGGCAACGCCTCTTCCCCCTCAGGAGGCTGAAAAGATTTGTCAAGGGCCTTCAGATCCTCAAAAGGTTCTAAAGCTGGCCCATTGAGAGAATCTTGACTAGCTGCATCACCTCTTGTTACGTCAAATGCAAGGAACTGGATTGTGTTTACAGCATGAGTGGTCTCAAGTACAGTACCAGTCAAAAGTTTGGACACACCTAGTCATTGAAGGGTTTTTCTTTATTTTTACTATTTCTACATTGTAGAATAATAATGAAGACATCACAACTATGAAATAACAAATGGAATCATGTAGTAACCAAAATAGTGTGGGAACTACACATGCTGAAATAATCTGTTCACCTTCTCTGGGTCTCAAATCTGGACTCATCAGACTAAAGGACAGATTTCCACCGGTCTAATGTCCATTGTTCGTGTTTCTTGGCTCAAGCAAGTCTCTTCTTATTATTGGTGTCCTTTAGTAGTGGTTTCTTTGCAGCAATTCGACCACGAAGGCCTGATTCACAGTCTCCTCTGAAGGGTTGATGTTGAGATGTGTCCAGTTACTTGAACTCTGTGAAGCATTTATTTGGGCTGCAATTTCTGAGGCTGGTAACTTTAATGAACTTATCCTCTGCAGCAGAGGTAACTCTGGGTCTTCCTTTCCTGTGGCAGTCCTCATGAGAGCCAGTTTTATCATTGCACTTTATGGTTTTTGCGACTGCACTTGGGGAAACTTTCAAAGTTCTTGAAATGTTCCAGATTAACTGACCTTCATGTCTGAAATGAATGATGGACTGTTGTTTCTCTTTGCTTATTTGAGCTGTTCTTGCCATAATATGGACTTGGTCTTTACCAAATAGGGCAATATTCTGTGTACCACCCCTACCTTGTCACAACACAACTGATTGACTCAAACGCATTATGAAGGAAAGAAATTCCACAAATTAATTTTTAACAAGGCACACCTGTTAATTGAAATGCATTCCAGGTGACTACCTCCTGAAGCTGGTTGAGAGAATGACAAGCGTGTGCAAAGATGTCATGAAGGCAAAGGGTGGCTACTTTGAAGAATCCTCAAATATAACATATATTTTTGATTTGTTTGGTCCATATGTTTTATTTCATAGTTTTGATGTCTTCACTATTATTCTACAATGTAGAAAATAGTCAAAATAAAGAAAAACATTTGAATGAGTAGGTGTGTCCAAACTTATGACTGGTACTATAGATGCGCTTGTTTTGAGATCAAAACGAGAGCTTCATGTAGCCAAGTGTGCACATTCTGTTCATGTCCTTTGCTAGTTAGTGAGTTATTAGCCCAGTTATAGATCATTTTAGTCAGCAATAGGGGAGTGATAATTTTTTTCTCCTAGAAGGCAGTGTTGTATTTTGAGACATGCTTGAACAAACTAAGTAGCCAATAGGCAGAGGATAGCATCATTTGTCTGATTCTCTGTAATAATGGCATAGAAATAATAATACATTTTATTTTGTAAAGTGGTTTCTTGCATCAAACAACACAACAACATTTCCAATGAACTCCTTGCCGGAAGGACAGGTGGATAACAGGTTAATGTCAAGCCCTGCATATTTTCTTCAAAGGTTTCATGGAATTTAGGCCTGCATTGAACACCACACATTGGCTGCTACTGTAGGCTGAATGAGAACAGCTATTTCCGCGTTCAAATGTTATGGTATGCCATTGCTTTTGATTGTAGGTCACTCTGGTATGCCTACATTATGATCAAGTAGCCTACATGGCCACTGTTTAAACTGTAACATAAAGCGGGTACAGCCTCAGTGTTCACAGTAAACGCATGCTGGAAGTTGCACAGAATTTTCACAATGTTAAAGTTTGCTCTCAGTAGACTTGAAATTCGCTGTGCCGAAAAAAATTAGAGGGAACATTGGTGGTAAGTCTAGAACCAACAGAACCCTGAACAGCTTCTACCCAGAAGCCATAAGATTGCTAAACAAGACTGCTAAATAGCTAATAAAATGTCTCACCCGGACTACCTGCATTGATCCTTTTATGCACTAACTCTATGCACAAACACTGGACACTCACACATACTTACACTGACACCACAACACACTTTCACACTCAACATATACTCACGGTCTATTATCTATCTTGTTGACTAGTTCACTTTACCCCTACCTATAAGTACATAGCTATCTCAATTACCTCATACCCCTGCACATCAACTCAGTACTGGTACTCCCTGTATATAGCCGTGCTATTTTTACTCAAGATTTTTGTTATTCACTGTGTATTTATGCCTTGTGTCATATCATTTGTATATATTTATCTTAACTCTGCATTGTTGGAAAAGGACATGTAAGTAAACATTTCACTTTTAGACTACACCGGTTGTTTTACGAAGCATGTGACTTTTCTTTTTGAGTGAATTGTGCAATACATTTTCTACTCTGAAAACTAGGATTTTCACACACAGTACCTCCATCTGCTGGCAAGACAGATGAACAACTGGCAGACATCTTCTTTGCGCCTGCATTTCAAAGACCAACCACAGAGGACAGGCCTACCACATAAAAAAAGTGATTTATCTTCCATGTATAATTAATTTCTCGTGGATAGACTACCTAAACTACCAAAGTACAACATTATAATGATTCCATAACTTTTTATGGTTAGTTACTCGTAGCAAAATTCTTGAAATGACAGAGGTTGGGAATCCCCATAGAGATAGAGGACTCATCTTTGTATCTGTGCCATTATAGCGTCTGTGACAGCATGGGCAGCACCATTGAGGCAATCTCCATTTTGATGTAGCACATTTTCTTCTTCACAATTGGCTGATCCCTCCTGATTACCCGGTTGGACATGACTCCAACAGGGTCACCAGAAGGCATTAGACAATGAAGTTGGAAGTCCCACCCAATTGACTACATTATAATGGTGGAAGCCCTCAATGGTGCTGTCCATGCTAATATGGCTTTTTGGCCACTAGAGGACTCTATCATTCTCTATGGGAATCTCATTATTTGTGATAAAGGCTAAAGTAGTACAGTGCCTTAATCACGAAGGTACTGACTATAAGTGTTTGTTCCTGTAGGCTACTGTTTAACAAAATACAGCTTACTCCACACAAGTTCACTCCACACCCACACAAATTATTTGCCTGGTTTGGGGTAAATTCAGCTTTCAATTCAGAAACAGAACTGAATTGAAATTCACTCCATGAATTGAAAATGACTAATAGTTTTCAACAAGGATTTTTCAGTTGGGTGAGGTAGGGCTGTAGCAGAGATCTCAGGCTCCGAACGCACACAGCCTTCTGCTCCATGATCTCCTCCAGTTTATGAACGTGACTCCCTAAAGTCCTGAATAATAGAGAGGGACCGGTGAGACAGACAGGGAAGGAAGTTGGATCAACAAATGGTAGACAGTCATGGAGAGCACTACTCTCAAACCAAGTGTCCTATTCAGCAACAATAATAGTAATTGCAATGAATCTAATGAATTCAATCCATGATTTACGAGCTAGTATATTTAATACTTGTATATACAAGGTGCTGAGTTCTCACCACGTCAGGCTGTTGGCACAGCAATGTTCCCTCTCTACGACACATAGACTATCTGCTTCAACTGCTCCCAATGGGTCTGGACAACACACCACCTGACAAACACCGAAGGGAGAAAGAGAGAGATAGAGAGAGAAGGAAAGAGGAAGAGATGGCAAGGGATAGAGCCAGGATGAGTAAGGGACCATAAACCTACACATTGTTCATGATACATAACAGAAAGACTTGAACTTACTGGACATGCTCCAGGGCTTCCCGAGTAGAGAAGGAGAGGGTGGCTGGGGGTCCAACGTGCTTTAACAGACCGTTTGCAACGACTGGACTGCTTGAACCGCTGAGATGGCATGGGGTGTGGCGATTAGGAGGAGTGTTTGAACTGGGCAACTGAGATTGGTCCTGCAAAATGTTAAATTGCACAGGGTTGTTCATTTGTTGGAGAATTTGTACACTAGGGATGGAGGAGTTGGGTGTATCCTGAAATGTGTGTTTAGTCGCGATGGGAGGCTTATGTGTATGTTGTGGTACATGGGTGGAAGGCAAAGGGTGTGATGTTTGTGTGTTGGGCTGGACTGGGCCTTGGGAGCACTTGGTTGTGTGTGTATTGGATACAGTGAGGTTGTGTGGTGAGTGGAAGTGTGGAGAAGGGCCAGGGGGACAGGTAGAGTCAGGAGCCTAGGACCTCCCTCCCTAACTGGGCTGGGGTTTTCAGGATTCCTCTTTGGTCTTGGACAGACACCAAGGAGACCACAGGGGCAGATGGTTTGGTCATAGCTGGACAGAACAGACAACACAAGAGAATTAGAGCAACATTTTACTTTTTTATTTTACACGCAATCCCCTAACAAAACCGCAATTCTCACAAATGAACAATGTCAATGAGTAGGTGGCAATTATTTACCGAGATATTAAGTAAACAATGCGGTGGGGGGGGGGGGGGGGGGGGATTGCATTGCACAAGCTTGTGTATGTGACTCACCCATTCTCCAGAGAGGAGCAGCGTCCATCTTGGATCTCCTCTGATCCATGTGGCCTTCACCACTCTTCCCATCTATCACTAGAGTGGGTACTAGAGACTGGCCACCGTCCACCACCCCTTTTCCCTTTCCACCTTCCCTAGGCAGGACGGAGGGGGAGTAGGTGCTGTGTTGTACCTGCTGGCAGAGGAAGGAGTCTGTGGCTGCCAGCCTGTCTACCTGAAGCAAGGAAAGTGAGAGGGGATCCATGGTGCATCTAGATGAATCGCCCGAGGACACACACTGTGGTGGTGAAGAAGGGGGCATTTGAGCCACAACTCCAGAATTATTTTGGCTCTCAGGGGGAAGCCTTGTGGTGCCAACCGCTGCTCCCCTCCCTGTCTGCACAAAGGACAGAAGGGGGGTGGCAGGGTCTATAAGACGTAGCAGCTCAGCACCTGGTAGCGCTGTCCTCTTTCTGGGGCTCAGTGTTACTCCCTGCTGGCAGGGGCAAATGGGGACATTTTGGAAGTGTAGGCACAGGCCACTGGAGCTCTGGTTGATGTGCTTGGACTCCAGGGACAGGTCGTTGAGCTTGGCTGGGGGCGGGGGTGGAGAGAGGGGCCTCTCGGCCAGAGCGTGGTGGCTGCAGTGTCGGTAAAAGCTGTCGTTGTCACTGTTGCTGTCTGTGGAGCCGCGGGTGAAGTCATTAACGGCAACCTCTCCTTCCTCCTCTGTGCTCCATTCAGCCCCCAGCAGCATGTCCTCTTCTCCTCTCTCCTTGTGTTCCCCTGCCCACCCCCTCCTCTCAAATGCCCCACGGAGGCTAGATGTTAACCGTTCCTCCTCCCCAAGACGCAACACAGCCCCTGTCCACCTGCCGCCCTCTTCTGACTCGACCACTCTACACTCTGGCCATGCCCATTTCCCTCTCCTCTCCTCCTCCTTGGGTGACCCCCATTCGTCCCCACTCCCTCTCTCCACTCCTCCTCCTCCTGTCCCTCTGTCATCCAGCCTGCTGATGGTAGACAGCACTGATCCAGCCCCGGGGACGAGACACTTGAGGATGTGCTCTCCACTACCATCATTATCTCCTTCATTATCATCATCATTATCGCCATTGTGGCAGTGGCTCTGAGACGTGTTGTTAGAGAGGTGACTCTGTCCCCTCCCCTTTGCCTCCACTGTGACCCCTGCGGTCCCTTCCCCCCGGAGCGGGAGGTGGTCTCCCCCGGCCCCAGCAGTGGCCCTGTACCCAGCCAGCAGCTCCTCCACACCGCGGCAGACAGACGGAGAGGCAGGCAGAGGCTGCTGGAGCCACTGCATCTGCTGCAGCTGCTGGTGGTATCTTCTCAAATGCCTCTCTCTTTCCTTCTCGCTCTCCCGCTCCCTTGGCATCTCAGTTTCTCTCTCCCTTTCCCATTCTGTACTAGTCCTCCTATCTCTCTCCCTGACCTCTCCCAACTCTCTCTGTCCCTCAGCCGTCTTCTCTCTCTCCCTCTCCCCCACAATTCGGTCCTGCTCTATCCATCTCCTGCCCTCTCCCTCTCCTTTACTCGTAGTAGTCCTCTGCCTCTCTTCTCCTCTGAGACAGGAAGCAGCAGCTGCCCTCTTACCTATGGCCATCTGGCTTGTAGTGGCTCTTCCTTCTCTGGGTATTTCACAAAGGGTTGTCCTCCCCTCTCCCATTCGCTGTCTCGTCACCCAAGCCACCCCATGGTCCTGTTCCATGTTGGAATCATCTGTCTTCTCACGTTCCTTTCTGTGCCCTTTCTTTTCCACCTCCCTCTCGCTATTCCTCTCCCTCTCTCCCACTCCCTCACTCCTCCTGCGCCTCCAAAGCCCCCGGCCCAGTGAGCCCCTCACAGGTGTGGTGTGCTCCAAACAGAGGTCTTCTCTCCCCCTCCCAAAGCCCTCCCCCGCCCCCTGGCCCTTTGGTGTGGAGCAGAGCAGAGCTCCCCCTGGGGCTAACCTCCTAACAGCGGTGCCAGTCACATTTGGGGCCTCCCTGTGTCCCCCCAACTTCACCCCTTTTAGGGGACTTTTCCCCCTGCTGGCACTAGTACCAATGCTGCTAGTCTGATCATGTTCCGGGGATGGGGACGGGGTGACTGTGGGCCGTCTTCTCCCCCCTCCCCCCCTCAGCTCCTTCACCCTGTAGAGCCAATAGGACATGATATATCACAGGCCAATTAATCAATGACGTCAAAACTGTTGAGTCGGAGTGTGTGCTCTCACATGACCTACGTAATACGCAACACTCACCGGTCAGCGTATCTCAGCGTATTGAGTGTGTGTTTGGTTGCTAGGTGACTGGGGGAAACATTTGCAATCATACATGTCTTTGAATCACCAACAAAGGAGTCCTTCAAAACCTATACAGACAACAAGGTAAACAGAGTTTGAACAAAGTGGTACTGACCCAAATTATATCATTCCCTGTGGACAACACAGTCGAAGCACAAACCTGGTGTGGAGTTGCTCAGATGTGTTGTTGAGAGTTGAACCCGTGAACGTTTGCAATGTGTGTGTGAGATTCTTTACCTGCGTGAGCTTGCTCTGTCTGAACGGTGTGTGTGACTGCTCTTGGTCCAGAGAACGGATACATTCTTTCAGCTGAAACAAATAGGCTACATGTTAACAGCAATCCCGTTTTATGTGTGTGTGAAAATGAACAATAAAGTATTGTATTGTATCCTGTTGTGTGTGTGTTGCGCTCACTGCCAGTAGACTCTGGTTGATCTCTGCCCCCTCCATGCGACTCAGTCTGTCTGGGTCTCTGGAGTCTGCTGCTCTCTCACTCCCAGCCAGATCCACAAATGACATCCTACACAACACAGTGTGGGACACATCTGGTCCGATTACTTTTAATTTAATGTCACATAAACTATGCTACAAAGCTACTGAATTGCGCACGCACGCACGCACACACACACACACACACACACACACGCACACACACACACAAACAAATACACACTGTGTACTGTAGCTAATCATACATAAAATAACACATTCAATCTCAGGTATATTGCTGAATATGTGTTATATTTGAGATTATAAACTGTGTCTGAATTGCAATGTGCAAACTCCATATACCTGGTTGATCATTTTCTATATATCACTCTCAAAACAAAAATATGGGAATTAGTTTTGCTACCTGGAACTAATTTGGTGACTTTGTCCTATAAGTTATTATAACGTGACACTGACCTGCCAGTGGCCTGATGGCCAGAGTCTCTGAGCTGTATCTGGAGCAGAGCGTGGGAGCGGGATGACACTGGGTTGACTCCACTTACCCCCTGGGTGCGCTCCCCTGTACCCCACAAGATCACCTGGAAGGCGGAGAGAGGAAAAGGTGGGGAGGATGAATGAGGAGGGGTGGAGGCAGGAGAAGGTGGGGACGATGAATGAGGAGGTGTGGAGGCAGGAGAAGGTGGGGAGGATGAATGAGGAGGGGTGGAGGCAGGAGAAGGTGGGGAGGATGAATGAGGAAGGGTGGAGGCAGGAGAAGGTGGGGAGGATGAATGAGGAGGGGTGGAGGCAGGAGAAGGTGGGGAGGATGAATGAGGAGGGGTGGAGGCAGGAGAAGGTGGGGAGGATGAATGAGGAGGGGTGGAGGCAGGAGAAGGTGGGGAGGATGAATGAGGAGGGGTGGAGGCAGTAGAAGCGATGAAAGGAGGATGGAATGAAGAAGGGAAATAAATCAAAACAGCAAGACAGGGAGGTATAACAGACGAGAATAGGAAGAATGAGAAGAGAGGAATACAAGTCTCACCTCTAGCAATGAGTTGACAGACTCCACTTTGACCTCTCTTAGCCCTGCTATCTGAACCACTTGGTGCCCATCCTCCCTTGCAAACAAGCTGCATAGAGAAGACACAGATGTCATTATAAAGAGACCAATCAGAGGTTTACTGGTTCACTTATTTCCTGAGTGGTTCACTGAGTAGTTCACTGGTTCTGTGGTTCGCTGAGTGGTTCACTGAGTGGTTGTGGTTCAACTGGTTCACTGGCTCAATGTTATTATGAAGGAACCAATCAGAGAGCATGGTTATGACCATGTCATTGTGAAGGGACTAGAGGTCGATCGATTAATCGGCATGGCCGATTAATTAGGTCCGATTTCAATTTTTCATAACAATCGGTAATCTGCATTTTTGGACGCCGATTATGGCCGATTACATTGCACTCCATGAGGAGACTGCGTGGCAGGCTGACCACCTGTTACGTGAGTGCAGCAAGGAGCGAAGGTAAGTTGCTAGCTAGCAGGTAAAAAACAATCAATCTTAACATAATCACTAGTTAACTACACATGGTTGATGGTTAACTAGCTTGTCCTGCGTTGCATATAATCAATGCAGTGCCTGTTAATTTATCATCGAATCACTGCCTACTTCGCCAATGTCTACCGAAGTCGGCTCCTCTCCTTGTTCGGTCGATGTTCTGCGGTCGACGTCACCGGTCTTCTAGCCATCATCGATCTATTTTTCATGTTCCATTTGTTTTGTCTGTTTTTTTTCAACCTAATTGGGATCAGGTTGAAAAATCATAATCGGTCGACCTCGAGAATGGACCAATCAGAGAGCAGGGTTATGTTCAGTGATGCATCATAATTCCTATAATAACTACAACCTAAAACTTCTTAACTGGGAATATTGAAGAACTGGGAATATTGAACCACCAGCTTTTCATATGTTCTCATGTTCTGAGCAAGGAACTTAAACATCAGCTTTTTTAAATGGCACATATTCTACTTTTACTTTCTTCTCCAACCCTGTGTTTTTGCATTATTTAAACCAAATTGAGCATGTTTCATTATTTATTTGAGACTTAATAGATTTTATTTATGTATTATATGAAGTTAAAATAAGTGTTCATTGTTCATTCAGTATTGTTGTAATTGTCATTATTACACATATATATATATATATATATATATATATATATATATATATATATATATATATATATATATATATATATATATATATATATATATATATTGGGATAAGGTTGAAAAATCATAATTGGTCGACCTCGAGAATAGACCAATCAGAGAGCAGGGTTATGTTCAGTGATGTAGTCAATTTACTAAACCTCGAGTGCGAGTCGAGTCCCAAGCCTCTAGTGTTCGAGTCAGAGTCCAAGTTAGAGTGTTACATTATGAAATATTTTCTGAAAACAAAGTCACAACTACTGGTCGAGATAAGTCAGTCCTGAACTTGAGTACATACACAATCACACACGCACCGTTTTCTACGGTCCAACAAGTCGTAGAGCTGGCCACAGTAGATCTCAAAGAAGCTGACATTGACATAGACGTGGGATGTGAGTGCAGAGTTGCCACAGTCCTGGGTGGAGTGCAGCTGGGTAAATATGTCCCTGGCAGCCAGAGCGTATAGCCCCTGTCTCTGAGGAGGACAACCCAGCATGGTGTGTGTCTTCCCTGCTCCCGTCTGGCCGTATGCAAAACAAGTGGCCTTGCCTCTGCCAACGTACATACAGACAGAACTAGGTCACACAATATCCCATTACAAATCAAATCTAATTTTATGTGTCACATGCTTCGTAAACAACAGGTGTAGACTAACAGTGAAATTCTTACTTACGGGGCCCTTCCCAACAATGCAGAGAGAAAAAAATAGAGAAATAGTCGAAGAAACAGAAAAATAGACAAATAATAACACAATCAGTACTGAGTCGATGCGCAGGGGTACGAGGTAATTTAGATAGATATGTACAGTTGAAGTCTGAAGTTTACATACACCTCAGCCAAATACATTTAAACTCAGTTTTTCACAATTCCAGACATTTAGTCCTAGTAAAAATTCCGTCTTAGGTCAGTTAGGATCACCACATTATTTTAAGAATGTCAAATGCCAGAATAATATTAGAGAGAATGATTTATTTCAGCTTTTACAGTGCCTTGCGAAAGTATTCGGCCCCCTTGAACTTTGCGACCTTTTGAATCGACCTGAATCCAATCGAGAATCTGTGGAAAGAACTGAAAACTGCTGTTCACAAATGCTCTCCATCCAACCTTACTGAGCTCGAGCTGTTTTGCAAGGAGGAATGGGAAAAAAATTCAGTCTCTCGATGTGCAAAACTGATAGAGACATACCCCAAGTGACTTACAGCTGTAATCGCAGCAAAAGGTGGCGCTACAAAGTATTAACTTAAGGGGGCTGAATAATTTTGCACGCCCAATTTTTCAGTTTTTGATTTGTTAAAAAAGTTTGAAATATCCAATAAATGTTCATCACTTTCCCAGTGGGTCAGAAGTTTACATACTTCTGCGTACTTGCGTACTATTGTTTGTACAGATGAACAGGGTACCTTCAGGCATTTGGAAATTGCTCCCAAGGATGAACCAGACTTGAGGAGGTCTACAATTTATTTTGTGAGGTCTTGGCTGATTTCTTTTGATTTTCCCATGATGTCAAGCAAAGAGGCACTGAGTTTGAAGGTAGGCCTTGATATACATCCACAGGTACACCTCCAATTGACTCAAATTATGTAAATTAGCCTATCAGAAGCTTCTTAAGCCATGACATAATACTCTGGAATTGTGCAAGCTGACTTGCTATAGTCGGTTAGGATATCTACTTTTGCTATAACAAAACTATAGTTTGTTAACAAGAACAACAACCTACGTGTATGTAAACTTCCGACTTCAACTGTAAACCTAGGTCAGAATAAAGGGACTAGGCAACGGGATCGATAATAAACAGTAACCTCAGCGTATGTGATGAGTCAAAAGAGATTATTGCAAAAAAGGTCAGTGCAGATATTACAGGTAGATATTGCTTAACTATTTAACTAACTATTAGCAGTCTTATAGCCTGGGGGTAGAAGCTGTTCAGGGTCCTGTTGGTTCCAGACTTGGTCATAGGTACTACTTGCCGTGTGGTAGCAGAGAAAACAGTCTGTGACTTGGATGGCTGAAGTCTTTGACAATTTTTAGGGCCTTCCTCTAACACCGCCTGGTATAGAGTTGCTGGACGGCAGGGAGCTCGGCCCCAGTGGTGTACTCAGGGTTCTTACAGACAGCGGCAAGTCATATTCAAGGACCATTCATTTTGTATTAGTTCATATTATGCAATTGTTTCTAGTCGCCAACAGATGGCAGTATATCGCCACAATCTCATGAAAGAAAAATATTTATTTACTACATACATAGGCGGTAAGTCAGTACTGATGATTTTGTCATTTGAATAGCAGAGTTTCGAGACATGCTACTGGTGAACACACATTTCCTATTCACATTACTCCACAACTCCAGCTTAATGACAGGGTGGGTTGTGTGAGGGAAACGGAACGGCCACCAGAAAGGGCATGAGCACGGCTGCCGCTTGATAAGGCGGAATATAGCCGGCGCCCTGTGAATGAAAAGCTCTGGATGTTGTTGCAGAGAAAAAGTCACCTAATGTAGAACTGGCGCCAGTGCAGGATGCAGCGTTGTGTCTTTCCCCCTTCGTGTGGCTCTTCAGGGCCGATTCACTCAGTCTGACGCATTTATTTGCACCTTACATGGTGTGGGTTGGATGGGTCCAGTGATGTAGTGGTAAAAAAAGGTGAGTAAACTATGCTTAGCAAAAATATAAAACGCAACATGTATTGTGTTGGTCCCATGTTTCATGAGCTGAAATAAAAGAGCCCATAAGTGTTCCATATGCACAAAAGTCAAGTTTGAATCTACATTTTCCCGGCAGTTTAGCTATCGATGTGATGTTTGGCGGCGCCTAATCAGTCAGTTCTGTACCTACCTGGCCGAGTGGCAGTGAGGGTGGAATGAGCGAGCTCGCCTGGCAACCACAGCACGAAACACGTGAGGCAATAAAACTCAGTAGTCTGCATGGAAATTAATTTGCAAGACCAATACATTATCTGTTCTCCTCTCATTTTAATTCAAGTACTTTTCAAGTACCAACCTGAGAAAATGTCTGCTTTTTAAGGTATTCCAGTACTTGAATTTCAGAGTGCCAAATTCAAGTACTTTAAGAACATCAAGCAGTTTGTGAGAACCCTGTGTCCTGGGCGTACGCACTACTCTTTGTAGCGCCTTGCGTTCAGATGCCAAGCAGGGGAATATGGCTAACACCGACAGACTTTTCTTATCGGAGTCCCTCCCCGTTTTCTTTTGTTTAGAACCCAATGAACACAACACAAGGTTCCTTACCCGTTGAGGACATGCTGTATCAGCGGAAAGGCTGTTTTCAGGTACACGTCCACATTGGAGCTCTCTTCCCCAAACACCTCATCATAATTAAACCTGTGCTGTGGAGGGGACCAGAGAAGAGTGCAGACACACACACAGATCAACACTGTGTTACAAGGAACAGGGGGCCTGAAGCTATATGAATTATATTTATGTACCTTAACTTGGGTTGCAAAGGGTAGGAAACTTTACAGGAACTTTACGGAAATTTCCCATTGAAGTTAAGCCCTGGAATTTAGGGATTTTTGCTTAAATTCATCAAAAAAGTTAGCTTATAACAGTTTAGGATAGACTAAAACTGAAATACATCAAAAAGCCTGAAGACTTCTGCCTGAAGCCCATACACGCCACAGCGTACATGTTGGACCCCAAGCATGCTGACAAGAGCATCCTGTCTGGTGCAGAGATCAACAAGGCCTATGGTGTCATCACTTGGCCTGGATGAGGGCAAGGTTCTTGGCAGTCTGGCGAAGTACACTTCCAAGCAAGGGCTTTGGGATGGAGATGCAATATGGCAGTCGTGCCAACAAATCTCATCAGCCACCTGGTGGAAGGGACTTTGTTGATCTGAAGCTCTTTCCCCTGTTGCCTCCATCATCCTCCAAATCCCACCAACATCAGCCGCCTCCGAGCTCAACTGGTGCTTGTTTGGGAACACACACACCAAAGCACACAACAGGCTGACCAATACAAGGGTTGAAAAATTGGTGGCATTCCGGGCAAATCTGAGGCTTTTTTTTGACATTGAGGAGGTCCAGAGAGAAGACATGAAAGCCTGAGACGAAGACAACCAAATGCTTTAGTTTCTAGAATATCATTTTACAGATTTATGTTGCAAATGTTTTTGGGAGATGCCATGGATCATTGGGGATCATTCAATATTCCCTTTCTTTTGTTGTTCAGTGAAATCATCCCATGTGAAAAGTCAACTCGTTAAATTAAAGTTCAATCCGTAACTAAATTGTTTTTTAAATTTCTACTGGAAGGATTTAATCATTTGCAATTCTACTTATGATAAGGTAAGGTTTATGTTTCTGTTTCCATATGATATGGTAAATATATCCAATGCAAAATACATCTACATTTAAATGGTATTCATATTAATTTGCATATATTTCCGTTAATTCCCATATATTCCAGTTAATTTCCATATATTCCCACAGAAAGTTTCCACCTCTGAATATTCCCCAAAATGTGAAACCCTAGCCTTGTATACAGTACATCCAAACATACAGATATAGGATCTTAATTTGATCACTCTTTTGTTGCTGAGAATTTTCCTGCACAGCAGGAAATGCAAGCTTGTAGTGTATTTGCGTTTTAAAAAGGCTTCTAAAGTTTATAATTTCTGAAATTGAGACTTGACTTACCCTAACAAAAAATGTATCAATGTAAATGAACTATTATCCACATAGTAATTCACATTTCCTGTTGTTGCAGGATCATTTTTCTTCTGTAACAAACTGGCCCAAATTTAAGATCCTACATCTGTATAATATACAAACATACATAATGTCTCCTTTATTGTACCTATATACTGTATATTCACGGTCTGTACTGTATACATTGCTATATTCAAGTCTTGCTAGACTCTGTCCTCTGTGACTGTGTGATGTAGCCTGAGTGTACTGTACATTAGAGTTCTGCTACCCAACCCGAGCCCGACATTATACATCGGGTTACGGCCACGTAGGGCCTGTTTCTTCATCAATAACCAGGTTATGGGTAGGGCTCGGTATTACTAAATTTATCAATAAAATGTTGAAGATGAGCCATTTGCGCGTGCTCTGCTGCGCAGTACAGTCATATCTGACTAAGATCATAACGTGGCGTCAGAAGTGCTTCAACCCTGTCAAATTTAAGACTGGAGAGATTATTTCGCCAAAATTATAATTCTCATTGAGTTTTGTCGGAGTTTAGAGTGACGAAAAGTATCTAACAGCTCTCTCATGTCTCTTCATTGAACAGAGCAGCCCAAGCGGAGCCGTTGCTATGGATACTCACAGAGTCAGAGCACCATGAGCAGAGCGCATGCAGAGTGTGCTGCACGCAGGGAGTGAGTGAGAAAGAGGAGCAGCTAATGGATTTACTAACAGGGGAAGTTATTTCTGGTTTCGGGCAGGGCCGGGCCTTAAATTTAGCAGAAGCAATCGGGCCTGGGTAGGGTAGGGCCTGAGCGTCACCAGCATGGGTAGAAGCTCGACTTTAAATTCATGCCTGTGCAGGGCTCTACTGGACCTGGTACCTACTTGGAGTATGTACTGGGTCAGGTCCACTGCCTCTTTGCTCTCATGGACCACCACATAATCTCCATCATGGGCTGTGACCACGTCTGCCTCCCCTCTCCTGTTCTCAGCATTGGTCAGGGGCCTCTTCCTCACACACACACTGATCCTCTGCTCACCTGCCTCCCTACAACACACACACACACACAAGCACAAATTACAGGTATTTTGAACAACAGTATAATTAATAAGAGAGAGTTACCTTTTCCAACTAACCAAGTGTGAGGGGCAGTTATTTGTAGAATGAAAAGAAGTAGGAAAACAGATGAAAGGAGAGACAGCAGCAGACCAGAGACGACCAGCCTAGTGACCCATACACTAACAACAACAGCATTATACACAATTGAAACATAATACAACTTACTTTCTGGTTGACACCGGGCTACTCAGGGGCAGACCATAGTTGCAGCCAATAGTTCTCCTCGATGTGTACATGTATGTGGGCTCATCTGTCCTCCTGGATGTCCCATCCGTCCTCCTGGATGTCCCATCCGTCCTCCTGGATGTCCCATCCGTCCTCCTGGATGTCCCATCCGCCTCCCGGCGCACCTCAGGTCTTGGCCCGCTGCCGATGGTCGTCCCCTCCTTGTAAATGCAGATGCCCTGACGCTGGGTCACTTTGCTGTTGCTCCTGTGCACTGTGGTCCGTCTGACAGTCTGCTTGTGAGGACAGCTACGCATCGGCGTCCCACTGATCTGAGTTTTGTGTATGGGTGACCCTCTGCTGAGGTCGCAGCGTGGTTGGGGTTTAACCCCTGTGTTCGGGCTCGGGAAGGGGTGGACACCAGCCCCCCTGTGACTGTCATAGTCACTGAGCCATCCGCGTTTGGGCTCGCTCGACCTACCATCACCATCAAAATCTAGCTGCCTGCATGCAGGGACTTTGCTGCCTGAAATGAAAGTCTTTCTTGTTATCACAACTCTATCGTCATCGTGGCCCCCATGGTCCTCCTCTTCCTCCAGAGACTTGACCAGCTGTACCAGATGGAACAGCCGGGCACGGTCCCCCATGCTGTGGACCCCCACGCTCGAGTAGTCGCCCATGGTGAGCAAAGACAGGTGTCCAGCGCGTCTCAGTCCCATGGCGGTAAAACAAGGGTAGTGACGCTGAAGCCCGACCTCGCGCAGGCACTCGTACAGGCATGATGTCATCGCCTCAAACTGGTTCCTTCTCACCTCTGGCATGTGTGCGCAATCCCTGTGAGGGAATGAGCGGTGGTCATTCCATTTGGTTAATGTTGGAGCGCGCTGTCCCCAAGGCAGCGCAACCAAATAGACCTTCAGTAGCTTTGTTTACAAATGTATAAACCGGTGGCACATTACAAGACAACTCCCTTGCTTACACCTTGCCTTCCTCTGTGCTTTTTGTTGATGAACGATAGCCTACTCTTGTGGCTGGGTGTGCTGCATGCTTTGGTGCTGAAACTTGACACTGCTGATGGTGGCACTATGTCACACATTGCAGTGTAGCAAATATGATAAATATAGATGAGCCAACAGAACAACAGCTGTCATAGCTTTACAGTTATGTTGCCAGCTGCAGTGTTCTGGCAGTTGTGAAAGACCATGTCATGAAAACTCTTGAATTTGGAATAGGAATTCACTGGGATATTGTTGAGGACCCAGGGGAGGAAAATGCTGTAAACATTTAAATAATAATTTTGTCTCTCACCTCACCTGGCTACATTATATAAGTTAACCTTCTTGCAAGTGTGCTGGCTGTAGTTTTTACAAAGCAAGGTGAGGTGCCAAGCAAGTAGGTTAGTCCAAAAGTGCCCACATCACTCACCAATGTTCGAACTTCGAAGTTAGTCTCCTCTTCGGGAAGATTAACTGACCAAACGAGCTCTCTGTCTCGTGTATCAACGCTAAGAAACTAACATACAGGTATGCACTACATTTTTAAACAGTGGAAATCTCCTTCCCACTGTTTCCATACACAAAAAGCATCTCCATAACGACGGTTTGAGTTAGCGCATTTCTTCCCGCTGTAAAGTTAGACCAATGAGCATTCTGCTGCTGCATGTGCATTGAGTTGAGAAAGGCAGAAAAGGCAGAATTAGTTTGCTTTGTGCGCCGGCTGCTGGCGAATCGGAATATTCAATTTACGCACGGCGCGCTGCACTCACTTGGCTCCTCGCGTTTTGTCTGCTGATAATTAGCTGTGGGCCAAAAGCTATGCGATAACTTGATTCTTTTTTTTGTAGGGAAGACTATGTTGCTTTCAAAAACATCTAAAAACAGAGCCCTTTTGCCGTGACATTGTGTATCGCAATGCCGTGACCCGGATTCGAACCGGGGTTGCTGCGGCCACAACGCAGAGTACTAACCACTATACGATCACGGCGAGCTATCAGGGCTTGCCCCTAGATGGGAGAAATTGCGATTTGTAGTGACGTTGATAATAAACTTGCTAATTGTTGAGTTATGTAGCGTATTTTTAATTTTATGTTTACCTTTATTTACCTAGGCAAGTCAATTAAGAACAAATTCTTGTTTACAATGATGGCCTACCAAAAGGCAAAATAACTCCTGCGGAGACGGGGGCTGGGATAATAAATAAATAAATAATAAACATTTTTTAAATAAATGACATATAAATATAGGACAAAACACACATCACGACAAGAGAGACAACATAACACTACATAAAGAGAGATCTAAGAAAACAACATAGCAAGGCAGCAACACATGACAACACAGCATGGTAGCAACACAACATGACAACAACATGGTAGCAGGACAAAACATGGTACATTATTGGGCCCAGACAACAGCACAAAGGGCAGGAAGGTAGAGACAACAAAACATCACGCAAAGCAGCCACAGCTGTCAGTAAGAGTGTCCAGGATTGAGTCTTTGAATGAAGAGATTGAGATAAAACTCCAGTTTGAGTGTTTGTTGCAGCTCGTTCCAGTCGCTAGCTGCAGCGAACTGAAAAGAGGAGCAACCCAGGGATGTGTGCTTTGGGGACCTTTAACAGAATGTGACTGGAAGAACGGGTGTTTGTATGTGGAGGATGAGGGCTGCAGTAGATCTCTCAGAGACGGGCGAGTGAGGCCTAAGAGGGTTTTATAAATACACGTAAACCAGTGGGTCTTGCAACAGGAATACAGAGATGACCAGTTTACAGAGGAGTATAGAGTGCAGTGATGTGTCCTATAAGGAGCATTGGTGGCAAATCTGATGGCCGAATGGTAAAGAACATCTAGCCGCTCGAGAGCACCCTTACCTACTGATCTATAAATTATGTCTCCGTAATCTAGCATGGGTATGATGGTCATCTGAATCAGGGTTAGTTTGGCAGCTGGGATGAAAGAGGAGCGATTACGATAGAGGAAACCAAGTCTAGATTTAACCTTAGCCTACAGATTTGATATTTGCTGAGAAGGACAATGTACCGTCTAGCCATACTCCCAAGTGCTTGTATGAGGTGACTACCTCAAGCTCTAAACCCTCAGAGGGTCATTCTTATCAAACCACATTACTTTTATTTTGGAGGTGTTCAGGGACATACAGGGAACCACTGCTCCTGCCATCTTAAAGTATGTAACCGAGTACCCAAGGGCCATAGGTAAGGCTGTACATTGCAAAATGAATGTCATTACGCACAATGGGGTGATATCTGACAGTTAGAGTTCACTAATATGATGAACTACGATGCTAATATTTGTGTAAACTCTTCAGAATCGTAATCTGTGGGTGTCATCGAGTAGCCTCATACCCCAATTTATGGATCCGAGATCCATATACAGGAGATAGGGGTGTATAGTGCATAGAAGTATAACCCCCAATGCAGTTCTAATACATAATCTCATACATAATCAGTGCGATTTCAACATTTTAAATTATTGTCTTTCGTTGCATTTATATAACAACATTCCGACCTTGTTGAGCATTATCTAGTCCAAATATGTCACGATTCCACTATTTTTGTATCCGTTTGAATCACTTTCATTTTATTTTGAAGAGGAAAGGCAAATTCTACTATTGTGGCTAATCCTTGTTTTGGCTAGCTTCGGAGGGGTGAGAGGCTGTCAGGTGAGGAAGTGTCTGTGGATGGTGGCTGGAAGAGCGCGCTTGTTTGAAAAGGAAAAGCTCGGTAAACTACTAACAAAGATGAACATCAAGACGAAGCAGCTGCTTTACAAAGCATGAGTGTTCCACGACAAAGCGATCGGCATTCGAGGGATTCGACTTCAAACGAGGAAGTGAAATAGAATCCAACGTATTATATTGTGGTAGGCGGTTTTAGCAACAGCTGTACAGGACTGTGGTCGACATTAATGATAGTCCTGATGGTGTGGGTGGGGATGAAAGTGAAAAGGAAAAATATTGGCCCTGCTATAAACGCTGCTAACAGCAGTGGCACTTCTAGTGTTGAGAACGTGAAGTAAAAAACAATGTAGTGATGTGTCAAGTTGTACTCGTGTTTGATGCGACCACGGGGGTCTGTCTCATCTAAACCCTAAGATTCTGAAAATGAAAACTCCCAATGGGAAGAAAACCACAAGTCATGTCAATGATCTTCGGCTAAACTGAGGAGGAGGGGGGGGATTTCTGGGGTTCCACTATCTATGTCCATAGGTTTATTTCAAAGAAAATGTAGAGGGGGGCATAATGGTTGAATCCAAACGTCTGTTCAGTAGGAAAGAAAGCCTGTCAGTACTGTTAATGTTTGAGAAGGTTTTATGTAAGAAAGTACAGATGGGCTTCCTGGTTTTCATTGTTAAGAGAGTTTGGCCCACCTCCATTAAGGTGTTTTAAATGCCAATGAATGGGACATGTAATGGCTCTGTGCAAAGGAAAGAAAGGATGTGCCAAGTGGGGAGGGGCACATGATTATAGTGAATGTGGGAACAATGTCAAGGTTTAACTGTTGTAATTGGGGTGGGAACAGAGTGCCACATTTGATGGATGCCAGGTACAGAAAAAGGCTAGAGAGGCCCAAAGATATAAAATCACTCATAATGACTCTTATGCAGAGGCTGCAAGGCAGATTGATGGAACTATTAGGCGGAATGATGGAGACAATAGGGCTTCTCCTGGAATAAGTGGACCTACTGTAGGAAATGTTGCTTATGTTGGTCCAGACACGGATACTCAACCTGTTCAGAAATCTTGTTCTCACATGTTGACGCCTAATAATAATACTAATGATGGAATGTCTCAGTATGATGATAATTATAGTTATGGTTTTTGTTATCCTTCAGTGGAATGCCAGAAGCCTTATTACTAACGGTCAGGAGTTTTAAGAAATATGTCATTGATTTAGCGATCAAACCTGATGTGATATGTTTTCAAGATACATGGCTTAGACCACATCTTGATTTGATTATTCCTGGTTATTGATCAATCAGATCTGATAGATTGGACAGGGTGGTGAGTGTGCTAAGGGAAGGTCTTGAATATCATAATATAACTGTCTCATATGAATGTGTGGCGGTGGGAATCTACAGTGCAGGTAGTAATATTAAGTTACAACATTTTCACAACCCTAGTCATCAACTATCTGTAGCAATGTTTGATGAAATATCTGGAGAATTGGGCTCTAGAGAGATATGGTATGGCAACTTTAATACACATGGGGAAGCACACATACAGATGCTGATAGTACTATTGTGGAAGATATGATGGAAACCAGCATTAGTATGTCTTAACGATGGATGTGGTACAAGAGTCGGTGTTGTTAGAGGGGTTACATCCTGCCTGGACCTCTCACTGGCTTCTAACTCTATTGTATCTTTGTGTGAATGTAATGTAATGAATGATTCGACTGTTGGACGTGATCATTTCCTGATTTCATTAACTTTGATGTTACTATTCCAGATAGAGTATCATTCAGAAGATGGTGCTTTTCATAAAGCAGACTGGGAAAAGTTTGTTGATCATTGCCTCAAAGTCTGTTGGAGAGCTGTCTTTGTGCGGCCTATGTGACAGCTCTGATTTTGTGTGCTGCAAATTTATATGTGCCAGTGAGTGAAGTGGGTGGAAAAAAAGGAAGGTAGTTCCTTGGTGGACTGAAGAGTGCGCTGTAGCTATTTGAGAAAGAAATAGGGCTTACAGAGTGTTGCATAGCAATATGACTCCTGAGAATCTACTTGATTTCTAAAGGAAGAGGGCTTTAGTACGTAGGGTCGTTAAGTCTGTCAAGAGAAATGCATGGAGACAGTTCTGCTCTACAATAGGCAGGGGTACTGAGCTGGGGGATGTATAGTCTATGTTGAAGAAGATAACTGAAAGAAGCAAGTTCATATTTTGACTCCAATTCCAGGTTTTGGTCCAAAAATTGCTGAAACTGATAAAGAAAAATCTGACTTGTTGGGGAAGACATTTGTTAGGGTACATAGAGGGGTTACTTTGAGATTTTAAATGCTCGTGTTAATGTGTATAAGAAAAGGGATACTTTTGACTCTTCTTTGGATGCTGTTTTTCACCATAGATGAGATGCGTTCAACCTTAATAAGCTGTGTGTCACGCCCTGACCGTAGAGATCTTTTTATTCTCGATGTTTGGTTGGTCAGGGTGTGACTCGGCTGGGAAACTCTATGTTCTTTGTTTCCATGTTTTGGCCGGGTAGGGTTCTCAGTCAGGGACAGCTGTCTATCGTTGTCTCTGATTGGGAATCATACTTAGGCATTTCCCCCCCCCTTTTTTTATTTGTGGGTAGTTGTCTTTGTTTGATGCAGGTATAGCCTTACGGAGCTTCACGGTCGTTTTTGTTGGCGACATTTAAAGATATAAAGAAAAAATGTACGATCACCACGCTGCACCTTGGTCCGATCATTTCGACGAGCGTGACACTGTGGATATACAGCCCCAGGTCATGATCAGGTGTGCTATGTAATGTTTAAGCATCTACCTGATGAGGTCATACATGTTCTCCTGGGATTATGTAATACGATTTGGAGTGAGGGGGTTATACCTTCTGGTAGGAAACGTGCAGTAAAATTACCTTATGTAAAGCCTGGTAAGGACCCTTCCTTCATGTGCTGAGAGTTGTAGACCAATAGCACTGACCTCTAATTTGTGTAAACTGATGGAAAAGAGGATAGTCAACAGATTGTCATATTCCCTGGAACATAGAGGTTTAGTTAGTCGATGTCAATTGTGGATTCCGTAAAGGATGCATTAGTAAACCAGATGTAAGCAGGTGAGCAATGAAGTTGGAAAAAACTGTGGTCATGAAAGAAGGAATGGCTACGGTCTTTTTTGACATTGAAAAGGCTTATGACACTAAGTGGAGAGAAGGCCTACTGATTAACATGGAAAGACTTGGTATTGGTGGGAGATTATATAACTGGGTTTTGGCCGTATTTAATCCCTCTATCAAAGTTAAAATAGGATCCATTTTATCTGATGCCTATGGAGTCCTATTTTGTTCAACATTACGATGAACAGTGGGTTTTCAAATGTAGGTAGGGGTATTGGGGCTTCCATATGCTGATAATGGAGCTATTTGGAAGAGGGGAAGGAATATCTTGTGATCAAATCTATTCAACAAGCTATAGTGGATGTTGAAAGATGGTCGATTGACTGGGGTTTAAATTGTCAGTGGTGAAGTCTTGTTGTTCTTGAAGAAGAACGTTTCTGATAATATACAGTTGTTTCTGTATGGACAGCCTATGGGGAGGGTTTCTAAGTATAAATATTTGGGTCCATGGTTCAATGAGTGATATACAGTTGAAGTCGGAAGTTTACATACAGTTAGGTTGGAGTCATTAAAACTTGTTTTTCAAACACTCCACAAATTTCTTGTTAGCAAAAAATAGTTTTGACAAGTCGGTTAGGATATCTACTTTGTGCACGACACAAGTAATTTTTCCAACAATTGTTTACAGACAGATTAATTCACTGCATCACAATTTCAGTGGGTCAGAAGTTTACATACACTAAGTTGACTGTGCCTTTAAACAGCTTGGAGAATTCCAGAAAATTATGTAATGGCTTTGGAAGCTTCTGTTAGGCTAATTGACATAATTTGAGTCAATTGGAGGTGTACCTGTGGATGTATTTCAAGGCCTACCTTCAAACTCAGTGCCTCTTTGCTTGACATCATGGGAAAATCAAAAGAAATCAGCCAAGAACTCAGAAAAAAAATTGTAGACCTCCACAAGTCTGGTTAATCTTGGGAGCAATTTCCAAATGCCTGAAGGTACCACGTTCATCTGTACAAGCAATAGTACGCAAGTATAAACACCATGGGACCACGCAGCTATCATACCGCTCAGGAAGGAAACGCGTTCTGTCTCCTAGAGATGAACGTACTTTGGTGCGAAAAGTGCAAATCAATCCCACAACAACAGCAAAGGACCTTGTGAAGATGCTGGAGGAAACAGGTACAAAAGTATCTACATCCAGAGTAAAACAAGTCCTATATCGACATAACCTGAAAGGCCGCTCAGCAAGGAAGAAGCCACTGATCCAAAACCGCCATTTAAAAAAGCCAGACTACGGTTTGCAACTGCACATAGGGACAAAGATCATACTTTTTGGAGAAATGTCCTCTGGTCTGATGAAACAAAAATATAACTATTTGGCCATAATGACCATTGTTATGTTAGGAGGAAAAAGGGGGAGGCTTGCAAGCCAAAGAACACCATCCCAACAGTGAAGCCCTGGGGTGGCAGCATCATGTTGTGGGGGTGCTTTGCTGCATGAGGGACTGGTGCACTTCACAAAATAGATGGTGTCATGAGGAGGGAAATTATGTGGATATATTGAAGCAACATTTCAAGACTGGTTGACAATTGACAAGTTAAAGCTTTGTCGCAAATGGGTCTTCCAAATGGACAATGACCCAAAGCACACTTCCAAAGTTGTGGCAAAATGGCTTAAGGACAACAAAGTCAAGGTATTGGAGTGGCCATCACAAAACTGAAAATGCGTGTCTGAGCAATGAGGCCTACAAACCTGACTCAATTACACCAGCTCTGTCAGGAGGAACGGGCCAAATTTCACCCATCTTTTTGTGGGAAGCTTGTGGAAGGCTACCCGAAATGTTTGACCCAAGTTAAACAATTTAAAGGCAATGCTACCAAATACTAATTGAGTGTATGTAAACTTCTGACCCACTGGGAATGTGATGAAGGAAATAAAAGCTGAACTAAATCATTCTCTCTGCTGTAATTCTGGCATTCCACATTCTTAAAATAAAGTAGTGATCCTACCTGACCTAAGACATTGGATTTTTACTAGGATTAAATGTCAGGAATTGTGAAAAACTGAGTTTAAATGTATTTGACTAAGGTGTATGTAAACCTCCGACTTCAACTGTACATGGACAGATCATGACATAAATGTTGAAACCAAGTGTAAGAAGGTGTTGAATCTTATGTGCTCGGTCTCTGGTTATGAATGGGTGCTAATAGACAATCGTTGATGAACTATATTTTGGTTGGACAGTTGGAAAGCTTGCTGATGAGTGGTTTGAGGGAGTTGGAGGTTGGCCCTTCTGTGGTGATAGGGGATTTTCATCCATGGTTACTCCCAGATCCGGTTCTTGATCTAACCTTGGTAGAGAAAATGAAAGATTGGTCAGAAGTCAGTGATATTGGAAAACTGGTTGACAATTACATTGGTAAAAGTATTTATGCTTGTTTACCGTTTTTCATAGATGGATCCAAGGACCCAGATAGTGGGTGCAGAGGAGCAGGCGTTTGTGTTCCTGAATTTGATGTGCAAATATGTAGAAGACTAGATGAACTGTCAGTATACTCAGTTGAACTGTTGGCAATAGTAGTTGCCCTCCAGTGGGTGAAGGACATACAACCTGTTAGAATTATAGTATGCTCAGATTCTCTGTCTGTATGGAATAGTTTATAATCTGGTAAATCTAATAGGAGTGACCTACTATTGGAGGTATTCATGTAATTATGGAGAATTGAGAGAATGGGTGTAGTATGGATATTCTGCTGGGTCCCAGCACATTCGGGTGTGGAAAGGAATGAAATTGTAGACCAGTTAGGCAAAAGAGCTTTGAAACAAGATATAATTTATATTAATGTTCCACTGGGTAGTGGTGAGGCCAAATGTAAGATCAGAGCCTTTATATGCCCTCCAAAGAAAGGTTGGTGGACCAAGATTCAAAGTTCAGATTAGGAAGGAAGAGGTGGTATTTGCTCGATTGCGCTAAGAACATTGTACATTGAACTCGTCATTACATCTGGTTGGCAAGCATGAGAATGGTTTGTGTCTGGAGTGTATGGTCGATGAAACAGTGGAGCATGTGTTGTTATATTGTTGTAAGTATGTTAGAGAGGGAAATATTGAAGTATAGGGACATTGAGGTTGGGAAGGTTTGGAAGGGATTTGGGGGATGGGGGAGGGTCTATTAGAAGTTAGTAAGGCTCTTTTTTATTTTCTCAGAAGTACTGAGTTAGGTAGGAGGATTTAGAAATGTTGTAAACTGTGATTGACCACACACTTTCAGCACAGTAAGGAGATGTTTTGTTAAATAAGAATGGTAGAAAGTGTAAGCAGAGTGAGCTGTACGCCGGATCGAAGACTGGAGGAGAAATGGAAGTGAAAGGGGGCGAAATATCGAAAGTGGTAGATGTGGTGAAGTTGTCGGAGCTCGATGCTTGCACCAAGGGTCAGGATAAAGATGACTCTGTGACCGTAGGCGTGACATTTTTTTAAAAAGTGGACCCTTTTGGCTGATCCATTTGTGGTTTCAGGGTGGCTGAAAACAGAGTTCAGTCTCGTGGAATTGGTGACCAGGAAGTGGTCCTGTGAAAAGGTGCCATTGAGAGGAGTGATTACTGGGGTAGGGGTAAATGTGAAAGTTGACCAACTGAAAGGGAAGATTCACAGTGTTTGTGATACTTGTCGTTTGGTGCGACGCAGACAGGGTGGCGAAACAGAATAGTTGTCGTCTGTCCTTTTGAGTTTTGATGTTGAGTCTTTACCCGACAAAGTGATGTTAGATATACGCTATCCCTTACGAGATGTTGTGCCAAAAGCATTACGTTGTTACAGGTGTCAAGCGTATGGGCATGTGGCAGCAGTGTGTGGGAGGGAGGTGTGGAAGTGTGCAGAAGGGCATGAGACAAAGGAATGTGTAGCATTGGGGAAAGTAGTGGTATGCGCTAATTGTAGGGGTGCCCATGGGGTTGGGGATCATAAATGTCCCATGCGAGGGAGGCAGATTGAGGTTTCCAGGGTTAGAGTAGAGCACAAGTTGTCCTATGCTGAGGCAGTTCAGAAAGTAGGGGGAGAGGAGTGGAGTGGAGTGGAGTGGAGTGGTGTGAGTAACAAGTGATACAGTATATGTTTCAGTAAGATTAGATTTTTTGCATTTATAGCAATGGTTATCACTGTACTGCAGGGGTGGGACATAAGTCACAGACAATTGAGGTTGTGGTGGCAGCTGCAGAGAGGTATTTGAGTGTGCAAGACTTGACTGTCTACAGGGTGTGATAAGTGGTCTGAGGTAGGACTACATATATTTAAATAGTGGAGTAGGGTGGTGGATTTTTAGTGACTGTAGGGTGTTTATTTTTGTATTCTTATTTTTTTAAAGCAAAATAAGGAAGTTATACTCCAGTCTAGTAGGTGACGGTAATGCAACATTTTATTGGACGCCAACCGCCCTTAAACCTATCGAAGAAGAAGAAGTGGCTAGCTTCACACAGGTATGGCGCGAGACAGCAAGTGCACTGGAATCTGTTGAAAGCAAACTGCGAAGTGAGAAACGAGAGAGAGAGAAAATGAAGTTCCTACACACGTGGATTAATTTATATCACTGTAGTTATTTTAAAGAGATTCTGCTTGTCGGGCGGCTTTAAAACTAAATCATAAACGTTCGTTGAGTTTGACTCTAGTGGAGAAGCTTGCTATGCTCGCGCACACAAACAAATGACGGAGAACAACCCGCTGAACGTGCACACCTATCGACGGAGAACGGACGAATGACATGGAAAACATTTTAGAAACACCCTTTGTCGTCTAATTTATTATTACACAAGTTAAACTGGTTGGAGATCAAAGACGCTAGCAAGCTATATTTTGAACGTTTCGATGGATCATTTGTAAACGGCACCCCCCTCCCATCCAGGATACAACCATAACATATATGATCAGATTGAGGAATGTGCGGCGTTAAAAACATTTGACACGTCATTAAACCGTATAGGAGTATTTTAGTCTCTACCAAAAGCAGCTTCCTCATTATCTACAGAACTGTCAACAGAGCTAGCAGCAGTTTGTCGCTTTGTTTACCTCGCTACTGTAGCTAGCTAGCTAACGTTTTGAGAGCAGGCTGCACAGTTGGATGGATAACGTTAGCTAACCTAGATACCAACTAAACGTGGTGCCACCACTGGTGGGTAATGCTTGCAGCCCCTCTGTATGACAACCAGCTGTTGGTTGTTGGGACGAGCAATTTGAATTGGTCCTGATTTATTTGACTGGCTGTTAGGAAAGCTTCCAAAGAGCGAGTGCCAACGGGGTCGTCCGGTTTTCAGCCAGTCTTCATTGCCACTGGGGTCACCATGGCACAGCAGCAGATGCCAAGCTCTCAGAAGGCACTAATGCTTGAACTGAAGTCTCTCCAAGAGGAACCAGTGGAGGGTTTCCGCATCACACCAGTAGAAGAGTCTGACTTGTACAACTGGGAGGTGGCCATATTTGGACCCCCCAACACACTTTATGAGGGAGGATACTTCAAGGTGAGGGAGAATTTCTTCTGCAATACACGTGATCTGGGACCTATTGCTAACTAGTCTAGAGTATAGAAAGTATTAATAAAATAACAAGAATCCAAACAATAGCGTTACTTATAGTATATACAAACACACTTTTTTGTTATATGTAGGCAATCCCTGTACCCCTGCCTAGAGAGCAGTGTTTCCCAAACTTGGCATACTGCTTGTAGCCTTTCCATAGTTTATTTGACCATATAAATTAACATTGCAATATTTTGTTACAACTGAGTCTTAAGCTGTCACCCAGGAAGAACTTGCCACAACCCTCCAGTGGGTGTCAATATGCGACACACTATTTGTAAAAAGCCAAAGTATTCCTTCCCGCACACATCACTGACTTTCATTTCCCAGGCACACATGAAGTTTCCAGTTGACTACCCCTACTCTCCACCTACTTTCCGTTTCCTCACAAAGATGTGGCACCCCAACATATATGAGGTGATGTATACCACATTGTATGTTTGTCTTGATTTTATGAGTTTATGGGTAATTGTTGGTCTTGCTGTGGAGAGTAACTTGCTGTTTGTCTACAGAATGGGGAAGTGTGTATCTCCATCCTTCACCCCCCTGTTGACGACCCACAGAGCGGAGAGCTACCCT
This sequence comes from Oncorhynchus mykiss, assembly GCF_057628025.1. Lineage (NCBI taxonomy): Eukaryota > Metazoa > Chordata > Actinopteri > Salmoniformes > Salmonidae > Oncorhynchus > Oncorhynchus mykiss. The sequence continues at coordinate 49,523,055 of NC_143032.1, forward strand.
CTGAGAGATGGAACCCCACCCAGAATGTCAGGTAAAATACTCTGTATGAATACATTCCGAATGCAGTGTAAATGCTTCAAAATGTAATTTATCCAAAAACCCTTGACAAACCCAATTTCCAATTTTGGCCAACAAGCCAAAGCCTCCGTTAGTGCCTTAAAAATACACCATTTGATTTTTATTTAACTAGGCAAGTCAGTTTAGAACAATTTCTTATTTACAATGACGGCCTATTCCGGATGACGGAATTGTGCGCCGCCCTATGGGACTCCCAAATATGGCCGGATTTGAGAGAGCCTGGATTCGAACCAGGTACTATAGTAATGCCTCTTGCAATGAGATGCAGTGCCTTAGACCGCTGCGCCACTCGGGAGCCCATTACTATTGCTCTCTATACAGTGCATTCGGAAAGTATTCAGAGCTCTTGACTTTTTCACGTTACAGCCTTATTCTAAAATTGTCCTCATCAATCTACACACAATACCCCATAATGACAAAGCGAAAACAGGTTTTTAGACTTTTGCAAATTGATTAAAAATACAAAACAGAAATATCTTATTTACTTAAGTTTTCAGACCTTTTGCTATGAGACTCGAAATTGAGCTCAGGAGCATCCCGTTTCCATTGATCATCCTTGAAATGTTTCAATAACTTTGAGTCCTCCGGTGGTAAATTCAATTGATTGGACATGATTTGGAAAGGCACACACCTGTCTATATAAGGTTGACAGTGTATGTCAGAGCAAAATCCTATTTAATCAATTTTAGAATGAGGTTGTAACAAAGTGGGAAAAGTCAATGGGTCTGAATACTTTCCAAATGCACCGTATACCTAAAAGTTGAAGAATGGTGCGCAACATTTCAGGAGAATGTCTCTCAGTACGTACTGTTGTAAAACTTTGCTAAATGTTTAATCAACTGAACGTACCCCTGACATGCCTAGTGAACACAGCCCAGATGTACTCACCTGTGACCTTACCTGTGTACTTTTTGTATATGAATATGTCTATTCAGGACCATCCTACTGAGTGTGATCTCTCTGCTGAACGAGCCCAACACCTTCTCCCCGGCCAATGTCGATGCCTCTGTTATGTTCCGCAAGTGGAGAGACAGCAAGGGCAAGGACAAAGAGTATGCTGAGATCATCAGGTACCTAAAATTCTCTCTTTTAACACGCAATGAAAAACTGCAATATACTCCTTCACACACACACATGACTAAACATGGAAATTCAGTGCAGCCAATCACTTCATTTTCTACCTGGAATCTTACTCTCTTTCTCTCAGGAAGCAGGTAGTGTCCACTAAAGTGGAGGCGGAGCGGGATGGGGTGAAGGTCCCTACCACGCTGGCGGAGTACTGCATCCAGACCAAAGTGCCTTCCCACGACAGCAGCTCGGACTTGCTTTACGACGACCTCTACGATGATGACATTGAGGAGGATGACGAGGAAGACGAAGATGATGCAGAAGCTGGGTGCCAGATGGCCGGAGAGGAGGGGAACTGCTTAATTGACGAGGAAGACTCGGGCAACGAAGAGTCATGACCTTCCTCCTCTCGCTTTTTATCCCGCTCCTCCCCACACCCTTCCTACCAGTGACTCTGCTGCAGCCTCCTCCTATCCTTACTTTCTGATTCCTTACCACGTGCGCACACACACACTCTTGCTCGATCCATCCCATTCTTGACGGCTTCCCATAGCACTTAACATGCCCATATTCTATTAAGGCGCTCTACACCTGAAGCAGGGATTTTTAACAGCTTTATGGGGGTCAGATTTAATGGTTTTATTATGGCATTTTTCTTATTCAGCCATTTGAGGGGTCAGTTTTAAACAGTTCAACATAATCACATGCTTTATAATGACACCAATCTGGCTTGTATGCTGTCTACCAGTGTTGCCAACAATTTTTTTGCGAGAATTCCTATTGGCTGCTTGATTTGTCGGCAGATTATGTTTTGCTGTAACCATGGCATTTTCTCCCCTTCTCCCGCTGCACACCCCCTCCCCTTATGCTTCTGTACCTGTGTGTGCGGTGTTGCTGTGACTTCTTTTGCATAGGCAGCTTTTCTCACTTTTGTTTGTGGAATTATTTAGTGGGAAAAGTCACTAAAGGGTATCAAAACTCATCTCCAAGGCAGCCTGAAAAGTAGCTTAATTTGTCGCTAGGCACTTTGACAAATAAAAGTTGCTGTGGGGGTCTGAAAACTGACTGAATATAGCGACTTTAAGTTGGCAACACTGGTTTCTACCCCTCCCAGGGTTAAAATACACTCTCAAACTAATTCTAATTCCGTTGTGTTAAACCAAATTGTATTCAAACGTAAAACCACAATTTAAATGAACTCTAATTTGTTCTTAAGCTGTGGAACAGGGTGGTAAGATGCACTCAACTAACATACCCATCTCTTACTCTCTCACACATAGTCAACAAGATGAAGACCCTTCAGTTAAATAAATAAACAAAAAACCTACTCTTTCTGTATTGCCCTGGCATGGATCTGAACACCAAAAGGACAATTTTTGCTTGGTTCCTCATGTTTCTCTGAGTCATCCACTCAAAGATCGCTAGCAGATAGGAAGGGTTGGGCACTTACTCCCAACATGCATCTCTTTGAGTGGATTCATCTCAACATGCATATTTTCAACCAGAGACCGTAGAGAAGCAATCTCTGCTCCAACTTCTAAGGTGAAATGCACCTGAAACTGATAAAGGGTTTCTGAGACTGATAAACTGATAGTCTCACGCCTGATGTCACTTAAACTCTTGTGCTCTCAAACAAGATGCTTCCAAATATTGGTACGGTACCAGCGATGGATAATTTCCATGGGGACTGGACTGGCGACATGGCGTTGTTTCCTTGGTGACTGATTTGTAACAACCCATTCTTTCTATGCCTATGGGGGACTTGAACACCAGGGGTGAATGAGACAAGTGGACCCCCCCCACCACACCACAGAGCATTGGAGCCAACAAACTGCTCTGCACAGAAACCAGCACTGAGAGAGGCAACACTGCTGTTTCAAGTAGAGACAATTTGTTCTGTTAGTATTTGCTGTAGTCAGTAATCTCCCATTCAAGGTTTGATGAAAACATCTCTCTTTACCCAGAAACACAGACAATGAATGCTGGATCACCATGGGAAGTGTTGGCCATTCCATAACACTTTGTTACAGCTGAAGTTTGGGGTGTGTCACCTTCCTCTACTAAGGGTGTGTATAAGCAACAGACCTGGGTTCACATACTATTTGAAATAATTTTAAATGTCCCAAAAGTGCAAACCCAGACTGTTGAAAGCAAACTATTTGATTTCGAATAGTATTTGAATGCAGGTCTGATGAGCCAGACATTGAGGTTACAAATGCTTGGGTATAATGGAGTGAACTGAAAGCCACTTAATGTCTTTGATTTTTCATTTGAGTTTGGTAGTCCTCAAGTGGTTCCAAAGTAAATGTGATTCATGATGTTTTTGTTGCCAAAGAGATCTCCCAGTGCCAGTCACAGGCCCTTGACCACAGATGGGTAATCATTACATAGAAAAGCATTCCGTTTGGGGACACGTAGAGCACTTCATAACCATTATGATCATTTATTAGATATCTCAATTATGTTTCATTTTAATTTAAGTTCAATAATCGCTTAGAGACTTTGGGCTTGATTCAATCAAATGCACAGGGCAATATTTATGCAGTAGTATGTAGGCCTAAACATAGTGGGTAAACGAAGATATTGTATAAACATTGCTACGGCAGGGTGGCTTGGATCCAGCCCTCGGTGTCTTTCAGCTAATGTTACGTGTTTGTTTTTCGGAGTAGAAAATTCACCTTGTTTTTCATGGTCTAACTGAACTTACATCATGAACGTTGACTGAAGATAAAATAAGCTTTCTTTTGTGAATCTAAGGCTTTATATTTGGGTTGTTTGTTGCACAAAGTCAAATAAATACAGAGAGCACTGGAAATTGTCAAAGCTATTTCAAAGTGAGAATTATTTTCGCCATTAAAAACATCCACTTGTTAGATATTTGTTTCAATGAAAAAGAAAACGCATTCAAATGAAATGCCCCCCCCCCCCCCCTAAAAATTGGTGGGGTGAATGAGAGAAAGTCTGAAGATGGAAGTAGGGCAATCGAGTCTCAATCGCAGGTGTCTGTAGCATTGAGCACCTCCCACTACTGATCTCCCTGTGTAGCACAGGAGGCTACTGAGGGGAGGACGGCTCAAAATAATGGCTGGAATGGAATGGCATCTACCACATGGAAACCATTAGTTTGATGTGTTCGATACCATTCCATTTATTCCGTTCCAGCCATAACAATGAGCCGGTCCTCCACAATGAAGGTGCCAGCAGCTTCCTGTGGTGTGAGGTGAGGCTCGCAACCTTTTAGCGTCTGTCCTTTTTCTTTGCAGCCACATGGGCCTGAAAATAGATAGTTACAGAGTTAAGAGCCATAAACACTGGATATTCCTGTATCAACAGGTTCAACTGTATAACAGTGCAACAACAGGCTTCTTGTTTTTTCCTCGCAGGGCTCTCCAGAGTGATGAGAAGCTTCCCTTCCTCTGCTTTGCTGCAGATGCGATGCTGAGGCGATCACCGGGAGAGAAAACGTCTGCGAGGGCTCCAGGCTGGTAGCATCAACTACACTGAACAAAAATATAAACGCAACATGCAACAATTTGAAAAGATTTTACTGAGTTACAGTTCATATAAGGAAATCAGTCAATTGAAATTCAGTAGGCCCGTAATCTATAGATTTCACATGACTGGGAATACAGATATGCATCTGTTGGTCACAGATACCTTTTTTAAAAAAGGTAAGGGCGTGGATCAGAAAAACAGTATCTGGTGTGACCAGTATTTGCCTCATGTAGATCAGCACATGTCCTTCGCATAGAGTTGATCAGGCTGTTGATTGTGGCCTGTTGGCTGTGCGAAGTTGCTGGACATTGACGGGACCTGGAATATGCTGTCATACACGTCGAACCAGAGCATCCCAAACATGCTCAATGGGTGACATGTCTGATGAGTATGCAGGCTTGGAAGAACTAGAACATTTTGAGCTTCCTGGAATTGTGTCCAGATCCTTCTGACATGGTTCTGTGCACTATCAAACTGAAACATGAAGTGATGGCAGCGGATGAATGGCACGACAACGAGTCTCAGGATCTTGTCACGGTATCTCTGTGGATTCAAATGACCATTGATAAAATGCAATTGTGTTTGTTGTCCGTAGCTTATGTGTCTGCCCATTCCATAACCCCACCACCAGGCACTATGTTCACAACATTGACATCAGCAAACCACTTGCCCACGCGACTCCATACACGCTGTCTGCCATCTCCCCGGTACAGTTGAAACCAGGATTCATTCGTGAAGAGCACACTTCTCCAGTATGACATTGGCCATCGAACATGAGAATTTGCCCACTGAATTCGGTTATGATGCTGAACTGCAGTCAGGTCAAGAAACCTGGTGAGGATGACAAGCACGCAGATCGCTTCCCTGAGACGCTTTCTGACAGTTTGTGCAGAAATTCTTCTGTTGTGCAAATCCACAGTTTCACCAGCTGTCCGGGAGAGTCATCTAAGACCATCCCACAGGTGAAGAAGCCGAATGTGGAGGTCATAGGCTGGCATGGCGTGGTCTACGGTTGTGAGGCCGGTTGGACGTACTCCCAAATGCTCTAAAATGACGTTGTAGGCGGCTTATGGTAGAGAAATTAACATTAAATTCTCTGGCAACAGCTCTGGTGGACATTCCTGCAGCCAGCATACCAATTGCACGCTCCCTCAACTTGAGGCATCTGTGGAATTGTGTTGTATGACTAAACTACACCTTTTAGAGTGGCCTTTTATTGTCCCCAGCACAAGGTGCACTTGTGTAGTGATCATGCTGTTTAATCAGCTTCTTGATATGCCATACCTTTCAGGTGTGCCAGGTGGATGGCTTATCTTGTCAAAGGTTTTTAGAAGTTTTTGAGATAAGAAAATATTTATTAAATAAACTAAAGTACAGTGCCTTCGGAAAGTATTCAGACCCCTTGAATTTTTCCACATTTTGTTACATTACAGCCTTATTTGAAAATGTATTAAATAAATAAAAAATCCTCAGCAATTTACGCACAATAACCCATAATGACAATGCGAAAACAGGGTTTTAGAAATGGCTTATTTACATAAGTATTCATAGATTTTGCTATGAGACTCGAAATTGAGCTCAGGTGCATCCTGTTTCCATTGATCATCCTTTAGCTGTTTCTACAACTTGATTGGAGTCCACCTGTGGTAAATTAAATTAATTGGACATGATTTGGGCGGCAGGTAGCCTAGTGGTTAGAGCGTTGGACTAGTAACCGAAAGGTTGCAATATCGAATCTCAGAGCTGACAAGGTAAAAATCTGTCGTTCTGCCCCTGAACAAGGCAGGTAACCCACTGTTCCTAGGCCGTCATTGAAAATAAGAATTTGTTCTTAACTGACTTGCCTAGTCAAATAAAGGTAAAATAAATAAAAAATGGAAAGGTACACACCTGTCTATATAAGGTCCCACAGTTGACAGAGCAAAAACCAAGCCATGAGGTTGAAGGAAGTGTCCGTTGACCTCCGATACAGGATTGTGTCGATGCATAGATCTGGGGAAGGGCACCAAAATATTTTTGCAGCATTGAATGTCCCCAAGAACACAGTGACCTCCATCATTCTTAAATGGCAGAAGTTTGGAACCACCAAGACTCTTCCTAGAGCTTGCCGCCTGGCCAAACTGAACAATCGGAGTAGAAGGGCTTTGGTCAGGGAGGTGACCAAGAACTCGATGGTCACACTGACATAGCTCTAGAGTTCCTCTGTGGCGATGGGGAACCTTCCAGAAGGACAACCATCTCTGCAGCACTCCACCAATATGGATTTTATGGTAGTGGCCAGACAGAAGCCACTCCTCAGTAAAAGGCACATGACAGCCCGCTTGGAGTTTGCCAAAAGGCACCTAAAGACTCTCAGACCATGAGAAACAAGATTCTCCGGTCTGATGAAACCTAGATTGAACTATTTGGCCTGAATGCCAAGCGTCACGCCTATAGGAAACCTGGCACCATCCCTATGGTTTAGCATGGTGGTGGTAGCATCATGCTGTGGGGATGTTTTTCAGTGGCACGGACTGGGAGACTAGATCAAGGGAAAGATAAACGGAGAAAAGTACAGATTCTTGATGAAAACATGCTCCAGAGTGCTTAGGTCCTCAGACTGGGATTAAGGTTCACCTTCCAACAGGACAACGACCCTAAGAACACAGCCAAGACAATGCAGGAGTGGCTTTGAGATAAGTCTATGAATGTCCTTGAGAAGCTTGTTTCAAAAAATTATACAAAATAAAAAATGGAAAAATGGTGAGTGCATCTGTATTCATCCCCTTTACAATGAAGCCCATAATAAGATCTGGTGCAATCAATTACCTTCGGTAGTCACATAATTAGTTAAATAAAGTTCACCTGTGTGCTATCTAAGTGTCATATGATCGGTCATATGATCTCAGTATATATACACCTGTTCTGAAAGACCGCAGAGTCTGCAACACCACTAAGCAAGGGGCACCACCAAGCAAGCGTACCGCTTGAAGACCAAGGAGCTCTCCAAACAGGTCAGGGACAAAGTTGTGGAGAAGTACAGATCAGGATTGGGTTAGAAAAAAATATCTGAAACTTTTAACATCCAACAGAGCACCATTAAATCAATTATTTTTTATGGAAAGAATATGGCACCACAACAAACCTGCCAAGAGAGGGATGCCCACAAACACTCACAGACCAGGCAAGGAGGGCATTTCTCAGAGATAACCCTGAAGGAGCTGCCAAGCTCCACAGTGGAGATTGGTGTATCTGTCCATAGGACCACTTTAAGCTGTACACTCCACAGAGCTGGGCTTTACGGAAGAGTGGCCAGAAAAAAAGCCATTTAAGCAAGAAAGTAAATAAGCAAACATGTTTGGTGTTCGCCAAAAGGCATGCGGGAGACTCCCCAAACATATGGAAGAATGTACTCTGGTCAGATGAGACTAAAATTGAGCTTTTTGGCAATCAAGGAAAACGCTATGTCTGGTGCAAACCCAACACCTCATCACCCCAAGAACACCATCCCCACAGTGAATCTTGGTGGTGGCAGCATCATGCAGTTGGGATGTTTTTCATTGTCAGGGACTGGGAAACTGGTCAGAATTGAAAGAATAATGGATGGTACTAAATACAGGGAAAATATTGAGGGAAACCTGTTTATCTTCCAGAGATTTGAGATTGGGATGGAGGTTTACCTTCCAGCAGGACAATGACCCTAAGCATACTGCTGAAGCAACACTCGAGTGGTTTAAGGGGAAACATTTAAATGTATTGGAATGGACTAGTCAAAGCCCAGACCTCAATCCAATTGAGAATTTGTGGTATGACTTCAAGATTGCTGTACACCAGCAGAACCCATCCAACTTGAAGGAGCTGGAATTCCAGTGGGTAGATATGCTAAGCTTATAGAGACATACCCCAAGATACTTGCAGCTGTAATTGCTGCAAAAGGTGGATCTGCAAAGTATTGACTTTGGGGGGGCACGCTCAAGTTTTCCGTTTTTTTGTCTTATTTCTTGTTTGTTTCACAGAAGAAGAAAAACATTTGCATCTTCAAAGTGGTGGGTGTGTTGTGTAAATCAAATGATACAAACACCCCGAACAATCTCTTTTAATTCCAGGTTATAAGGCAACAAAATAGGAAATATTAATGACCTAATGAGACTCTTAAGGGATTGTTCTCTAAAGTTGTGGGAGCATGTGTTGTTAGCTGGGATGACAGCCCACAGAAATGTATGGATTTAGGCGCACAGCAGACACCTGTTGCACAACTTCTACCCACCTTTCTGAACTTTATTTGCCACAAACCTAGACATATACAGTGGGGCAAAAAAGTATTTAGTCAAATCAAATCAAATCAAATTTTATTTGTCACATACACATGGTTAGCAGATGTTAATGCGAGTGTAGCGAAATGCTTGTGCTTCTAGTTCCGACAATGCAGTAATAACCAACAAGTAATCTAACTAACAATTCCAAAACTACTGTCTTGTACACAGTGTAAGGGGATAAAGAATATGTACATAAGGATATATGAATGAGTGATGGTACAGAGCAGCATAGGCAAGATACAGTAGATGGTATCGAGTACAGTATATACATATGAGATGAGTATGTAAACAAAGTGGCATAAAGTGGCTAGTGATACATGTATTACATAAGGATACAGTCGATGATATAGAGTACAGTATATACGTATGCATATGAGATGAATAATGTAGGGTAAGTAACATTATATAAGGTAGCATTGTTTAAAGTGGCTAGTGATATATTTACATCATTTCCCATCAATTCCCATTATTAAAGTGGCTGGAGTTGAGTCAGTGTCAGTGTGTTGGCAGGAGCCACTCAATGTTAGTGGTGGCTGTTTAACAGTCTGATGGCCTTGAGATAGAAGCTGTTTTTCAGTCTCTCGGTCCCAGCTTTGATGCACCTGTACTGACCTCGCCTTCTGGATGATAGCGGGGTGAACAGGCAGTGGCTCGGGTGGTTGATGTCCTTGATGATCTTTATGGCCTTCCTGTGACATCGGGTGGTGTAGGTGTCCTGGAGGGCAGGTAGTTTGCCCCCGGTGATGCGTTGTGCAGACCTCACCACCCTCTGGAGAGCCTTACGGTTGAGGGCGGAGCAGTTGCCGTACCAGGCGGTGATACAGCCCGCCAGGATGCTCTCGATTGTGCATCTGTAGAAGTTTGTGAGTGCTTTTGGTGACAAGCCGAATTTCTTCAGCCTCCTGAGGTTGAAGAGGCGCTGCTGCGCCTTCTTCACAATGCTGTCTGTGTGTGGACCAATTCAGTTTGTCTGTGATGTGTATGCCGAGGAACTTAAAACTTGCTACCCTCTCCACTACTGTTCCATCGATGTGGATAGGGGGGTGTTCCCTCTGCTGTTTCCTGAAGTCCACAATCATCTCCTTAGTTTTGTTGACGTTGAGTGTGAGGTTATTTTCCTGACACCACACTCCGAGGGCCCTCACCTCCTCCCTGTAGGCCGTCTCATCGTTGTTGGTAATCAAGCCTACCACTGTCGTGTCGTCCGCAAACTTGATGATTGAGTTGGAGGCGTGCGTGGCCACGCAGTCGTGGGTGAACAGGGAGTACAGGAGAGGGCTCAGAACGCACCCTTGTGGGGCCCCAGTGTTGAGGATCAGCGGGGAGGAGATGTTGTTGCCTACCCTCACCACCTAGTCAGCCACCAATTGTGCAAGTTCTCCCACTTAAAAAGATGAGAGAGGCCTGTAATTTTCATCGTAGGTACACTTCAACTATGACAGACAAAATGAGAAAAAAAAATCCAGAAAATCACATTGTAGGATTTTTAATGAATTTCTTTGCAAATTATGGTGGAAAATAAGTATTTGGTCAATAACAAAAGTTTCTCAATACTTTGTTATATACCCTTTGTTGGCAATGACAGAGGTCAAACGTTTTCTGTAAGTCTTCACAAGGTTTTCACACACTGTTGCTGGTATTTTGGCCCATTCCTCCATGCAGATCTCCTCTAGAGCAGTGATGTTTGGGGGCTGTTGCCGGGCAACATGGACTTTCAACTCCCTCCAAAGATGTTCTATGGGGTTGAGATCTGGAGACTTGTTAGGCCACTCCAGGACCTTCAAATGCTTCTTACGAAGCCACTCCTTCGTTGCCCGGGCGGTGTGTTTGGGATCATTATCATGCTGAAAGACCCAGCCACGTTTCATCTTCAATGCCCTTGCTGATGGAAGGTTTTCACTCAAAATCTCACGATACATGGCCCATTCATTCTTTCCTTTACACAGATCAGTTGTCCTGGTCCCTTTGCAGAAAAACAGCCCAAAAACATGATGTTTCCACCCCCATGCTTCACAGTAGGTATGGTGTTCTTTGGATGCAACTCAGCATTCTTTGTCCTCCAAACACGACGAGTTGAGTTTTTACCAAAAAGTTATATTTTGGTTTCATCTGTCCATATGACATTCTCCCAATCTTCTTCTGGATCATCCAAATGCACTCTAGCAAACTTCAGACGGGCCTGGACATGTACTGGCTTAAGCAAGGGGACACGTCTGGCACTGCAGGATTTTAGTCCCTGGTGGCGTAGTGTGTTACTGATGGTAGGCTTTGTTACTTTGGTCCCAGCTCTCTGCAGGTCATTCACTAGGTCCCCCCGTGTGGTTCTGGGATTTTTGCTCACCGTTCTTGTGATAATTTTGTCCCCACGGGGTGAGATCTTGCGTGGAGCCCCAGATCGAAGGAGATTATCAGTTGGCTTGTATGTCTTCCATTTCCTAATAATTGCTCCCACAGTTGAGCCTCTGCCTACCTATTGCAGATTCAGTCTTCCCAGCCTGGTACAGGTCTACAATTTTGTTTCTGGTGTCCTTTGACAGCTCTTCGGTCTTGGCCATAGTGGAGTTTGGAGTGTGACTGTTTGAGGTTGTGGACAGGTGTCTTTTATACTGATAACAAGTTCAAACAGGTGCCATTAATACAGGTAACGAGTGGAGGACAGAGGAGCCTCTTGAAGAAGAAGTTACAGGTCTGTGAGCCAGAAATCTTGCTTGTTTGTAGGTGACCAAATACTTATTTTCCACCATAATTTGCCCCCCCAAAAATTCTAATTTTGTCTGTCATAGTTGAAGTGTACCTATGATGAAAATTACAGGCCTCTCATCTTTTTAAGTGGGAGAACTTGCACAATTTGTGGCTGACTAAATACTTTTTTGCCCCACTGTATGTTTAGTTTAGATTTTGTCCGGTCTGGACCAGCCTTGATTTCAAAACCACAGAGGTCGTCTGGCCCGGCCTATATTTGGCCCAAACATATAGACGTCTAGAATTGATTCAGATTTAGTCCGGTCCAGATCAGACCAAATCTAAACCAATCATAGACGTCTATGTTTTACAAGTTTGGACAGCACAGTATAGCAAGGTATACAGTACAGTAGAGCACAGCAGAGTACAGTAAAGAAAAGTATAGTACACTACAGTAGAGTATAGTAAAGAAAAGTATAGTACTGTACACTACAGTAGAGTACAGTAATGAAAAGTATAGTACAGTACACTACAGTAGAGTACAGTAAAGAAAAGTATAGTACAGTGCACTACAGTAGAGTACAGTATTGAAAGGTATAGTACAGTACACTACAGTAGAGTACAGTAAAGAAAAGTATAGTACAGTACACTACAGTACGGTACAGTAATGAAAAGTATAGTACAGTACACTACAGTAGAGTACAGTAAAGAAAAGTATAGTACAGTACACTACAGTACGGTACAGTAAAGAAAAGTATAGTACAGGGCACTACAGAGTACAGTAAAGAAAAGTATAGTACAGTGCACTACAGTAGAGTACAGTATAGAAAAGTATAGTGTACTGTATTGTACCCTACTTTACTAAGGTCTTCACCGGTCCACCCGAACCCGAATAATACTCGAGACCTGACCCGGGTCCCGAGTGTATCCGGGTCTAAAATTCAAGCTTCTCTCTCGGGTCTGGGTTGGGTCCAGTTTGGTTGTCATCAGCCAACTGGACCCGAGAAGACCCCTACTACGTAACTGTAATGTACTCTATGCTGCTGAACTAAACTATACTCTACTAAATTAAACTACTGTAATTTATTAAAATAAAAATGTATTAAAACTGAAGGAAACTATACTGTACTCTACTGTACTTTACTCAAGCGAATTAAACTGTCCTGTGCCGTACTGTACTCTCCTGGGCTCTTCTGTACTATACTCTGCCATAGTGTATTCTGATGTTAAAAACTTGTGAAACAGAGCCTAGACGTCTATGATTCTTTTAGTTTTGGATCTGGTCCACACCGAACAAATGTGTACTTATTTGGGGGCAGAGCTCATTTGAATAATACCCAGTATGCTTTTGCAAGTGTTTGTTTTTACATTTACATTTTGATCATTCAGCAGACACTCTTATCTTACAGTCAGTGCATTCAACTAAGGTAGTGTCATGGAAATTCTAACCAAGTGAGAGACTTAGTCATTTCTTCAAACAATCAATCTTTATTATAAGATTTGCAAATCTGGAGCTGGTTATCAATCCACTCAACAACAGTGCAGAGTTACGAGCCCATCAAACAAGATTCTGGTCTCAGCCTATATAGGGAAATACAACCTCTGTCTACGTGGCAGTTTAGCAGGTGTGTGAGATCATAGCGCACAAACACGTGATAATGCCAGTGTTATTACTCATTTCTGCTGATAGAATTGTCATTGCTGCTCAAGCTAGCCTCTTCTATTAATATCTCTACACAGCTGTGCCCTTGAAAGATAGGAAAAGAGTAGGATTGACCAAAAAAAACAGGTCACTCTCAGAGGCTCTTTTGTCATTGGCCACGTGACAGTTACTCAGAAACAAGAGAGGAAAAACACTGGCTTCTTCTTACATGAGAGAAACAGAGAGTGGAAATGTACAGGTTTAAGGTTTATACAGCACATGTGTATAACAGAGTTTGTAATTTTGCCACAAGAACATATCACAGCGACAGCAATAAAATAAAATACATCTGTAACCGTTACTGAGAATGTTATTGCAGTTAAAGTGATCTGTTGGTTTATTCTGTAGGTTGGACTACTTTGACCATCATTGTTGACAGTTTTGAAGCTTTTGAAAAAGTTAATATACAGTGTCTTCGGAAAGTATTCAAACCCCTTGACTTTTTCAAAATGTTGTTAGGTTACAGCCTTATTATAAAATTGATTAAATGGTTATTTTTCCCTCATCAATCTACACATAATACCCCATAATGACAAAGTAAAAACAGGTTTTTAGAAATTGTTGCTAATTTATTGAAAATAAAGAACTGAAATTTACATAAGTATTCAGATTACACCTTTGAGTCTTATTGGGTATGACACTTCAAGCTTGGCACACCTGTTTTTGGTGAGTTTCTCCCATTCTTCTCTGCAGATCCTCTCAAGCTCTGTCAGGTTGGATGGGGAGTGTCCCTGCACAGCTATTTTCAAGTCTCTCTGAAGATGTTTGATCGGGTTCAAGTCCGGGCTCTGGCTGGGCCACTCAAGGACATTCAGAGACTTTTCCCGAATCCACTCCTACGTTTTCTTGGCTGTGTGCTTAGGGTTGTTGTCCTGTTGGAAGGTGAACCTTCGCCCCAGTCTGAGGTCCTGAGCAGGTTTTCATTAAGGATCTCTCTGTACTTGCTCCGTTCATCTTTACCATAATCCTGACTAGTCTCCCAGTCCCTGCCGCTGAAAAACATCCACTTAGCATTCAGGCCAAAGAGTTCCATCTTGGTTTCATCAGACCAGAGAATCTTGTTTCCCATGGTCTGAGAGTCTTTAGGTGCCTTTTGGCAAATTCCAAACGGGCTGTCATGTGCCTTTTACTGAGGAGTGGCTTCCGTCTGGCCACTACTATAAATGCCTGATTGGTTGAGTGCTGCAGGAGATGGTTGTCCTTCTGGAAGGTTCTCCCATCTCCACAGAAGAACTCTAGAGCTCTGTCAGAGTGATCATCGGGTTCTTGGTCACCTCCCTGACCAAGGCCCTTCTCCCCCGATTGCTCAGTTTGGCCGGGCTGCCAGCTCTAGGAAGAGTCTTGGTGGTTCTAAACTTCTTCCATTTAAGAATGATGGAGGACACTGTGTTCTTGGGGACATTCAAAGCTGCAGAATTGTTTTGGTACCCTTCCCCAGATCTCTGCCTCGACACAATCCTGTCTCAAGCTCTACCGACAATTCCTTTGACCTCATGGCTTGGTTTTTGCTCTGACATGCGCTGTCAACTGTGGGACCTTATATAGACAGGTGTGGAACTTTCGACATTTTAGAATAAGGCTGTAACGCAACTAAATGTGGAAAAAGTGATGGGGCCTGAATTCTTTCCGAAGGCACTGTAAGTGCATATGACAAATGGGCGCAATAATAAATATTCAGTTGGCTCCTCTTTCCTATATTATTAAGAGCCTTGAAAAATGATATAATGCTTACTTCATTGAGAATATACACTGAGGGGACAAAACATTAAGGACACCTGCTCTTTCCATGACATAGACTGACCAGGTGAATCCAGGTGAAAGCTATGATCCCTTAATGATAAATCCATTTCAGTCAGTGTGAATGAAGGGGAGGAGACAGGTTAAAGAAAGATGTTTAAGCCTCGAGACAATTGAGACAGATTGTGTATGAGTGGGTGAATGGGCAAGACAAAATATTTAAGTGCCTGTGAACGGGGTATGGTAGTAGGTGCCAGGTGCATGAATTACAAATCCGCCTTTAACTAATTAAATCATGTTTGTAGTCTATTACATAGTTACAATGTGTACCATTGACGTCCCAGGACCAGGATTGGTAAACACTGTTGAAGTGTATAATTGTAATACATACAGTTGAAGTCGGAAGTTTAAATACACTTAGGTTGGAGTCATTAAAACTAATTTTTCAACCACTACACAAATTTCTTGTTAACAATCTATAGTTTTGGCAAGTTGGTTAGGACATCTACTTTGTGCATGACACAAGTAATTTTTCCAGCAATTGTTTACAGACAGATTATTTCACTTATAATTCACTTTATCACAATTCCAGTGGGTCAGAAGTATACATACACTAAGTTGACTGTGCCTTTAAACAGCTTGGAAAATTCCAGAAAATTATGTCAAGTCTGGTTCATCCTTGGGAGCAATTTCCAAACACCTGAAGGTACCATGTTCATCTGTACAAACAATAGTACGCAAGTATAAAATCAATTCCAGAACAACAGCAAAGCACCTTGTGAAGATGCTGGAGGAATAGGGTACAAATGTATCTATATCCACAGTAAAACGAGTCCTATATTGACATAACTTGAAAGCCGCTCAGCAAGGAAGAAGCCACTGCTTCAAAGCCGCCATAAAACAGCCAGACTACTGTTTGCAACCCCACATGGGGACAAAGATCGTACTTTTTGGAGAAATGTCCTCTAGTCTGATGAAACAAAAATAGAACTGTTTGGCCTTAATGCCCATCGTTATGTTTGGAGGAAAAAGGGGGAGGCTTGCAAGCCGAAGAACACCATCCCAACAGTGAAGCATGGGGGTGGCAGCATCATGTTGTGGGGGTGCTTTGCTGCAGGAGGGTATGGTGCACTTCACAAAATAGATGGCATCATGAGGTAGAAAATTATGTGGATATATTGGAGCAACATCTCAAGACATCAGTCAGAAAGTTAAAGCTTGGTCGCAAATGGGTCTTCCAAATAAACAATGACCCAAAGCATACTTCCAAAGTTGTGGAAAAATGGCTTACGGACAACAAAGTCAAGGTATTGGAGTGGCCATCACAAAGCCCTGACCTCAATCCTATAGAAAATGTGTGGGCAGAACTGAAAAAGCGTGCGAGCAAGGAGGCCTACAAACATGACTTCGTTACACCAGCTCTGTCAGGAGGAATGGGCCAAAATTCACCAAACTTATTGTGGGAAGCTTGTGGAAGGCTACCCGAAACGTTTGACCCAAGTTAAACAATTTAACGGCAATGCTACCAAATACTAATTGAGTGTATGCAAACTTCTGACCCACTGGGAATGTGATGAAAGCAATAAAAGCTGAAATAAATCATTCTCTCTACTATTTTTCTGACATTTCACATTCTTAAAATAAAGCGGTGATCCTAACTGACCTAAACCAGGACATTTTTACTTGGATTAAATGTCAGGAATTGTGAAAAATGTATTTGCCTGAGGTGTATGTAAACTTCCGACTTCAAATGTATGTATTTTCAATGTCCGGAAAATATGTCTTCACCTAAAATGCACCTGACATTGACGCCTTGAAAAGTTGTTTCAACATAACGTCTTTTCAACATAATTTTTCTCACAGGGAAGAGTAAAATGAAAGTATGAATTCACTTTCTCTGTACTATGAAGGGTTGCCCTATACCATTTTTATTTTATTTTTAAATGCCCCGTTTTGGGAGGGGAAAAGTGTTGGCTGGTACAAAACCATTACAAAAAGAGGTTACTCCAGGTCTAGTAATTGATGGATGACAAAGTGTAACAAAAATGCGTCCACTCACCGTTCGCGCACCTGTTACTTTATTGAGGTAATCCTGGATTTAATTCGCCATCTCGTCCAGTAATGTCTAGGAATTCCTTTTCAATTTTTTTTGTTAACAATACAAAATATGCATACAAACAACAGCATACAAACATCAACGACATCACACCTGCCCAGACACCCATCTCCAGGAGCCCGCATTACTCTCCGCCACATGGCCTCAAACTGCACCATTTTGCTTCTCTCTGTCTCACACACACTTTCAACATTTAGATAGTAACGCATTTGACCTTTCTAATCTGTTAACGATAGATGATTGGTTGATTTCCAGTTTTTAAATTACGTTTTTTTCCAAGATGATTGACAAGAAAAGTATTGTCCAACCCATCGGGTACTTCACTGCACCCTAATATGCCATGTCTTGAAATATGAAGAAAGATAGATTAAAAGGAAATTGACATTGTAATACTTCTGACAGACAACTTTCTAACTCCGCACACAACTTTTGGACTTCATAGCATTCCCAGAAGGCATGGATTATTGAGTCATTGTTAGTTTTGCACTTAAGACATGACTCTGCCGTTGTGCTGTAAAAGTTGTGAATTTTGTCTGTTGTATAATAAATATCTATAAATTACAAGTGTCCAGATTTGAATCCATACTTTGACAAAACATCATTAGCTATTATGCAATATGGGCATGATGGTTTTAGAAACAAAACGACTTTGTCTATATCCCCTTTAATTCTGTCTGAATAGAGTGGGATGGACCAATAGCAAAGTGTGTCAGCTCAAGTTTCAAACATCTATCCATATTTTACATGAGATCTGTTCAGCCTTATTATAAAACATCTTCCAATCAGTTGATTTGATATTATGGGGTCAGGTGTGTTAAATACCACAATATCATATATCACGAGGCAAGTGGTGCAGTGACCGTTAGGCCAATTCTTTGTTTAAGAAAGTGTTAAATCATTTGAATAAATATAATTATTATAAACATCAATCAATAATCTCACTGTTTTGCATCCGTTTATTCCCCCCCCCCCATCATTATATATTTTCACTTTTGTCCAGTAGAGTCCGCCCCTACCCAGCAGCAAGGTTGAAGTTTTGTAATAGTAGGCTTAGTCTAGTCTAAGACCACCTTATTCGAGTCTGATTCAAAACCTAGACAGTGAGGGGTTGAGACCAAGTCAAGACCAAGAGAGCAAGCCCAGTCAAATGTGAGACCAGGAAGTATTAAGGATTTCCAAAAAGTGATTTTCTAACACCAAATTTGCCTAGATGTCTTATTGCCATCAGTAGTCTGCAATCACAGGAAATAATGCACTATTTCATATACATTTATAATTCTCCAAGACTGAGTCAAGACCGAGTACAAGACTACAACATTGGTGATTTCATAAATGAAAAAAATCTCACAGCCCTGTGTTGTTCACCATCTGTTAACCTTCTCATGTGTCAGTTCCAAATATCTTTAACAGTGCCCCCCAGCTGGAGTTTTTTTATGCACATGATGTCAGAATGCGCTCACTGTTCCAAAATGTGATTGTTACACAACAGGACAATTAACCCGTTTCCCCCCTCCCTCAAAACCAAGGCACGCTGCCTGCTAATTATCTATAGGCTGTTTCAACTTGTCAATTTGAAATTATTTTCAAACAACAGTTTTAGTTTGAAATTGAGGCGTGTTCCGCCTCCTCGTTAATGCGGGCAATTTAAGTTTGAGGCATACTATGCTAATGTAATGCTAATCTCCAGTAAGAACAGAACCTGACTGAACTTTATCCCTCTTCGTTGTTGTTTTCCATTCTAAGAGACGTTGTGGCACAGATGCTGTAATGTAAAGAAATTATCACGGTTTATGCATCCTCAATGAAGTAGGAAGCCCATGTAATGAAATCATAGAGCATTGCCTTTACATAACCACACACAATAACATGTGTAGCCAAATACATGGTGTTGTCTAATGCGTTCAAGTGGATTCACGTTGAAAAGGTGCACTTTTCACACATAATCTGTTGAGTTAGTGTTTTTAGCTAGCAAGATGGTATTTGATTCACTGATGAAACGTGGCACATCATGACACGGGCAGTCTTCATGTATCATTGCTGTCAAGGGTCATGTACTATGTCATGTATCATTGTTGTTACAGTGCAGTGTGGCTGCCTTTTTGACACCTCCTCCTTTCCCTGAGCCCCTACAATCCAACATGAGACGACCTTGGGAGTGTCCAGACCAACCCCAAGTCCTACTGTAGTCTATTAATAAACACTGCAACTATGTCTATAATAGAAATCATTAGACTGATAATATGACAATTCACATATGTACCATGTTGTCTACATGGCAGGCTCTCACACTCATGTAATCCAATATAATGACAGAGGCTATTTTCCTGTTTTTAGACCAGGGGTGTGGTGTTTGGTGTTTTTCAACGAGTGTCATAGCATTGCCCAGAATAGAGTTCACACATCTCCCCTGTGCTCACCTTTCAGACAGTGGCCAGTTGTGTGGACAGCAACTGGTCCCCATGTGTGAGTGTGTGAAAAGGGAGTAGAGGCCAGTACCACTAATGAGAGGTTTCCCGAGAAATGTTTTAGAGGTTTTAAATGTTTTAACATTTGAGAAGAAACGTATCCCTTTTGTCAGTCGGTTTTCTTTATGAGTAAGTGAATTGAGTGTCATAACACTATCAAAGCACCAGGGTGTTAGCGCCACAGTGCAAATGTATTGTTTTTATGAAGAACCTCTCCCTGTCACGCCCTGATCTTAGTTATCTCTGTTTTCTTTATTATTTTGGGTAGGTCAGGGTGTGACTAGGGTGGGTATGTTAGTTTGTCTTGTCTAGGGGTTTTGTATATCTAGGTTTTTTTGTAAGTCTAGGTTTATTGTATGTCTATGGTGGCCTGAATTGGTTCCCAATCAGAGGCAGCTGTTTATCGTTGTCTCTGATTGGGGACCCTATTTAGCTAGCCATATTCCCTTGGGTATTTTGTGGGTTCTTATTCTATGTTTAGTTGCCTGTCTGCACTATTCATATTAGCTTCATGTTTTGTTAGTTTTTTCAGTGTTGCATTTCTTTAATAAATTAAGAATGTACGCTTACCACGCTGCGCCTTGGTCTCCTCCTTACAACGAACCTGACACTCCCTCTCTCTCTGACCTCGACATATTCCAAACATATAATAATTACATTGCTAAGTATCATCCATCACATGAACCTGTCTAACACAGATCTTTAGATCTAACCTTCAAATATGGCCTTTTGTTAATTTGTGACTTACACTATTGTTATGGATTCATGGTGAGATATATAGCAGTCCATCTGAGAATATATATATACGCTGACCATGGGAGGTTTGTTGACTTTACAGTTGATCAATAGAGTTTGGAACTTAGTGTATATTCAGAGGATCCAAGCACAAGAGGTTGGTGGAACCTTAATTGGGGAGGACGGGCTCATAGTAATGGCTGCAACAATAAATGGAAT
Organism: Oncorhynchus mykiss; assembly: GCF_057628025.1. Classification (NCBI taxonomy): domain Eukaryota; kingdom Metazoa; phylum Chordata; class Actinopteri; order Salmoniformes; family Salmonidae; genus Oncorhynchus; species Oncorhynchus mykiss. The sequence goes on from NC_143032.1 coordinate 49,543,647, forward strand.
GGTATCATACTCATCAAACACATGGTTTCTATGTGTTTGATACCATTCTACCCACTCCATTCCAGACATTATTATGAGCCGTCCTCCCCTCAGCAGCCTCTTGTGATTCCAAGGTTCATAAACTCACACTAATGATGCTATTTTCTATAGTAATTCTCAACAAGACAAGTTTGCCAAGTTAGGCTTTTTCAAAGGTCTCCCTTCTTATGCATTTGGCACATTTGGATCAAGGAGTCTGGCTATTGAGGACAATAGCACTCCAATGAAAAACTCCTGTTACATGTCACCATCTACCCCCTCTCTCTCATTGATCACCACATCTGGGACTTTGGCATGGCGGAAATAAGCTCAAGCCACATGCCTGGAGGGCCGACTAAAAAGAAGGAAACCCAGATAATGAAAGACAAACAGAGACAGAACAAGTTGGGGGAAAGAAGGGAAGAGAGAGCAAATATACACGTGTGTCTTCATGCTTGCTGTTGACTGATGACTGGACACAGCAGTTGCTGCTCCCTATAGGGGGGGATTGAGCGATGGGCCAACTGAAGTAATGCTGTATGCTCATCACTCGCTCCGCTCCATAATATGAATTCCTAGAGGAGCCACTCAGATTAATGTCGAACATGCTCAGCCATGTGAGTCAGGGTGGCACTATCTTTGTCCATGCAGCCCAAGGGGAACAGAGGGGCATTATTATCACTGATGCGGTAGGTTTATGGAGGGTGGTCAGGGGTCAGTGAACAGGGGTTCAGGTCAAGGGTCACCATCACTGTGGTGAGAAACTAAGGAGGGAGTTTGACAGAGATTGAGGTGTGGGGTATTTACAGGTGGTAGGGATGGTGAGCTGGGAGCCATGGTTTCGGTGGTTAGGTTTGTTTGACAGATCACATTCTTCAGGTCCCTTGTGCTGCTAAGCAGGGTGTGGTGAGTGGAAGTGGCTCATGTTAGTAGAAATCAGGGCAGGAATACAGAGAAGACATGCTAACTATCTACACTATCACCACACACACACACACGTGCAAAGGCTTTTCTCACTCCTTGTATTTACCAAAAAGCCATTCTCACACTCTATACCTGCCCCCCCTCCATTGTCCATCATGTGTCCTACTGAGCAGTCAGCTCTCCACCGTGTTCCTTGATATGGTTACTCCTGTTGATCTATGTTGCATTTCACATTCTAGACTTCCTCCCGTCCATTGCATATGTGGACCTACAGATAGTTCTCACCATTAAAACTGGAACCAGGCCCCCCCCCAAACATACACACATACAGTGCCCTCAGAAAGTATTCATACCCCTTAATTTATTCTACATTTTGTTGTGTTACAACCTGAATTTAAAAATTGATTCAATTGATTTTTTCTCTCTCACCCATCTTCACACAATATCCCAGTCAAAACATGTTTTTAGACTTTTTGCAAATTTATTGAAAATGAAATACAGAAATATCTCATTTACAGTGCCTTGCGAAAGTATTCGGCCCCCTTGAACTTTGCGACCTTTTGCCACATTTCAGGCTTCAAACATAAAGATATAAAACTGTATTTTTTTTGTGAAGAATCAACAACAAGTGGGACACAATCATGAAGTGGAACGACATTTATTGGATATTTCAAACTTTTTTAACAAATCAAAAACTGAAAAATTGGGCGTGCAAAATTATTCAGCCCCCTTAAGTTAATACTTTGTAGCGCCACCTTTTGCTGCGATTACAGCTGTAAGTCGCTTGGGGTATGTCTCTATCAGTTTTGCACATCGAGGAACTGAAATCTTTTCCCATTCCTCCTTGCAAAACAGCTCGAGCTCAGGGAGGTTGGATGGAGAGCATTTGTGAACAGCAGTTTTCAGTTCTTTCCACAGATTCTCGATTGGATTCAGGTCTGGACTTTGACTTGGCCATTCTAACACCTGGATATGTTTATTTTTGAACCATTCCATTGTAGATTTTGCTTTATGTTTTGGATCATTGTCTTGTTGGAAGACAAATCTCCATCCCAGTCTCAGGTCTTTTGCAGACTCCATCAGGTTTTCTTCCAGAATGGTCCTGTATTTGGCTCCATCCATCTTCCCATCAATTTTAACCATCTTCCCTGTCCCTGCTGAAGAAAAGCAGGCCCAAACCATGATGCTGCCACCACCATGTTTGACAGTGGGGATGGTGTGTGTTCAGCTGTGTTGCTTTTACGCCAAACATAACGTTTTGCATTGTTGCCAAAAAGTTCAATTTTGGTTTCATCTGACCAGAGCACCTTCTTCCACATGTTTGGTGTGTCTCCCAGGTGGCTTGTGGCAAACTTTAAACGACACTTTTTATGGATATCTTTAAGAAATGGCTTTCTTCTTGCCACTCTTCCATAAAGGGCAGATTTGTGCAATATACGACTGATTGTTGTCCTATGGACAGAGTCTCCCACCTCAGCTGTAGATCTCTGCAGTTCATCCAGAGTGATCATGGGCCTCTTGGCTGCATCTCTGATCAGTCTTCTCCTTGTATGAGCTGAAAGTTTAGAGGGACGGCCAGGTCTTGGTAGATTTGCAGTGGTCTGATACTCCTTCCGTTTCAATATTATCGCTTGCACAGTGCTCCTTGGGATGTTTAAAGCTTGGGAAATCTTTTTGTATCCAAATCCGGCTTTAAACTTCTTCACAACAGTATCTCGGACCTGCCTGGTGTGTTCCTTGTTCTTCATGATGCTCTCTGCGCTTTTAACGGACCTCTGAGACTATCACAGTGCAGGTGCATTTATACGGAGACTTGATTACACACAGGTGGATTGTATTTATCATCATTAGTCATTTAGGTCAACATTGGATCATTCAGAGATCCTCACTGAACTTCTGGAGAGAGTTTGCTGCACTGAAAGTAAAGGGGCTGAATAATTTTGCACGCCCAATTTTTCAGTTTTTGATTTGTTAAAAAAGTTTGAAATATCCAATAAATGTCGTTCCACTTCATGATTGTGTCCCACTTGTTGTTGATTCTTCACAAAAAAATACAGTTTATATCTTTATGTTTGAAGCCTGAAATGTGGCAAAAGGTCGCAAAGTTCAAGGGGGCCGAATACTTTCACAAGGCACTGTACATAAGTACAAGTCAATATATGTTAGAATCATATTTGGCAGCGATTACAGCTGTGAGCTTTTCTGGGTATGTTTCTAAGATATTTGTACACCTGGATTGTACAATATTTGCTCATTATTATAAAAAAAATCTTCAAGTTTTGTCAAGTTGTTGATCATTGCTAGACAGCCATTTTAAAGTCTTGCCATAGATTTTCAAGACGATTTAAGTCCAAACTGTAACTAGGCCACTCAGGAACATTAATTGTCTTGGTAAGCAACTCCAGTGTATATTTGGCCTTGTGTTTTAGGTTTTGTCCTGCTGAAAGGTAAATTTACATTTTAGTAATTTAGCAGATGCTCTAATCCAGAGCAAGTTACAGGAGCAATTTGGGTTAAGGGCCTTGCTCAAGGGCACATCGACAGATTTTTCACAGAGTCGGCTCGGGGTTCATTCAAGCGACCTTTCGGTTACTGACCCAACACTCTTAACCGCTAGGCTACCCATCTTCCAGTGTCTGTTGGAAAGCAGACTGAACCAGGTTTTCCTCTAGGATTTTGCCTGTGCTTAACTCTATTCCATTTCTTTCTATCTTAAAAAGCTCCCTAGTCCTTGACGATGACAAGCATTCCCATAACATGATGCAGCCACCACCATGCTTGAAAATATGAACAGTGGTACTCAGTGATAGGTTTGGGTAAAATCCAACACAACATAACACTTTGTGTTCAGGACATACATTCATTTTTTTCAAGATTTCTTTGGGGGGGGTAGATCAGCTTTAATACTGCAGATAGATTGCAGCTTCCATCAATGTAACTGTCTGCATCCTTTCCAATCCCCCATCTTTTTTTGTAAATGTATATTGTAATGTTTTGCACATTCGAAAGTCTCTCAGCCTATCACACAATGTTATGCAAATGAGTTGCTGTATGTGAGGATGCGAGAGGCATGCTGAGAGAGAGTTTTTGGGAAGGCTTTGTGAGTGGCTGGTCAGTGCTGGGGTGCACTGTCTGTTCATCCAAATAAAATACAACCTGATTATTCCATGGAAAATCTGTGTCCTAGACTGTTTATGCTGGTCAACAAACAACGTGCAAGTTTCGGCGACCTTACGGTTCGTTACAATATGTATACACTACAGTTCAAAAGTGGGGGGTCACTTAGAAATGTCCTTGTTTTTGAAAGAAAATGAAAAATGTTGTCTGTTAAAATAACATCAAATTGATCAGAAATATAGTGTAGACATTGTTAATGTTGTAAATTACTATTGTAGCTGGAAGCGGCTGATTTTTTATGGAATATCTACATAGGCGTACAGAGGTCCATTAGCAGCAACCATCACACCTGTTTTCCAAAGGCCTGTTGTGTTAGCTAATCCAAGTTTATCATTTTAAAAGGCTAATTGATCATTAGAAAACCCTTTTGCAATTATGTTAGAACAGCTGAAAACTGTTCTGCTGTTTAAAGAAGCAATTAAACTGGCCTTCTTTAGACTAGTTGAGTATCTGGAGCATCCGCATTTGTGGGTTCGATTACAGGCTCAAAATGTCCAGAAATAAAGAACTTTCTTCTGAAACTTGTCAGTCTATTCTTGTTCTGAGAAATGAATGCTATTCCATGCAAGAAATTGCCAAGAAACTGAAGATCTCGTACAACACTGTGTACTACTCCCTTCACAGAACAGAGCAAACGGGCTCTATCCAGAATAGAAAGAGGAGTGGGAGGCCCCCATAAACTTGGATAAGCTAACACGACGTGTCATTGGAACACAGGAGTGATGGTTGCTGATAATAGGCCTCTGTATATCTATGTAGATATTAAAAAATAGTAATCTACAATAATAATTTACAACATTAACAATGTCTACATTGTATTTCTGATCAATTCAATGTTATTTTAATGGACAAAAAATTTGCTATTCTTTCAAAAACAAGGACATTTCTAAGTGACCCACACTTTTGAACGGTAGTGCCTTCTGAAAATATTCAGACCCGTTGACTTTTTCCACATTTTGTTACTTTACAGCCATATTCTAAAATGGATCAAATGTATATATATCCTAATCTACACACAATACCCCATGACATAGCGAAAACAGGTTTTTAGAAATGTTTGCAAATGTATTTAAAAAAACAACTGAAATACCTTATTTACATAAGTATTCAGACCCTTTGCTATGAGACTTGAATTTGAGATCAGGTGCATCCTGTTTCCATCATCCTTGAGCTGTTTCTACAACTTGGAGTCCACCTGTGGTAAATTCAATTGATTGGACATGATTTGGAAAGGCACACAACTGTCTATTTAAAGTCCCACAGTTGACAGTGCATGTCAGAACAAAAACCAAGCCATGAGGTCGAAGGAATTGTCTATTGAGCTCCGAGACAGGATTTGGTTGAGACACAAATCTGGGGAAGGGTACCAAAACATTTCTGCAGCATTGAAGGTCCCCAAGAACACAGTGGCCTCCATCATTCTTAAATAGAAGAAGTTTGGAACTATCAAGACTCTTCCTAAAGATGGCCACCTGGCCAAACTTAGCAATCAGGGAAGAAGGGCTTTGGTCAGGGAGGTGAACAAGAATCTGATGGTAACTCTGACAGAGCTCCAGAGTTTCTCTATGGAGATGGGAAATCTTCCAGAAGGACAACCATCTCTACAGCACTCCACCAATCAGGCCTTTATGGTAGAGTGGCCAGACAGATGTCACTCCTCAGTAAAAGGCACATGACAGCCCGCTTGGAGTTTTCCAAAAGACACCTAAAGGACTCTCAGACCATGAGAAACAAGATTCTCTGGTCTGAAGAAACCAAGATTGAACTCTTTGGCCTGAATACCAAGCATCAACTTCTGGAGGAAATCTGGCACCATTCCTACGGTGAAGCATGGTGGTGGCAGCATCATGCTGTGAGGATGTTTTTCAGCAGCAGGGACTGGGAGACTAGTCAGGATCGAGGAAAGATGAACGGAGCAAAGTACAGAGAGATCCTTGATGAAAATCTCCTACTGAGCACTCAGGACCTCAGACTGGGGCGAAGGTTCACCTTCCAACAGGACAACGTCCCTAAGCACACAGCCAAGACACCGCAGGAGTGGCTTCGGGACAAATCTCTGAATGTCCTTGAGTGGCCCAGCCAGAGCCTGAACTTGAACCTGATCTAACATCTCTGGAGAGACAATTTAATCAATTTTAGAATAAGGCTGTAACATAACAAATTGTGGAAAAAGTCAAGGAGTCTGAATACTTTCCGAATGCAGTGAATAGGGATTTTGCATATTGCTATTGATATGTTTAATAATCGTATATTCATATTACATGTTATAACTCCCGTACGGACTCAGGAGAGAAGAAGGTCAGGAGCCATGCGTCCTTCAAATCACGACCCTGCCAAGCCACACTGCTTCTTGACACACTGCTCGCTTAACCCGGAAGCCAACAGCACCAATGTGTCGGAGGAAACACCGTACAACTGGCAGACGTGTCAGCGTGCATGTGCTCGGCCCTTCCACAGGAGTCGCTAGAGCGCAAAAGGGGACAAGGACCTCCCGGTCGCGTCTGGTTGCGAAACACCTCATTCTTTATATTGTAGAACACTTAGAGCATTGGGGGCTTCTCGGAGGAGGAAGGGGACGACCATCTTCCTCAGTGAATTTCAGAAAAATACTTTTTTGATAAAACTACACTAAATATATTCATGTCACCAAATAATTTATTAAAACACACTGTTTTGCAGTGAAGGTCAACAGTAGCCTCAACACCACTCTGTATGATAGCACCATGGTGTAGCCGGAGGACAGCTAGATTCTGTCCTCCTCTGGGTATATTTACTTCAATACAAAACCTAGGAGGCTTGTGGTTCTCAACTCCCTTCCATAGACTTGCATAGTAATTATGACAAGTTCCGTTTGTGGGCACAAGTTCCGTTTGTGGGCACCCACAAATGCGGATGCTCCAGATACTCAACTAGTCTAAAGAAGGCCAGTTTAATTGCTTCTTTAAACAGCAGAACAGTTTTCAGCTGTTCTAACATAATTGCAAAAGGGTTTTCAACCTATCAGAGCTCTTGCAGCACTGACATGTTGTCCACCGAATCAAAGGATCAGAGAATTAATCTAGCACTGAAAGCATAAGCTACAGCTAGCTAGCACTGCATAAAATGTGGTGAGTAGTTGACTCAGAGAAAGACAATAGTTGAAAAACAACTTAATTTCTCCAAAAGTGAAGGAGAAGCAAGAGAGCTAGCTATATTTCATTGTATTGTTTTTCCAATTTCACTTAGCTAGCGAATGCAGATTGCTAGTTTAGCCTACTCAAACACCCAACAGAGAGGGATACTATGTTAGCTAGCTGGCTATGGCTATCCAACACTGGAACTCTTTTAAGTCAAGGTTTATCTTTTGGTTTTATTCCTTTATTGCCACTGGGCCCGCCAGAGTAACTACTAAACTGCTTGCTGACTGTACACTGTACTCTGTGATTGTAGCGGGTTTACTAACACGTTAGTTCTAGATATGTTGACTATGACGTTATCTAATATGGCGACAATGGTGTGTGCTGTGTGTAGCTGTTTCGATATGAAGGTTTCGCTTGGAAAGTTGTTTTTCGCCTGGTCACAGACAGCTGAGGTGTTGTGCACTGAAGAAGTTGAGAGGGAAAGAGTAACGACTAAAGGGATCATGCTGTTTATATGTGGCTACTATGAAAGTGAAATGTGTTTGTGCGTGATCAGGGGTGTATTCCTTCCGCCAATTCCGTTGAAAAACGTTTCTTAAACAAAAGCAAACAGAAAGAAACATGGATAAACATACCTGAATTTGTACAATAGAAACTCTCTTTGGAACTGTTGGACTAATGATAACACCCTAAATCAGCTAGATGTGACAAGAGTGTGCAAAGCGTTTTTGAATATGTCAATGTCTATCTTTCTTGATTACTCAAATTTCTCTTGACCTGTGCACCTACATTGTATACTTTCATTCATAGGCTAGGATGTAGCAACCTCATGATGGGTTTAGGGAAAATGTGAGTATCATGTAGTAGCCTAAACCTATCGATGTTACATTGAGCTGGGTGAATGAAATATGAATGACATTCATCCAATATGCTGTAAGAGAAATATCTTAAATGGCACCGACCGCCTCTGACTTAGAGGGTAGTCACAATTATGAATTCAACCCTTTCCAAATCTGGTTCTGAGTCACGTAGCGCTACTGTAACAAAGTAGGTTCTGTACTTGCCCCAACTAGGGAATGAACCTGCAACCTACTGTACAACAACACCAACTGAGAATATGAATATGATAAATACGTCATAGATCTTAGAACTGTCCAGTGGAAATAGTAGCATGTACATCTTGGTGGGGCAAAGCCACTACACAACACTAAATAATACATGAATTGCACTATAATGATGACAAACTGTGCCCACAAACTGTTAGGGCCTACATAAAGCTGCCCCAACAGCATAACTTTCTTTTCAGCACCATGGAGTAAAACCTTGCCACTGCCACACCTGGCTATCAGCGGAGCCTTGTCTGCGAAACAGTTCATTCAGCCTCATTTACTGCCTTTAAAAATATATATAGCTGAGATGGTTAACTTGCTTAAACAAATGTGGTTACTACTGACAATTGAGATGTTTTTTTAACTTTGGCATAAGGAGACGATGAGCGGATAAGAGGCAAGCCGTAATTTTGATAAAGACATTAATGAGTGAGCTAGGACGGATGTAGTCATAACTATTTGTTCAGCACTTTTGAAATGTACAGCGACAGAATTAGAAACATGGGCCATTCTTACAGTATTCTCCCTGTACACCAAGTCAGATCCGTAGGATAAATAAAGGGGGCATATAAGCAGACAATGAAAGTTCTTACAATATTTGATGATTACATTTATCTAAAACAGGCTATAGGCTACATGTGAATCACCAAGTCAGAACAGTAGGTTAAGTTATGAGGGGGAAAGGGACCAAATTATTAGGGTGAGACACATGGGCTACTAACAAACAGCTTACTACACAACATACACTTACTATTACTTTCTTAGCTACAGTATACACATCTCTTTGGCATTTGCATAATTTATGCAGCAGCATAAAATAAATTTTTGGACTCACCTTTTTGTGCTGTGCTCACTTGAACAGGAAGGTGGCGCGGTGGTCCTTGTCATCACATTTTGTCATCAAATTCTGTCATTCTCTGGATTTATGATACTTTCAAGACAACTTGGAACTTAGAAAAAAACAAGGTCAACTTATGATGTCAGTGATCTTCAGAAAGAGGCCCGAGTTCCCGACTTGGAATTCCGAATTGGATGACCGTTCAAAACACATTTTCCCAGTCGGGGCTAGTTTTTTCCAGAGTTCCCAGTTGTCTTGAACTCACTGAAGTTTGTTCCATGTGACTGCTTATCCTTTTAAGCTTGGGAAAGATACCCATAAATCCAGACTTGGACCACACACCCACTCCACTGAATAGTAGGCTAGTGATTGCTTTGCAACACCTGCAGTTAGCCACTGATTCCTTCCAAAACACTCATTGTTGAATTTGCGATTTCCAACTTGTTGTGTAATGTTTATTATGTTCAATGGCCGATGAGCACCGACACGTTTTATCTATCATTTCTCTTCATATGACAAGGATTGAAAAGGATATGCCAGTAGATTGTTGTCTTGATTCATGATGATGACTGCTAGCTAAGACTTTGAAAGTAAGATGTTGACATGATCAGTCCAATCAAAGCTACAGTAGATATAATGTGTTTTGACATCATTTTATCTGGGGCTAATGACCTTGAGCCTTCTTGGATGGGCACTTCTGCTGTAACTCTATGGCAGCACCCAAGGGGCTTGAATTTTCAAGCTCTCCACATAGATTTTGCGGTGATGTAGTGTCCCCATGAGTAACAGAACACTGAGCCAATCACAGCGCAACTAGAGGACATTACCAACCTCTACGCTCAGTATTTTCCGCTGGCTGCCCCATCCCCTCAGAAAGCACTGAGCTAGGCTGAAACACCTGTATATTGGAGCTGCCTTACTCTAGAAGGCAAAAAATGTCATCAAAAACAAAGTGGTCACCCAGCCTCTGTTTCAGTGAAAAGCTGAGGGATGGCCTGGAGGAATGTAACCACTTTCTAATTCATTGACAAGGACTGATCATCCATGATATCAAAATGATAGTTTTTATCATGTTTTGAGTACAGTGTTTGTTTACATGTAGGCTATATTGTTCACAAACATTGGAATAGCCTAAAAAAAACTAATATTTTGGGTTCGGACGGGGTGCGACAGTTCAACTAAATCGTGAGGCATTTATAAGTTGTAATCTTCAAGAATCAATGGGTACATATAATTTAATTTATTAGTAACATAATTTGTTTTTAGAGTAAAAAAAGTTTTCAAGCTTCAATCTCCCCCATTCTGTGCCATGCCAAAGGGAAACCCACATTTCAGAGGTCCCAGTCTGACCATGTAGTTACATCGAAATACAAAATGAGGCTATATTTGTGCCACTGGTGCGCAATGTTGTTACATTTTATCATAGTTTTAAGAGCGGCATTGTACCTTGTGTCATCTGATTTCACTTCGTTCTCTCCGTGAGAAACAACCATGGGCAAGTCACTTAGAATTGAACCAGTGTTATGTCAACAAAGAGATAAAGAATGATTGTAAACTTCTCTTTCTTGTCAAGTAGGGACCTAAATTGGGTCATAGACTAGATGTAACATAGTAAATGAAAGTCCATGACACTCAAATTAGTATGATATGTTACGTTTGGTATGTTTACAAAAATACGGTTACTTAATAAGGCAAAAACGAAAAGAGGGTGGTTGGTCGGTGCGGATGGGTGGGTCGATGGGTGTGTGGGCGTATGAAGTGAACGACTATAAACCCAAAAGGTTGTGTGTTCAAACCTCATCATTGATAACTTAATCAGTTTAGCTAATTAGCAACTTTGCAACTACTTAGCATGTAAGCTAACCCTTCCCCAACCGCAACCCCTAACATAGCTAACCTTAGCCAGCTAGGTAACATTAGCCACAACAAATTGGAATTTGTAATACATCATACCTATTGTACATTTGTAACATATCATACGAAATGGATGATGGACATTAGGGGTGTGCTGACATGGCCATTGACAGTTGATAATCGGATCGGATGATACTCGTGATCGGAAAAACCTGAATTGTTTTAATATGCCGAAATAAATGTTCGCAAAATACCTCCCTGCACATTCTCTCTGCAAAAAAACTGCAGATTAGGAGCAGCGCGTTGAGGGGTGTGTTTGTATGTGTCTGTGTTTCCTCAATTTGTAGCAGGCAGCCAAATTTGCTGTCACTCAGTCAGATTGCGCATTCGCGTTTCGTCCTTTTCCCCTACCCTTGTCCCACCTGTTAGATATAATACACATTGTTAGCAAACGTCCTTGCCATGTGATTTACCATAGTAGCAGGTAGCAGCAATCTAAACGATTGGACCGAAAACATGCACGGAAAAGTGATCAAGTGACATTTTGTGGACGGAGAAATACAGCTTCACTCTCTCCAATCAGAGCAGCAGGATCAACGCACAGCCCGTTTTTCTCTTTACAGTGACGCAAACTAGCCAGTTGAGTAATTTAGACCATGCAAAACCTTGCACATGACTGATTGACATGAGAAAGATACTAGTTTTGTCTGACTAGTTAGCACACCCCTAATGGACATCCACAAATGAATACATACCATACCACAACACGAGTCCAGGTTGGATAATTCCCTTTTGGTGTAAGAGCTGGTAGAAAAGACCACCCGAAATGTCAGCCTGTTTTGGTGGGATGGAGTTTTGGCCTACCTGGTGAAATTAGTTAATAGACCATTGTAACCTTTATTTAACTAGGCTAGTCAGTTAAGAACAAATTCTTATTTACAATGACGGCCTACCTTGGCCAAACCCGGACAATACTGGTCCAATTGTACGCTGCCCTATGGGAGTTCCATTTAAATTCCAAACCTCTCTGCTATTAACAGCTAATTTTCAGTTTTCCCTTCAGTCCTTGCAAAATTTTTGCTTGAGAAATTGCTCACTGCTAAGATTACTTTTTTGTTTGTTTCTGATCATTTTCATTGAAAAAAATCACAGTAAAGTACTTAATTTTTAATCCGAAATGATTTGATATTGAGATATTGGATCTTTAAAAACATAAATTGTAGATTCATATTATTACATTGTATTGTGTTACAGCCAATAAAATTATTGCACATATCCCTTTTTTTATTTTTTTTATCTGGCCGCGGACCCCCTGCAGTACCTCTTCCACAGACCACACTTTGACAACCCCTGGGTTAGGGCACACCACTAGGCTACTCTATCGTATTAAAGTGGGTCTGCTCAAAAAAGAGCCTGACAGACTGACATACGACACGCCTCCATGTATCCAACTTGTGTAATGTGCTGTCTGCTGAATACAGTACATTATTGCAAGGCCTGGACGAGATTCCCTAAAAACTTTTTCGTAGCAGGTTAGGAGAATTAGGTTAAGGTTATGAAAATGGTTAGGGTTAGCTAGCGAAAATGCTCTCCTAAACTGCTACGAAAGGTCACTTGTATCGAAGTGGCGTGTTTTTAGGAAGACCCACCTAGGCTATATTTGCTCAGATTATTTAAATCTATTTTCAGCGCATGTGAAGATCATAAACGCAACAGAGACAAACACACTTGACAAGTTAGGACAACTCTGTTTGTCCCGAGCTAAAACACTGTCATGGGGAGTAGGCTAGTTTATGCATGTTCTAAATGGGGAGATGCATAAATGGGACACGCACAGTGAGGAGATCAAGGCAGTCAAACCAAGCGTGAGTGTGACCGCACATTTTCAAACAGAATCGACACATTCGAGCTCGAAAAAGGGGTCTGGATAGGCTACGTTTTCGGAAGCCGTCCAAAACGATGGAGGTATGCCTAGATGGATACAGTTTTAGATTTTGGTGGGTTTATAGCTAACCCTAACTCTTTTCCTAACTGTAACCTTATTATCCTAACTTGCTACATTCATTATCCATACCTGCTGCGTAAATTCTCCTAAGCTTACTACGAAAAGTACATTTTGACAAAAGCTGTATCACTTCTTGACAAAACCGTTACATAACATCAGAAAACAACACCAGTTTGCGGACAAGGCAAGCCTACTGGACCCCATCAACCAAGGGGCGCACACACCCCTCTGTCGTTAACGCCCCCTCCACCATCCTCCTCCCGATAGGTCCAGGCAGAGATGGAAAAAACAACAACAACGAGTGCTTTAAAAAGATGCACAATGTTCCGTCCATCAGTAACATCTGGTCATCAGACCGGTGCTACTGTGACAGTCTCCGCTTTGCCGACGCACACTTTCTCCATCTCCGGGGAGGACAGAAATCAAAGTTCTTAATTCTTTATTGTAGCTTCAGCCAAAATCACGAACATGCCCAGCAAAAGGAAGAAGAACAAGCGCCGCATGAGGAGGGTGGTAAGTGCGCACACCAGGGTTCCTTCAGTTCCTCCATATTATAGCTAATTATGATTTGATGATTATTTTATTTTTTTTGTAATCCATGCTACACGTGTTCCCCTCCACTCTGGTAGTCGAAGTGCATTGAACAGTTCATCCATTGAAATTCACCAAACATTAAACAATATATAATTGGATGAATGATCCTGACCATGATCGAGCAAACCTCTTTTTAGGCAAACTAAATAGTTTTTCACATTCTAAATTACTGATAGTTTTTTAAAAGACTGGTTGAAGCATGCGAAGACACCACTGCCAATATAATTTCCAATCCACCAGCCTGGTCTCATAGGCGAGACGTAACATGGTAAACGATAATTCGGGACAATCAAATTAGTATGATATGTTGTGTTTGGTATGGTTACATAAGACTGAAGGTTACTTATGGCTGTCTGAGTTGGTTGGATGTTGGAGTGTATGGGTGGGTGTATAACGCGAACATCTAGCAATCCAAAGGTTTCTTAGCATGTTGGCTAACTCTAACTCCTAACCCTAAACGTTAGCCATCTAGTAGTCACCTACCTAAACCACAACAAATTGCAATTCGTAACATATCATACAAATTGTAATTTGTAACATCATACTGTAATGATGGACATCCACAAATTAATACCATACCAAATGTAACATCCAAATTTAAACTCCCTGATTTTTGTTTACTTTGTTACGTCTAACCCTGAGTTCAGGTTGCACAATCCATATATCCCAATCCACCCAGCTACATGATGGGCTTTGGATGTAGCTCGTCTGGCTACATGACCGGCACCCTGCTTTTGTCGAACTGTTTTATTTAGTCTACTCCTGGCTCTGTAAGGTATGAGGCACGGTGCGCCTAGTTGGCAATGTATGATTAAGGGCCATGCATAAAGTTTGATCTCGCTGTGTACTTGGCCAAGTAGGTTATTAACTTTTTTGTACTTTTTACCCATTTTTCTCCCCAATTTCGTAATATTCAATTGGTAGTTAGTCTTGTCCCATCGCTGCAACTCCCGTGCGGACTCGGGAGAGGCGAATCTCGAGAGCCATGCGTCCTCCAAAACACAACCCCGCCAAGCCGCACTGCTTCTTGACACACTGTTCGCTTAACCCGGAAGCCAGCCGCACCAATGTGTTGGAAGAAATACTGTACAACTGGCAACCGAAGCCAGCGTGCATGCACCCGGCCACCACAATGAGTCGCTAGAGCGCGATGGGACAAGGACATCCCAGCTGGCCAAACCCTCCCCTAACCCGGACGACGCTGGGCCAATTGTGCGCCGCCTCATGGATCTCCCGGTTGCGGCCGGCTGCGACACAGCCCGGGATCGAACCCGGATCTGTAGTGACGCCTCTAGCACTGATCAGTGCCTTAGACCGCTGCACCACTCGGGATGCCATATCTATAAATTGTTATAAAGAATCTGTGACATGGCCATGCTGGTTCTGAGATTTTGTTGTAAATCTGATTTTAAGGTTTATCACTAGCACACATTATTGGCGCAAATTGTGCAGAACAACACAGTGGGTTGCACTCTATGTTTGCGGCAATTGCTTGGCCAGTCATTTAGGCCTAAACTGTCACCTATTCATTTAATTGTCGTGCACGGGATTAGAGCATTTTAATTTAGGACTACTGGTTGTATTATTCAACCATCTTTCGCAATTGTCTAATCAGAGGTGGGATGGCATTACAAACGTGCACATAACTGTCACAATGCTTTGCACACTCTGTGCTTGGGTGGGGGGGCTGAAGATCCTTTCATTTGTGTGTGTGTGTGTGTGGGGGGGTGATGAGAGTCCAGGAGTTTCATGTATCCTCCATTTTAGAACGTGCTCCTCCTCCATTTACAGCATGATAATGTAACGCAGCAACAGGACAGTTCTCTGTAACCCTTCTCACAATGTATTCTTCCTTTCACATAAACTAACTTGAATGTGTATTCTACAAATCACAACATTTCAATTCCCTTTGTGACTTTCCGTTGTAATGTTATCCAGAGCTCTGTCATAGCTCAGCAATAAGCCAGTAGGCCTAACATTGTACATGCACTACACTAGCGATCCCTTGCAAATACTTCTCAATATGGTGAGAAAGAAGTTCTCCTAAACACTCTCTTCCCCCTAGTTTTCTGGCAAGACTCCACTCAAACCAAGCCTGTATTTGGTAATGAATCGTAGGCATGCCCTCCACCAGACTGCTTTTTTTAGGAGGGCCTGTGCCGTGAAACCTTTCACAGAAGCCCAAATAAAAACGTATCCCAAATCAGTTAGCCTTATCACCTCTGCGTGCTCTAGATATCTACGGAGGTGCGTGGAAGGGAGGTCTCTTGCTGATTGACACTCCGAGCACTAACTAGGGCTCATGTTCTGCTTACTGACTTTCATAACATGTGCTTTTTTTGTGCTCCCCTGCCTTTTCAAAACAGTTTTTCTAGTTTATTTCCAAAGGATGATGATGCCTAGTAAATGTCCTTCAGACTAGTCCTGTTGATGACGGGTTCAAAAAACCTCGAAATCGTACCATTACAAAAGGGGCAGGGAGAGGTTGGTCTGACGGACAGACTAAAGGCAGAGCTGTTTTTGTATGCACACTCACTGGGCTTATGCACTTGGTGGGCTGTGTAAACTCTGCTGGCTGGCCGGTCGTCTCTTGCAGCTAACGAGGCGTAGGGTATGATTGTAACCGGATTATAATGCGATTAGTTTACTGTCTGCTATGCGGGGCCCCATCCGGAGCTCTGAGCCCTGCTGACTCGCAGGTTTCGGTCCCGCCTGACTTGACCTGTCAGAATCACTCCGATTCAGCTAATTTACTGCCATTATCTAACTAGTTTGCCCCCCCTCACCCCCCGCCCCATTGATCGGTGCCATGGCTCAAAGGTTTAGTCCTCTGTCCCCTTTGGGAAAACATGTTGATCCTAATTTGGCATCCCTGGTATTTCATCGAATAGAATACCCCCCCCATCAAACCCAAACTAGATGAGGAATTCAATAACTAACAGCCCTCTGGCTGGATTACCTTCAGCAGTCCTCTCCCCATAATTTTCTCTCTCTACATATTTCAATGTTTAATCAAATTGGAGTGATTCAAGGTAAAGTTAATCTGACACCCTTCTCTCTCTCTGTCTTTCGCTCGCTCGCTCTGTGTGTTGAGCAGCAGGCCCAGAGGAAAGTCCTTGAGGAGCAGCATGTTGCTGGCACTGGCAAAGGGACCCCAGGAGTGGCTGCTGTGGCGGCCCCCCCTGTTAAAGTCAAAGAAGTGGCAAAGTGTCCAAAGCTTGTCCCCATACAGACTCGAGTAGTAAACGTCCCCGTTGTAGCGCTGCTGGCCCCAGTCGAGGTACCGGAGCCGAAACCTATGGTGGCGGCATTAGAGGCTGAAGTGGTGGCAGCAGAGGTTGAAGTTGAGGCGCCAGTCGAAGCTCCAGTAGAGGCTGAAGAAGCCACATTGGAGGTCGAAGCCCCAATTGAAACCCCAGATGTGGTCGACGGCCCAGTTGAAGCCCCAGAAGAAGTCCCAGTTGTAGAAGTCCCAGCAGAAACTGCAGTGGGGCCACCTACAGAAAAAACTGCAGTGGGGCCACCTACAGAAGAAACTGCAGTGGGGCCACCTACAGACGAAACTGCAGTGAGGCCACCTACAGAAGAAACTGCAGTGGGGCCACCTACAGAAGAAACTGCAGTGGGGCCACCTACAGAAGAAACTGCAGCAGTGCAGGAGGTTGAAGAAAGCTTCATTCCAAAGACGGAGCTAGTAATGGAGGTAAAGGCCCTCTCCCATTTTGAATTTGTTTGCGGATGGAGAGTATATGGGGTCAGGTGCAGTTTCTGGCGTGTTGGGAAGGGACTGAGAGGGGGCAGTAAGAGAACAGTGTGTTCTATTTAAGAGGCTGTACATGTACACAGAGAGTGGGCAGTCACTATATATTGCCGGGTACATTAACATGGTCTACAGTGTAAATGATTTGTGTCTGTTTTAAAACTGATTTCACTTGTGTTTTTCAGAAGATTGTGGTGAGAGTAATTGGATAAAATGAGATTGATTACATTTCTCTGGAGCTGTACAGATCTAGGATCTTAATTTGAGCCAGTTTGCTACAGCAGGAAAATAATCCTGCAACAAGAGGACATTTGAATTATTATGTAGATCATAATTAATGGACATTTTTGTAGGGGTTGATCCATTTTTCATATGGGAAAATGAAGTGGAAATTACAAACGTGTTTAACATTTCCTGTAACAAGGTGATCAAATTAAGATCCTACATCTGTATTAAGGTTTAGTGATGAATCATCTTAGCCAATGAAGGATAAAGCTACTTGCGACCCGCAATAAACACAATCATCTGTACTTGCGGGTCGCAAGTAGCTTTATCCTTCAGTGTGTGAAAGTTTCAATCTCATGAAAGTTAAATGTTGGTAGTGTGTCATCGTAATAGTTTAGTTTATGCAGCTGTTTGTCTTGTTCAGTGTCCTGTGTTGGAAATTTGTTCAGCTGCTATAGTGTCTCTAAAGTGCCTCCCTCGCTGTAGCTAAGCTATGACCACATATGACGTGTGTGTGCTGACATGTGTGTGGAGCACGGGATGAGGGGGTGGTTATACACGATGGTTGGATCTTGGTCAAAATGCCTCTTTTCCCCAGCCCCATGCTGCTGGACATACCATGGACATGTCAGATGCTCCTTAGACCTACAGGCACAAGCTTTACTTTAGGCGCATCCACACGCATAGCGGATGTGTTATACACAACCCGTATCAGGATAGTTTTATTGAGTTGATGAGATTGCAAATCCTTACACTCTTAACAAAGGAGCGCTGAGACCGTGCACACACACACACACACACACACACGTTGGTATATAAAGAGTGGACAGTTGGTGGCTCTGGTCAGTCGGTCATTGTGTCTTCACCATGGGCCTCATATTCAGACAGAGTTTTTGGGAGGGGTACTGCCGATGGAGAGCGCTTGAGCATTTAAACAAAAGGAGTGTGGGGGTATGGAAGTCTCGGTGCCTTCTTGCTGCCTGGCAGATGGATTGATCACCTAGTGCCTCTGCACGTGAGGCAGACGCCTGGAGTTTGCTAAACGGCATTGACGCTTGGATTGGAACTGGTGCTTTGGTTAGATGATATGAAAATTGAGCTCTTTGACCTCCCAAGCCAGTGGTGGGTTTGGTGTCGAAATGAGAATACATAAGCAGAAAAGAACCCCGTACCTACCGTATAATATGGTGGTGGATCTTTGATGTTATGGGGCTATTTTGTTTCCACTGGTCCTGGAGCCCTTGTTAAGGTCAATGACATCGTGAACTTTACTCAGTACAAGGATATTTTATCCCAAAACCTGGTTGCCTCTGCCAGGAGGCTGACACTTGAACACAAGTGGATCTTCCAGAAAGGCAATAACCCCAATCACACATCAAAATCCACAAAGAAATAGTTAATTGGCCACAAAATCAACATGTCTGCAGACTTGAATCCCATTGGAAAATCTGTGGTTTGAATTGAAGAAGGCAGTCCAGAGGTGCAGACAAAGGATATCAAGAAACTCTGGAGGATTCTGTATGGAGGAATGGTCTAAGATCCCTCTCAACGTGTTCTCCAACTCATAAAACATTTTAGGAAAAGGCTCAGTGCTGTTATTCTCGCAAGGTGAGGTATTGAAAACGTGTCATTTTGGACCTCTACCGTTTTGAGAAAAAAATGATATTACTTGTTTCAACAAAATCTCTTTCTCTGAGCAATTGTATTAGTATGACATAATATACATTTCCATAAAAAATGTGCATACAATATAGCTCAGTATTTTAATTATCCTGAACAAAAATATTAACGCAACATGCAACAATTTCAAAGATTTGACTAAGTTTTTTTGTAAACTGTCATGGTCAAAACATATTGATACAACAGTAGCTAAGATGGGGAGAAGTCTGTCCATAATAAAGCGCTGCTCTTCATTCTTAACAACACTATCAACAAGGCAGGTCCTACAGTCCCTGGTTTTGTCACACCTGGACTACTGTCAGGTAGTGTGGTCAGGTACCACAAAGAGGGACTTGAGAAAATTGCAGTTGGCTCAGATCAGGGCAGCACGGCTAGCCCTTAAAAGTACACAGAGAGCTAACATTAATGACATGCATGTCAATCTCTCATGGCTCAAAGTGGAAGAGAGATTGACATCATTACTTGTTTTTGTAAGAGGTGTTGAAAATCTGAAGGTACCAAGCTGTCTTTAAAATACTAGCAAAGAGCTCGGACACCCATGCATACCCCACAAGACATGCCACCAGATGTCTCTTCACAGTCCCCCAGTCTAGAACAGAACAGGCAGACAGTACTACATAGAGACATGACTACATGGAACTCTATTCCACATCAGGTAACTTATGCAAGCAGTAGAATCAGATTTAAAAAGCAGGTAAAAATACACCTTATGGAACAGCGGGGACTGTGAAGTAACGCAAACATAGGCACAGACACATGCATTCACACACATGATAACATACGCACTATACACACACGTACACATGGATTTTGTGTTGTAGATATGTGGTAGTGGAGTATGGGCCTGAGGGCACACACTTAGTGTGTTGTGAATTCTGTAATGAATGTATTATAATGTTGTATAACTGCCTTAATTCTGCCGGACCCCAGGAAGAGTACCTGCTGCCTTAAATACAAATACAGTTCATATAAGGAAATCGGTCAATAAATTCATTAGGCCCTAATCTTAAATTCACATGATAAACCTTAATTCACATGACTTGGCAGGGGTGCAGCCATGGGTGGGCCTTGTAGAGCATAGGCCCTCCCACATGGCAGCCAGGTCTACCCACTGGGGAGCCAGGTCCAGCCAATCAGAATGGGTTTTTCTCCACAAAGGGCTTTATTACAGACAGAAATACACCCCCTATACCCCCCTCAGGCGATCCCGCAGGGGAATTACCTGGATGTGGAAGTTCTGGCCTGGCGTAGTTACACATGGTCTGCAGTTGTGAGGCCGGTTGGACGTACGGCCAATTTCTCAAAAACAACGTTGGAGGCAGCTTATGGTAAAGAAATTAACATTAAATTCTCTGCCAACACCTATGGTGGACATTCCTTCAGTCAGCATGCCAATTACACGCTCCCTCAAAACTAGAGACATCCGTGGCATTTTGTGTGACAAAACTGCACATTTAAAACTGGCCCTATATTGTCTCCAGCACCAGGTGCACCTGTGTAATGATCATGATAATCAGTTTATTGATATGCCACACCTGTCAGGTGGATGGATTATCTTAGAAAATGATTTCAGACCCGCCGTCTCTCTCTTCCCATCTCCTACATGTGGACGCATTTAACATATGGGGAAAGCCTCTTCAGAATAGAACAGGCTATCTCTCCCACGTGTGTTGAATCATTTCTCTGTTTAGCTCTCCAGAAGTTCCCCTCCATTAGCATTGGTGTGTCATTTAGCTCTGTTAGCATTTCTGTGGTGATTTCTAGTTTTTTACCTTGACGTTATATTGTTCCCTATTAAAGTTTTACAGTAAAAACAGGAACTTGGCTTCTAGGAAGAAGGAGGGGGAAGTGGATGTGTCCTAGGAACTTTATGTACATAATATTCTCTGAATAGGTTACACTAATCTGTCAGATAGAAAGGGCTGCACTTGGATCAGTTTAGTACATTTTGTTCCTTGAGTATTTATGGGGCCTGCGAGACGAGCTGCGATCCGACCATTTTGGTACACAGCTAGGGATATGAGGGGGCTACTGTGGCTGTAGCTGTGTGAATATAGGCTGCTGTTTCGGAGTAAATGGAAGACCTGTAGCCCATAGCCCCTCCCTCACCCTACACAGCTGTAGCCGAGCTACAGTGCATTCTGAAAGTATTCAGACCCCTTGACTTCTTCAACATTTACACACAATACCCCATCATGACAAAGCAAAAACAGGTTTACATTTTTTTACATGAGTATTCAGAGCTTAGGTGCATCATGTTTCCATTGATCACCCTTGAGATGTTTTTACAACTTGATTTTGAGGTCACCTGTGGTAAATTCAATTGATTGGACTTGATTTGGGAAGGCATTCACCTGTCCATGTAAGGTCCCACAGTTGACCGTGCATGTCAGAGCAGAAACCAAGCCATGAGGTCGAAGGAAATGTCCGTAGAACTCCGAGACAGGATTGTGTCGAGGCAGAGATCTGGGGAAGGGTACCCCCCCCCCCCCAAAAAAAAAAAATATGTAGCATTGAAGATCCCCAAGAACACAGTGGCCTCCAACATTCTTAAATGGAAGAAGTTTTGAGCCACCAAGACTCTTCTTAGAGCTGGCCGCTCGGCCAAACTGAGCAATCGGGGGAGAAGGGCTTTGGTCAGGGAGGTGACCAAGAACCGGATGGTCACCCTGACAGAGCTCTGACAAGTCTCTGAATGTCCTTGAGTGGCCCAGCCAGAGCCTGCGCATGAACCTGATTGAACATCTCTGGAGAGACCTGAAAATAGCTGTGCAGCGATGCTCCCCATCCAACCTCAAGGAGCATGAGAGGATCTGCAGAGAGGAATGGGAGAAACTCCCTAAATACAGGTGTGCCAAGCTTGTAGCATCATACCCAAGAAGATTCGAGGCTGTAATCGCTGCCAAATGCACTTCAACAAAGTACTGAGTAAAGGATCTGAATTTTTATGTAAATGTGATTTATTTTTAATAAATGTCTAAAAATGCTTTGTCCTTATGTGGTAATGCATGTAGATTGATGAGGGGGACAAAAACTTCCTGAATGTAGTGTATGAATGTATATATATATAATTTCCACAATGAGGTTGGAATAATATTGTGAAAATTATGACAATGCTGTTTTTATTGAAAAGGCTGTTTGAAATGACCGCCTGAAATTTCAACCTGTATTGGTGGGATGGTGTTTTGGCCTTCCATGGTGACATCACCATGCTTTTCGTTTGTTAATAGACCAATAAAGAGTTCCAAACGTCTGCCAATAACAGCTAATTTTCAGTTTTCCTCTCCCCACTCAGACCACTCCCAGACAGTCCTAGTGAAAAAAATGTATTGAGAAATGGCTTTGCTAAGAATACATTTTTGTTTCTTTTTGACCGTTTTATTAGAAAACGATCACAGTAAGGTACTTGTTACCCAGAAATGAGGCCCAAGGCCCAGGCCCTGGCTCCAGCACCGGTACATCCGTGCCCATGCAGGGCATGTCATCTGTCTGGGTCTTGAACACGAGGATGCAGCATTCGAGGACGCCCGGTCATGTATCCATTGTGGGGATTTTGCTGCGATCACCCTCTGTCAGAGAGTGTGCAGAGCAGCCCAATGTGATTCCTCTCCCACACTGCCTTCGAGCGGGGAGAGAACCATCCAGACCCAGACCTCATGGGCTGACACCATGGATGGCTATCCTGAGGACCTTCACCTAGTTTTGCTCATCATCGAAGAATACAATGGCATGATGATCTCCTCCAGATAGAGGAAGAGGACAAAGAGGCACACACCGTTACTTCTAGGTCCTCTTCTGCCCTTAGTGGGGCATCGATGCGGATGACAGATATTCACTCATTGATATCTTCAAACGGGCAGCGACCAGACGTATTCAGTGGCCCGAACTCGTGGTGGGTGGCAGCGCAGAGAGGGACTGGTACGATGGCAGGGACCTCCCCTTTCGCACCATCCCATGAGAGAAACTCCTCTCAGCCATCCCAGCTTGCGTGGCAGAAGCCAAACGCAATTGGAACAGCCTCTTGATCGGCA
Source organism: Oncorhynchus mykiss (assembly GCF_057628025.1). Taxonomy (NCBI): domain Eukaryota; kingdom Metazoa; phylum Chordata; class Actinopteri; order Salmoniformes; family Salmonidae; genus Oncorhynchus; species Oncorhynchus mykiss. The sequence goes on from NC_143032.1 coordinate 49,566,981, forward strand.
AGATCCAAACCAGACTTTTTGCCAGCATGAATGTTCCGTCAACCCCAATGCCTCATCACTAACAGACACTTCTCTCCTTGGTAAGATGGACCGCTTTTCCGTGTCCATCTACCAAAAGTTCTACTTGTCTGCCACACGTTCTGTACTGGCATTGAACATTATGTCCCTACTGCTGGCTTAGCAGGCTGATTTGATGTTAGAAATGCATAATCTCCAAGCTATCGGTAAGCCTAACCCAGACCTTTGGGATGAGATCTGTGTCGTCACAGACCTCAACCGCCGAGCCTCCAGGAGCGCCATTCAAGGCTGTGGCCACGCCATGAGACAGTGGTAGAAGAGAGAGCCTTGTGGCTCAAATTGTCCAGCCTGTCGGAAAAGGAGAAAGCAGATTATCTTGACGCTCCCGTCAACCAGAGGGAACTGTTTGGTCCGGCTGTCTCCGCCATGCGGCAGAAGTGCAACTCTTTGAAAGGAGGAGGGCAAAGCCTTAAACTTTTGCCTGCCCCGTAGACCCGGGTATCGACTAATTGTCCGTCGCCACCAACACTGTCCCCTAGTTTCAGTGTGTTAACACTCCCCTTTTCAATAAAAAAAGTCTGCTGTATCCAGGCATCATGCCAAGGACCGAGCAAAAATACAATAAAAAGGAGACTTGCTCCATCACGACCAGAGGGTGCTCCGGCACCACTGGTGAGCGAGAGTCTACTGACCTGCTGGCTACTCGTCACCAGAGCAGGGAACTGCCGTGAATATTCAGTCCAGCCCTGGGTCTAGTCCATGGTTACGAAGCGTTACGACTGCAGTTTGTGCAGAACTTTGGAATCAGTAGCGACTGGCAACTAGGCACGCATACTTGAGGAAATCTCTGTTACACAAAGTGGCTATCAGGGCCATACTAGCGGCAGAGAGACACCTCTGCTTTTCTTCCGGTACTTCCTGGTTCCCTGCAACACTGCTGCGTTCTTCACATTCAACAGTTTCCCATGTGTATTAAGAATGGTCAACCACCGAAACAACATCCAGCCAACTTGACACAGCTGTGGGAAGCACTGAAGTCAACGAGGGCCAGCATCCCTTTGGAACGTTTTTGACACCTTGTAGAGTCCATTCCCTGACAAATTGAGGCTGTTCTGAGGGCAAAAGGGGGAGGGGGTTGCAGCTCAATATTAGGAAGGTGTCCTTAATGTTTTGTACACTCAGTGTATGTTCAACGTGCTGTCTCGCTCTATTCGTAGAGGTGACTGGTTCACCTCAGTCGACCTGCAGAATGCTTATTTTTACATAAGCATGCTGCCAGCACACAAGGTTTCGAAGGTTTTATTTTCAAGGCACAGCCTTGCTGTCCCATTCAGAGTAGATTATTCAGCAAGTGTGTAAGAGACAGCCCTCACACCTCTGGGAAACCTGCTATGCACCCCATCCCGGGTGCAGGGGTCAAGACACGACTTCCCTTGTAACCCACCTCTCAGAGCTAGGGTTCAAGATCAATCAGAAAAATTGTTGTTTGGTGCCAACACAGAGAATAAAATACATAGGCATAATGCTGGATTCTCTCTCTTATCAGGCAAAGAGTCATTCCGACAGTGCCTTTCCCTGTTCCACAGGGAGTGCTCGGTTATGATCAAGACATGCCTCTGAGTGCTGGGGTTGATGGCCTCCATTTCAGTAGTACATCTTGGCCTACTGAAAATGAAACTTCCAGCACTGGGGGTTTGCGCAAGTCTGTGTACACGGCATCACTTCAATCGTCAGATAAAGGCGACCTCTGCATGTCTCTCGGCTCTCTGCCACTGAAAGAGCTCCTCGATTCTTCATTCTTGGCACTCCCCTAAGGGTAGTGCCAATGAGGAAAGTGGTGACGACCAACTCCTCACGAATGGACTGGGGCGCAGTTCACGAGGGGAATGCAATAACAGTGTGGACCCCACAACTCCGGATTGCTCACATAAATGACCTTGAATTGCTTACTGAAACTTTGTTCTTGAACTTTGTTCTCTTCTCTCTGCCTGACATGGAGAGAAGAGGGGGGGCGTGGCAGCTTGTCTTGCGTGTTTGCACCTCTAGTGTGTTTTCCAAGGGAAGGTTTATGATCTCTGACATGTATGTGTTTTTCAAAACCTTGCCCATTTTTAGACATGGGTTGAAAAACACAACAATTGGGCACCACCCACCCACCACTGTTTCTAAAATAAACTACCATCATGTGGTTGTCAGAACTCAAGTCTGAATTGCTTTATCCTAGACTCGAAATGAACTTTATGTCCCAAACCTACCATCTATTTACTTATAGTAGTCAGTCAATATGTATATTAATAACTAATTCTTTCTCTCTACCACTTGCAGGCCGCATCCATCCCTGAGGCTCCCGTGTCAGCTCCTGACCAATTTGAGGTAAACCTAGTACTGAGTGTATATCACCCATAGTTCCATAGTTCTGTTGCATGGTGGTTTTTTGTGTGTGTGTGTGGCGTCTTTGACCGTGTTCTTCTGCATGTTTAGACACATGACGAGCCGTTGGTGAAGGCCGAAGTGGAGGCTGAAATAGTTGCCAAGGTCCAAGCGGAGGTCGAGGCAGTAGTCGAGCCAGAATCCGGGCCCGTGGTCGAGGCCGTAGCTGCCCCAGTAGTGGAAACTGAAGAGGTGGTGATCGACACAGAGGACAGTCCTGAGGTTGAAGCTGAGGTCATTCCTATGGTCAACGCAGATGCCATTCCTGAAGAAGTTGAAGTAGAGGAGGCCCCAGTCGTCACAGAGGTGCTACATCATGCTAACGTGCTACGTCGCTAACGACCCTTCTCTGCTTTCACACCTCTGCCTTTCCTGAAAAAGCTAAACTCAAGTCCTTTGTTCTTTTGCTTGATGTTGTCTTGTGTGGTGGTGCATGTACTGCGTGATCATGTGTGGTTTGCTCTGTTCCTTACCCTTCCTCTTTCTCTTAAACAGCGTTCAGAAAAAGCATCTGATATTTATTTTCTGTTTGATTGGATGAGTCTTTAATGAGTAATTTCTCCTCGTTCCAGGATGAGCCTGTCACGACAGAGGCACCTGAAGAGGTTCCAGTTGTAAGCAGACCTTTCTCACTACTTTAATATTGTGCAACTTCTTTTACATGGGAAATATTTAGATGCCACTAGATCCATTTCCTAAGCGTTCGTATCAGCTCATTGCAGCCTGGGCTTTTGAGTTAGTGATTGCTCCTATTAGTAAGGCTATGGCTCTACCTAGTGGAAAGCTGGAACACTTCACAAATGTTACACTTCAGTGTTTGCTCAACTTGTCGTGCCTGAATTGACCAATGGTTGATTTTTATGTGTCGCCTAATTTTTGCTTTGGAATCAAACTGACCTGTCCCCAACCTCTCTCTTCCAGGAAACAGAAATTATCCCAGAAACGCTGTCAGAGCCCGTGGTAGCCCCAGTTCATGAAGCCCCCGTAGCCAACGTCGCTCCCTCAGAGCCCCTTGTAGAGGTAAGGCATGACATTAAGCCTTCTCAGTCCTAGGGGTGTGAATGTTAAACAAAATTGGGACGTTAACGTTAAGAAAAAATACATAACCGAAAAAGTTAGCTTCCAAAAAATTGTAATCACAGTGCAGTTATCACTAAATTATCATCATAAAGGGAAAATTGCATAATAAACTAATGCAACAATGATGTAACGTTAGTCGAAGAGATGCATCTTTAAATTATTAGCTATTATTAGCACTTTGCTCGTCATCGTTAAGTTTGAAAAATGTCAGAGAAAGGCAAGCAACAGCAACGAACAGCCTGCTCTGCACGCTGTCGTACACATCGATCCAGAGCATTCCAAACATGCTCAATGTGTGACATGTCTGATCAGTGGAGGCTCCTTAGAGGAGAAAGGGGAGGACCATTCTCAGTGATTTTCAGAAAATTAAAAATGCTAAAACATTTTAAAAGTTATACTTTTTAGATAACTATACTAAACATAATCACATCACCAAATAATTGATTAATACATACTATTTTGCAATGAAGATCTACAGTAGCCTCAACACCGTTCTCTAGTGTAGCACTGTGGTGTAGCCGAAGGACAGCTAGCTTTTGTCCTCCTCTGCGTACATTGGCTGAACTCCTGGACTCTGTCCACGCATTTCAAGGCTGCGTTGAAACAATGACTGGTAAATGATCCAAGACCAGCTCAGTTAATCCCTACCATTGTGACAATGAGTCATCATAATGATGCATCAAATGTACACGATCTTAGGGGCATTGGCAAACACAATGTAAGTCATTTAATTTATGTAGCCCTAATTGCACCAAATGCATCTGTTTATTCTACAGCTATTGTAAGCAGTAATCATGAGCCTATAAACCAGAGTAACACTGTTAGCACTGAGGCGGTGTGCAATAGTAGGAAGACCACTTTATGCAGCTCACCATGCACTATCAGCTCCAATGTAAATAACATGAGTAAGTCTACCTCTGAAAAGCTTCCCAATAAAGCATTAAAAACAATCAAGCAACCAAAAAAAGTGCTAAAAATAGCCCATATTAACATATGTTGCCTAAGAAACAAGGTCCATGAAGTTAATAACTTGCTTGTAACAGATGACATTCATATTCTGACTATCTCTGAAACTCACTTAGATACAGTGGTAGCAATACATGGTTATGCCATCTACCGAAAAGACAGATATGCAAACGGAGACGGTGTTGCGACCTATATTCAGAACCTCATTTCTCTAAAGCTTAGAGACAGTCTAATGTTAAATACTGTTGAAGTAATATGGCTACAGGTTCATCTGCCTCACCTAAAGCCCATTCTTGTGGGAAGCTGCTGTAGACCACCAAGTGCTAACAGTCAGTATCTGGATAATATGTATGAAATGCTTGATAAGGTACAGTGGGGAGAACAAGTATTTGATACACTGCCGATTTTGCAGGTTTTCCTACTTACAAAGCATGTAGAGGTCTGTAATTTTTATCATATGTACACTTCAACTGTGAGAGACGGAATCTAAAACAAAAATCCAGAAAATCACATTGCAGGAAGTAAATCATCAACATGTATTGATCACATCTTTACTAATGCTGCAGATTTTTGCTTTAAAGCAGTATCCAAATCCAAAGGATGTAGTGATCACAATATAATAGCCATATCTAGGAAAACCAAAGTTCCAAAGTCTGGGCCTAATATAGTGTTTAAGAGGTCATACAATAAGTTTTGTAGTGATTCATATGTTGATGATGTAAAGAATATTTGCTGGTCTGTGGTGTGTAATGAGGAGCAACCAGACGCTACACTTGACACATTTATGAAACTACTTATTCCAGTTACTAATAAGCACACACCCTAAGAAAATGACTAAAAACTGTTAAATCCCCTTGGATTGATGAGGAATTGACAAATTGTATGGAGAGATGAGGCAAAAGGTATGGCAATTAAGTCTGGCAGCCCAACTGATTGGCAAAAGTAATGCAAATTTTAAAATCATGTGACTAAACTAAATAAAATAAACTACACTATGAAATTTTGGGTAAAAAAAGCCAACTCGGCTCCTTCATTCATTTAATCATATGAGGCATTTAAAACTATTCACCACAAAGCCCACTGATATTGCAAACTACTTTTAATGACTTTTTCATTGGCAAGATAAGCAAACTTAGGGATGACATGCCAGCAACAAACGCTGACATTACACATCCAAGTATATCGGACCAAATTATGAAAGACAAAAATTGTACTTTTGAATTCCGTAAAGTCAGTGTGGAAGAGGTGAAAAAAGTATTGTTGTCTATCAACAATGACAAGCCACCGGGGTCTGATAATCTGGATGGAAAATTACTGAGGATAATAGCAGACGATATAGTCCTATTTGCCACATCTTCAATTTAAGCCTACTTGAGAGCGTATGCCATCAGGCCTGGAGGGAAGCTAAAGTCCTTCCGCTACCCAAGAATAGTAAAGCCCCCTTTACTGGCTCAAATAGCCGACCAATCAGCCTGTTACCAACCCTTAGTAAACTTCTGGAAAAAATGGTGTTTGACCAGATACAATGCTATTTCACAGTAAACAAATTGACAACAGAATTTCAGCATGCTTGTAGGAAAGGACACTCAACAAGCACAGCACTTTCACAAATGACTGATGATTGGCTGAGAGAAATTGAGGATAAAATGATTCTGTGGTCAGGGGCCACAAAAAAGGACTTAGGAAAATTGCAATTGGCTCAGAACATGGCAGCATGGCTGGCCCTTGGATGTACACAGAGAGCTAATATTAATAATATGCATGTCAATCTCTCCTGGCTGAAAGTGGAGGAGAGATTGACTTTCTCACTATGTTTTATTTATGAGAGGCATTGACATGTTGAATGCACCAAGCTGTCTGTCTAAACTACTGCCACACAGCTCGGACACACATGCATACCCCACAAGACATGCCACAAGAGGTCTCTTCAGTCCCCAAGTCCAGAACAGACTATGGGAGGCACACAGTACTACATAGAGCCATGACTACATGGAACTCTATTCCACATCAGGTAACTGACACAAGCAGTACAATTATATTTAAAAAACAGATTAAAAAAACACCTTATGGAACAGTGGGGACTGTGAAGCAACACAAACATTATCAGACACACACACACACACGCACTATACATACACATGGATTTAGTACTGTAGATATGTGGTGGAGTAGGGGCCTGAGGGCACACAGTGTGTTGTGAAATCTGTGAATGTATTGTAATGTTTTAAAAATTTTATAAACTGCCTGGACCCCAAGAAGAGTATCTGCTGCTTTGGCATCCATAATAAATACAAATACAAAACCTATGAGCCTCATGGTTCTCACCCCCTTCCATAGACTTACACAGTAATTAGGACAACTTCTGGAGGACGTCCTCCAACCTATCAGAGCTCTTGCAGCATGAGTTGACATGTTCTCCACCCACTCAAAGGATCAGAGAATTAATCTAGTACTGAAAGTATAAGATACCGCTAGCTAGCACTGCAGTGCATCAAATATGGCGAGTAGTTTACTCAAAGAGAGGCAATAGTTGAACAGTTTTGAACAAATACATTCCTTCCAAAATGGAGAGAGAGAGAGTGGGTCATCATTTTTCAGTTTCACTTACTTAGCTAGCAAATGCAGCTAGCTAGTTTAGCCTTCTCAAACACCCCGCTAAAAAAGAGGGGTGCTATGCTAGCTGGCTATGACTATCTAGCACAACACTGGAACTCTTCCAAGTCAAGGTACCTTTTGGTTTTAGTAATTGATTGACCTAAACTGGTTACTGACTGTACACTGTAACGTTACTTCTTGATTGTCGCAGGTTTACTATCACGTTAGTTCTATTGGCTGTGTTGACTATGACATTACATTAGCTAATATGGTGACAACGATGTAGGCTGTGTAGTAGCAGTTATGATATGGTTTGGCTTGGAAAGTTTTTTTTCCGCCTGGTCACATACAGCTGATGTGTTGTGCATTGACATCCACAAGCGACGAAGGGAAAAGGTGAGAGGAGGAGAGTGCATAGATGCGAGAAGGAATACAACGTGGCTGTTATTAAAGTGAATGGTGTTGACGCGTGATCAGCAGTGTATTCATTCCGCCAATTCTGTTGAAAAAAGTTTCTTAAACTGAAAAAATTGGGATAAACATACCAGAATGTTTAATAGAAACTCTCGTTTGCAACTGTTGGACTAATGATTACACCCTATATCAGCTTGATGCAGGCAAGAATATGCAAGGCGGTATTGAATGTGTCACTGTCTGTCCATGTGTTACCTCCAAAATGTTCTCTTGACCTGTGTGCACCTACGTTGTAAACTTTCATTCATAGGCTAGGTTGTAGCAACCTCATGATGGGTGAAGGTAAACATTTGAGTATCATATAGTAGCCTAAACCTATCGATGTTACATTTAACTGGATGAATGACATATGAATGACCGTCATCCTATATGCTGTAATAGAATTAAGGGCATGCTCATGAAATTAAAAACAAATAAAATCATCCTCCCTCATCTTAAAGGGCACTGACAGTCACTGGTCTGGACATGCAGGCCATGGATGTTCTGGGACATTTAGAGCTTCCAGGAATTGTGTAGAGATCCTTGTGACACGGGGCTGTGCATTATTATGCTGAAACATGAGGTGATGGCAGCAGATTAATGGCACAACAATGGGCCTCAGGATCTTGTCACAGTATCTCTGTGCATTCAAATTGCCATAGATAAACTACAATTGTATTCGTTGTCTATTTCTTATGTCTGCCCATACCACAACCTCACCGCAATCAATGTTGACATCAGCAAACTGCTCTCCCACACAACGCCATACACACCATCTGCCCTGTAGATTAATCTGTGAAGAGCACACTTCTCCAGCATGCCAGTGGCCATCGAAAGTGAGCATTTGCCCACAGAATTCGGTTACAATGCCGAACTGCACGGAGAGCACGTAGATGAGCTTCCCTGAAATCGTTTTGGATCATTTGTGCAGAAAGTCTTCAGTTGTGCAAACCCACAGTTTTATCAGCTGTCTGGGAGGCTGGTCTCAGACGATCCCGCAGGTGAAGAAGCCGGATGTGGAGGTCCTGGGCTGGTGTGGTTACATGTTATCTGTGGTTGAGGCCGGTTGGGCGTACTGCTAAATTGTCTAAAACGAAGTTGGAGGAGGGTTATGGTAGTACAGTTCTCTGACAAAAGCTCTGGTGGATATTCCTGCAGTCAGCATACCAATTTCACGCTCCCTCAACTTGAGACAGCTGTGGCATTGTGTTGTGTGACAAAACTGCGCATTTTAGAGTGGCCTTTTATTGTCCCCAGCACAAGGTGCACCTGTGCAATGATAATGCTGTTTAATCAGAATCTTGAGATGCCACACCTGTCAGATGGATGGATAATCTTGGAAAAGGAAAAAATGCTCACTAACAGGAATGTAAACAAATGTGTGCACAACATACACTTTTTGTGCGTATGGAACATTTCTATGAACTTTTATTTCAGCCAATGAAACATGTATGCATGCTAATTTTTGCCAAAACGCTTGCAGACTCGAGTGGTTTACTATCAAACACAACAAATGGCCACTCAACAAAAGGCTTAGGGGCCAAGTGTTCGGTTTGAGATTCAGTTTATGACTGCGGTAGATAAAACTTCATTGCCCCCTAGCGGTTATACGCAATAGGACCATATTCTGCATTGTGAATTCACATGGAATTTAATGAAATTTGTACGGAAAACCGATAAATGGCCGTCTAAACACCAAGATTTGTTTTCCCATTTGTCATATCCCTACTCAGTCCCTTTACTTTTCTCAGTAAGAAAGGAGAAATGGAAGTTAAGTTAGAATTGGAACATTGTGTAACAGCCCTATGCTCTCCAGGCCCCAGTAGACCCTGTCATCGATACAGTGGCCGACAACTTTATCATCACAGAATCTGTCCCCACTCTGGAGGCAGCCATGGCTGAGCCCGCCATTGAGGAGCAGGTGAGACTCGGGCTCCAAATCATACCTACTCTTAACACATACACACAAGGATGTTGTTTTGGCACACCTTTAATCACCTGCTGACATCCCGTCAAGTCTGACTGCGTGTCATCTCTGTTCAGGTGCCCACAGTCCCAACAGATTCACTTGAGGCCCTATCGGAGTCGCTGAACAACGTCCTCCCAGTATCTGAGCCCGCCCCTGTCACAGCTGATAAAGTCGTCGCCGTGAGTCATCCTACTGTTTTCTATCCAGAGACTGAGGTGCCCAATGCCAGATGTAGTTTTGGTAGAGCAGACATGAGACACACGCTTACTCCTGTAACCCCGTTGTCTGGTTGGTCTCTGGAGGCAGGTGACAAAGATGGGGGAGAGAGAGACGACACACTTCCACCCGATTACCGGCACTCTCCGGAGGACCTGCTGGTTAGAGTTAAACCATAATAACCTACAAGCTTTTCATCTACTCAGACTAATTTATAATAATGACTCAAACCAACTCTTTACGCAATCACCTTGGTATATTAAGCACTAACATATGATCAAATACTTTGGTGCAGGCTATCCTCTCATCTGAATGCTCTCGCACATTTTGAAATGTGCCCATCCAGGAGTTCTTGCTTCCTCGTGAGTTTCTCTTGCCCATCTTTGGATCAATCCTCCCTCCTTGTGGTCTTCCTTTTTACATTCTGTTCATTTCCTGGGCTGTGGGCTCCTCCAGCTCCTTTTATTGCATCAGGCATGTCATCTAGTGGGTGTGACTACTGATTTTAGTTGTGCGCTCAACATTGACTGGGTGTGTTGCCTTTGCAGGCTAAAGAGGGAATTGAAGCCCAGATGGAAATCGAATCCAAAAAGGACGCCACGGATGAGAATACTGCTCTGGATGTCCTCTCTGGACATTTCTCAGCCCCCCAGCCTGTCATCTCAGAACTGCAGTGTCACACGCAGCTCGCCTCTGCGCCCGTAGAGCTCGCCTCCGTGGTAAGAGCATATAGTGACACGACTGTATCCAACTTTCCCAATCAATTACGATCTGTCTTTACACGTATTGTAAATCAACCACCTCCTTTCTTACATTCCCATCTAAACCCCTCCCGTGTTCTTTAGGATATCCCAGCAGAAGCAGCATTGAATGGACATACTGCAACTGAGGTGGCCATTGAGGGATAGATCTCTGCAGGTGAGGACTTGTTTAATCTCCCGAAACGCTTCGTTTGAACACACGCACTTGCGTTGGGTCTAAATTGGCATTAACATTCTGTTATTGTTTCTGTCTCCCCATAGATTTCCTCAGTCAGTATGGAGGACTGAAGAGAGCCTCACGGGGAGCCGACCAGCAAATTTGACTTTTCAATATTTAGGGCTTCAAGGGACCGCCGGGAATTTATTAACATCCAACACTCAGTGCCTTTCCTGCTTAGGTTCTCACCAAAAGAAAATCAAACAAACACATTTTAATGCGGCATCAAGGCGGGGGAATAAGAGTCTTTGGATCAGAATGTGAATATTTGGAATGAACAAATTATGGCTTCTTTCATAGATTTTCTGTATCGTAATGCATGTATTGTGGATTTGCATCGATTGTAAATGGCATACATTGTGTATGGATACTGTAAAGTTAATGAATGTGGAAATTACTTGTCTTCGCATTTGGACCATGTTTGTATGGATGGGAGGGGTATTTCCTTGTACGTGTTTTCTACATGCTGACTACACCGGGCACGAGCGTGTGTCTGCGTGCTCCATCACATGCATGCTGATTTTGTCCATCCACACCAGACGCGATCAGGACATGCACGTTGAAATATCAAAACAAACTCTGAACCAACTATATTAATTTGGGGACAGGTTGAAACACATGAAACATTCATGGACATTTAGCTAGCTAGCTCGCTGTTGCAAACTAATTTGTTCTGGGATATAAATATTGGGTTGTTACTTTACCTGAAATGCACAAGGTCCTTTTTTTTCCCTGGATCTTTGTAGAATTTTGACCCATTTTGAGTAACACAAAATCGTGTGTCCTCTACTCTGACAATTAATCCACAGGTAAAAGTGGAAACCTAGTTAGTTTCTAGTAATCTCTCATTCTTCAGTCTTCTTCTGTGGACTTTATATGGCGGTTGGTAACCAACTTTAAGGTGCATTACCACTATCAACTGGACTAGAGTGTCGATCTCAGTTCTGCTTTCAATCACCCGCTTGGGTCTATACTCCTAAAAACCAATGAGGAGTTGGGAGATGCAGGACTTACAGCGTGTCACGTGCCAAAAATAAAACCAAGTTCTATTTTAGCGCCTGGCTACGCAGACGCTTGCGAGCAGTTTGGATGATTGAATAGCATACCCATCCTCTTCACTGTGCACTGACAATGTGTCTACAGTCCTGTTGGAGAAAGTCTGCCCTGGGCAATGAGAAAGGGTGTGAAGTTTTTCAGGCCCTCTGGCCAGATTATCTTAAAGACGTCCTCTGGCGATTTTCTAACTTTTACTGTTGAAAAGCGATATCCCAAGTATACTTACAGTAAAGTACACACAATAAAGGGTAAAAATAATAGAGGAACAAAAGAGGAAAGCCCACCCCCCCTACTTATGCTACGTTATGACTTACCTGGACCACCTATTGAGATGTGCCTTTTAAGCCTTTTAAATAAATCAGGTGTTAAATGAGGTGAAAAGGAGACTGGAGTTCAGCTTTAACGTTCAATTAACTACACTCAAATCTGGCCATTGAAAATGGGGGCTTGTAGATCATGTTTGTTTTTTAAAATGATATTTTCTCATTTTGTTTTGTATAGACCATTAGATGTGGTACAACCGCAGTTTGCGTACACGGTTCTGTGCTCTGGAAGATACCATGAGGAGTTATGTAATGAATATGCTGGGTTGGATTTCATTCACCTTTTTGAATAAAGATGTTACTCACCGTGATCCAGTTGTTGGCCTGTTTATTCTACATTAAATGTAGTAATCAGATGTATACTGAACAAAAATATTATCACAACATGCCATGCAACAATTTAAATAATTTTACTGAGTTTGTCAATTGAAATAAATTAATTAGGCCCTAATCTATTGATTTCCCATGACATAGGCCCAGCCAATAAGAAAGAGTTTTTCCCCACAAAAGTGCTTTGATACAGACAGAAATACTCCTCAGTTTCATCAGCTGTCCGGGTGGCTGGTCTCAGCCGGATGTGGAGGTCCTGGGCTTGCATGGTTAAACGTGGTCTGCGGTTGTGAGGCCGGTTGGATGACATTGGAGGTGGCTTATGGTAGAGAAATTAACATTTAAATTTTCTGGCAACAGCTCTGGCGGACATTCCTACAGTCAGCATGACAATTGCACCCTCCCGCACATTTTAGAGTGGCCTTATATTATCCCCAGCACCAGGTGCACCTGTGTAATGATCATGCGGGTTAATCAGCTTCTTGATATGCCACACCTGTCAGGTGGACGGATTATCTTGGCAAAGGAGAAACTCTCACAAACAGGAATGTAAGCACATTTTTACACACAATTTGAGAGAAATAAGCTTTTTGTGTGTATGGAAAATATCTGGGATCTTTAATTTGAGCTCATGAAACATGGGACCAACACTTTACATGTTGCGTTTTATATTTTTGTTCAGTGTAAATGTTCAGCTTGATTTCAACATTGGCATAACATTTGAAACTTCTTGCAGTACCATACAAGCTTTCAGACAGTCGAACCAATAAATTATTTTAAACTACATTTTGTGGCATGTCATACAGAGTTTCCATTAGCTCATAATCCCTTTTCAATATTTTAATTTAATAATACCACACACACCATACCAATACCAAGTATTTATTTAATAGTTGAAAAGAGTTAACGTTACATGCCAAGGCACAACATAAGGGTAGCAGCAAAGGGACATTATTACATTGTATCAAAGCACATTACAACTAGTTCTGTCGGTGTAACCTACCTAGGAAAAACACCATGCTCTAGTTCTATGCATCAAGGATGGTAATTTAGGAGACTGGTAGCATTTGACAAGTTGAGTCATTTCTAAATGTATTTGAAAGACCTCCACAGATCCAAAGATGTCTGCTACTTTAGCAAGTGTATCATATGAGTAAAATAAAACGTAGAATAAATATAAATAAAGCTAGAATCCGCACTTGCTACATCTATTTTTTGACTTATAAATGAACAAAATATACACAGGAGTCGCTGGTGCGCGATGAGACCCCTACCGACCAAGCCCTCCCTAACCCGGGCAACGCTAGGCCAATTGTGCGTCGCCCCACGGACCTCCCGGTCGCGGCAGGTTACGACAGAGCCTGGGCGCGAACCCAGGACTCTGATGGCACAGCGCAGTACAGCGCCCTTAACCACTGCGCCACCCGGGAGGCGAGATTATACATTTCTAACATCAAATCAGCCTGCTAAGCCAGCAGTAGGGACATAATGTTCAATGCCAGTACAGAACGTGTGGCAGACAAGTAGAACTTTTGGTAGATGGACACGGAAAAGCGGTCCATCTTACCAAGGAGAGAAGTGTCTGTTAGTGATGAGGCATTGGGGTTGATGGAACATTCATGCTGGCAAAAAGTCTGGTTTGGATCTTGCCGATCAAGAGGCTGTTCCAATTGCGTTTGGCTTCTGCCACGCAAGCTGGGATGGCTGAGAGGAGTTTCTCTAATGGGATGGTGCGAAAGGGGAGGTCCCTGCCATCGTACCAGTCCCTCTCTGCGCTGCCACCCACCACGAGTTTGGGCCACTGAATACGTCTGGTCGCTGAGCCAATTGGCCTGAGCCAATTTTCTTAATTTTATTCTCAAAAGAAGTCTTCGTGGGTGTCAGTTGTTGATGTGTGCAGAGGGTCCCTGGTTCAAGCCCGGGTAGGGTCGAGAGGACAGACTAAAGGTATACTGTTACACATGGCCACGCAGTCATGGGTGAACAGGATGTACAGGTGAGGGCTGAGAACACACCCTTGTGGGACCCAATTTGTTTGCAAATGTTACTGGCCTGCCCTACATAGAAGGCAAAATTGCCATGGTAATTTGGAATGTCCAATCAATGAGCATTATGGGTAACGTAGTAATTCTACAGATTAGAAAAATGCTTACATAATTTACATTGTGGCAGCATGGTATCCCAAAGATATAAGACATTATTACATTGTATCAAAGCACATTACAACTAGATGTAAGACATTTCAAAAAACAAAATCGGACACACCCTACCCGGGCTTGAACCAGGGACCCTCTGCACACATCAACAACTGACACCCACGAAGCATCGTTACCCATCGCTCCACAAAAGCCACGGCCCTTGCAGAGTAAGGGGAACAACTACTTCAGGTCTCAGAGCGAGTGACGTCACCGATTGAAATGCTATTAGCGCGCACCCCACTAACTAACTAGACATTTCACATCGGTTACACATGCATGCCTCCAACTCAATTATCAAGTTTGCAGATGACTCTACAGTGGTAGGCTTGATTACCAACATCGACAAGACGGCCTACAGGGAGGAAGTGAGGGCCCTCGGAGTGTGGTGTCAGGAAAATAACCTCACACTCAACGTCAACAAAACAAAGGAGATGATTGTGGACTTCAGGAAACAGCAGAGGGAGCACCCCCTTATCCACATCGACTGGACAGTAGTGGAGAAGGTGGAAAGTTTTAAGTTCCTCGGCGTACACATCACGTACAAACTGAAATGGTCCACCCACACAGACAGCGTGGCGAAGAAGGCACAGCAGCACCTCTTCAACCTGAAGAAATTTGGCTTGTTACAGAAAACGCTCACAAACTTTTACAGATGCACAATCTAGAGCATCCTGTCGCATGGTACGGCAACTGCTCCTCCCACAACCGTAAGGCTCTCCAGAGGGTAGTGAGTTCTGCACAATGCATCACCGGGTGCAAACTACCTGCCCTTCAGGACACTTACAGCACCCGATGTCACAGGAAGGCCAAAAAGATCATCAAGGACAACAACCACCTGAGCCACTGCCTGTTAACCCCGCTACCATCCAGAAGGCGAGGTCAGTGCAGGTGCATCAAAGCGAGGACCGGGAGAATGAAAAACAACTTCTATCTCAAGGCCACCAGACTGTTAAACAGCCATCACTAACATTGAGTGGCTGCTGCCAACATACTGACTCAAATCTCTAGCCACTTTAATAATAAAAAAAATGATGTAATAAATGTATCACTAGTCATTTTAAACAATGCCACTTTATATGTTTACATACCCTACATTACTTATCTCTATTTAGTCAGCCACAAATTGTGCAAGTTCTCCCACTTAAAAAGATGAGAGAGGCCTGTAATTTTCATCATAGGTACACTTCAACTATGACAGACAAAATGAGAAAAAAAATCCAGAAAATCACATTGTAGGATTTTTAATGAATTTATTTGCAAATTATGGTGGAAAATAAGTATTTGGTCACCTACAAACAAGCAAGATTTCTGGCTCTCACAGACCTGTAACTTCTTCTTTAAGAGGCTCCTCTGTCCTCCACTCGTTACCTGTATTAATGGCACCTGTTTGAACTTGTTATCAGTATAAAAGACACCTGTCCACAACCTCAAACAGTCACACTCCAAACTCCACTATGGCCAAGACCAAAGAGCTGTCAAAGGACACCAGAAACAAAATTGTAGACCTGCACCAGGATGGGAAGACTGAATCTGCAATAGGTAAGCAGCTTGGTTTGAAGAAATCAACTGTGGGAGCAATTATTAGAAAATGGAAGACATACAAGACCACTGATAATCTCCCTCGATCTGGGGCTCCACGCAAGATCTCACCCCGTGGGGTCAAAATGATCACAAGAACGGTGAGCATAAATCCCAGAACCACACGGGGGGACCTAGTGAATGACCTGCAGAGAGCTGGGACCAAAGTATCAAAGCCTACCATCAGTAACACACTACGCCGCCAGGAACTAAATCCTGCAGTGCCAGACGTGTCCCCCTGCTTAAGCCAGTACATGTCCAGGCCCGTCTGAAGTTTGCTAGAGAGCATTTGGATGATCCAGAAGAAGATTGGGAGAATCTCATATGGTCAGATGAAACCAAAATATAACTTTTTGGTAAAAACTCAACTCGTCGTGTTTGGAGGACAAAGAATGCTGAGTTGCATTCAAAGAACACCATACCTACTGTGAAGCATGGGGGTGGAAACATCATGCTTTGGGGCTGTTTTTCTGCAAAGGGACCAGGACGACTGATCCGTGTAAAGGAAAGAATGAATAGGGCCATGTATCGTGAGATTTTGAGTGAAAACCTCCTTCCATTAGCAAGGGCATTGAAGATGAAACGTGGCTGGGTCTTTCAGCATGACAATGATCCCAAACACACCGCCCGGGCAACGAAGGAGTGGCTTCGTAAGAGGCATTTCAAGGTCCTGGAGTGGCCTAGCCAGTCTCCAGATCTCAACCCCATAGAAAATCTTTGGAGGGAGTTGAAAGTCCGTGTTGCCCAGCAACAGCCCCAAAACATCACTGCTCTAGAGGAGATCTGCATGGAGGAATGGGCCAAAATATCAGCAACAGTGTGTGAAAACCGTGTGAAGACTTACAGAAAATGTTTGACCTCTGTCATTTCCAACAAAGGGTATATGTGTGTATAAGGTAGTTGTTGTGAAATTGTTAAGATTACTTGTTAGATATCACTGCACGGTCGGAACTAGAAGCACAAGCACTTCTCTACACTCACATTAACATCTGCTAACCATGTGTATGTGATCAATAAAATTGGATTTGACATTTGCAAACAAATTGTTTTACTGTGCCCAGTTGCACAGACTTTTATGGTCACACAAGGTGCAACCGATTGATTAAAAATGAGTAGCCTAACAATTAGACTATTCACATGGCCCCAGTTTCATTTGCAAACAAAAAAAACATTAACAGTTCCACACATCTGTTTGGCCTCAAACTGTAATTTCAGCTATAATTTTGATATCATGTATGTTCAGTCTTTAAATCCATAGCTCTATGAATTTGAGAGTGGTTACATTTCTCCAGGCCCATCCCTCAGCTTTTTACCAAACGGGGTGGGGGTAAATGCTTCATGGTTTCAACTGCAGATTCTAGCTTTAAATAGTCTGCAATTAGTAAATGACGTGTAATAAATCGATATCAGGTCTCGCGTGTTTAACTTTGTGCTACTTCTAATGATGTCTGTCCCTCTGTGGGCACGTAAAGCGCTTCAGCTTCATGTAGGAGTTTCACTAGTGTGATCGACTTTTAGCCTGTAACCATGTTTGGTATGACAATGACCATAGATCTGGGACATGGCAATTGAAATGTGCATTCTGTTACAAAAATCACAAACGTCACCTTTCTATCTCTCTAAAACAATCCCATCATCCGTCTTTCATAGGCAGGTCAAATCATTAGATACAATTATTTTATTGCATAGCTGACAGGAAAGACAAAGCAGATAGACAGAACAGATCAACAGTGAACACATCTTTATGAAAGACATCAGATCAGGTGACTTATTCACATACACACCTGTAGACAAATTATATCTTTACAGCTTCACATAAGGCACTTTTAGTGACATATCTTTTAACAGTGGAGCAGTAGGTCAGTGTGAACAACATACAGTACATGAAGAAAATGCACTGTCATTTTCTTTCTACAGTATAGATAGAAAGAAAATGCAGTGGCAATTTACTAATCCCCAGTGAAGTGAAGACATTGGGGAAGAAAATGTTTTGATTGGCGACAGTAAAACCCAGCCCGTGGTTATTTGAAAGTTCACATTTGACAATGCAGACAATTATTTGACAGACAAATGCATGCATTCTAATGACTATGAAGTTGGTTTTAGAATGAGGTTAAGTTAAGGCAGGATGAAGTATGGCATGATACTGGAAATCATCTCTGTGCTTACTAGTGCCAGAGAGAAATAAATCTGACTCAACATGGTCACTTCCTGCAACACCTGCGATGCAGGTTCAGACCACCTTCAATGGGAGATATGATTGGTTCAGGAGATATTTGTAGGAATTAATCGCATGTCAATCTCTCTGGTGTCAGCAATCACCGACTCACCCGCAGATAGCTCGACAGTGGAACCCATGCTATTAGTTCCCTTAGAACAGCCAATCATCTACCAGAATTTAATAATAAAGACGTCACCTCTCCACGGCCCTAAGGTTTTATAAATTCCATGTTCCATTCACATTGTTAATTATATGTCTTGTATTACTTTAATTACAATTGTTTTTCAGAATGTTGAACAAATGTTCAGAAAATATTTGGAAAAATTGGAATGGTATCCGAACTCCTCCTCACTCCCCACCCAGCTAATAAAATGTCCCACACACTGCAAACTCCCCCCATCCCATGAGAGACAGGCCTGAGATATTCCCCCCCTTTCGGAGTGGGCTCAGTCAGAGTCTTCGTCGTCAAGGTATTCATCGGCGTTGCTGTGTGCACGTGTGATATCTGTAATAGAAGGAAGAGCTTAGGCCAGTAACAGTAACAGTAGTAGGAGATTCAATTACATTTCATGGAATTAAAAAAACATTTCCTCTATTAAGGGACCCATGATTGCAAAAGTACAACTACGTTCCAGTATGGACTGGACAGTTCTTTGTTGGGGGTTCCTCGTTTTGTCATCTTGCATTCTTAGTAGTGTTATTGAAATGCATGAAATGTCTTACTAAGCAAGTTAAATCTATAAATAAACATGGTGAAAAATAAGCACTAAAGCATAGAAATCAACGTGTCTAAATGGGAAATGATCATGAACAGTCAATCAAGCTGATTGACTGTGTGACAATAAGGGCCCGTTTCACAGATACAGATTAAGCATGGTCATGGACCAAGAAACATGTGCAATAGAGATTCCCCACTGAAAGTGCTTTTGAGTCCCGGGACTAGGGCTTTCATCAGGTTCCGGGAAAACGAAATAGCGTAAGGCTTCCACGTTCTGGCCTAAATGACTCACTGCCTCCTTGTTTCCTCTTGATGAGAGAGGCACACTGGGCATTTGTGGCCATCTCCAGAGCCAGCTTCTTCTCATTGTTTTTAATATCCATCCTGGCATCTGAAACACAAATACAGAAATAAACACAAATATAGAAAATGATTAACATACAAACAACCAGACATGCTCATACTAGG
This sequence comes from Oncorhynchus mykiss, assembly GCF_057628025.1. Taxonomy (NCBI): domain Eukaryota; kingdom Metazoa; phylum Chordata; class Actinopteri; order Salmoniformes; family Salmonidae; genus Oncorhynchus; species Oncorhynchus mykiss. The sequence continues at coordinate 49,586,578 of NC_143032.1, forward strand.
GTTATTGTCAATTCTAAATGGAACTCAGTCAATTCAGGAAGTAAAAAATAAATAAAAAGGCTTATTTTGAATACATTTTTAATCAGTTAAAAACAGGAGAAGGTATGTGTCTAATTTTATATTTACAATTCCTATCACTTTCTGAATTGACTGACTTCGATGTGAACTGAGCCCTAAACCCTGGCTCATACACACACAGAGATGGGAACCTAAACAGGAAAAGAGAGCAACAACAAACAAAAAAAGATGGAACTTGAAACGAGAGGTAGATGGGCTTACTCTTATTCAGTAACATCTCCACTATGTCGGAGTATCCCTTCCAGGCGGCAGCATGCAGAGCAGTGTCTCCCAGTTTATTCTGCAGTGGAACAGAACAGCCGACATGTCAAAGACCTTACCCATTTTTTGCATAATTCTCACCATGTAGGGACAGTTTCCCAGACACAGATTAAGCCAAGCACTGGACTAAAATGCATGCTCAATAAAGAATCCCCTTTGAAATACTTATATATATAAAAAAAGAAGTTAATCTAGTCCTGGACTTGAGTCTAAATAGAGTCTTTCGAGATTAATACTGTATGCATCAATCGCATACAGCCCCATCAGGCTGTACATTTTTTTTGGGATCAATCATAAGAATTTGCCTGAAACCGCATTTTCCAAATGTGTAAACTGTTCTTCTCACCTGCTGGTTCAACTCAACGCTAGACTGCCCCAGCAAGATCTCCACCACATCTGTCACAAAAATTACAACACAACATAAAACTGTCATACATCTCACAACAGCATGTGTGTGTGTGTAGGCTGACATGCATTTGCTCTGTCATTCAAGAAAAAAAAAAGAAGCTGAGTGTGTGTGTGCGTTGGCGCATTTGTGTGAGTGCATGCGTCTGTGCAACGATGCATGTGTTGTGGCGTGTGTGTAGTAGACATATTTGTTACCTTTGTGTCCTCCGTGGCATCCCCAGTAGAGGGCAGTATTCCCAGCTTTGTCCAGTCCATTAATTCCCACTTTGTTCTCCAGACACTCACGTAGCCAACTCAGATTGCCTGCGTCCCACATACGCAAAAATGTAAATACACACAAATAAACATGGGTATGCAAATGAAGCAAGCATCACACCATTCAAATTCATACAGGTTATAGAAGGTGTATAGCAAACAAACAATCAAAACGTAGTTTGTTATCGAACTACATAGTAGGTTTAGATTATTGGTGGTGCGATGCACAATATTTGCTAATTGGGAAGAGTGAGTGACGCAGCGGGCCTCTTTTTGGTGCCTCACCTCGTTTAGCTGCCTCGTGCATTGGGTTGTCAATGGACTCTGCCTGCTCGGCCACTGTGGGTTGGGGAAGTCAAAGAGAAAAGTGTGATTTCAACAGAGCAACATGCTCCTTTGAAAACCACAGTTAGGGCACGAATCTATTAAGGGGCGCCTAGAATAATCAAACACATAGAACATGTTTTCTCAATCTAAAGACAAGTTAATGGAATAATGCATTTACTGACATGGATGGGCACCTCTTTTGCAATAAAACTTCAACCTTACCATGAAACTTGCCATACGACATATCACATACAGTGAATGGTTTGTTTACTCACCATAATTGCTTGGGATGAGGCCAGTTCTTCCCCTGCAGGTTCCCTTCCACCAATTGCTGTCACTCTAAGGATGACAGACAGGCAGTGAGAGCCAATAACAATACAGAATGCTTGCATCCAGTATCTCAGAGGTGAGAGAAAAGACAGACAGAAAGAGAGAAAGAGAAAAAGAGTATGGGATACAGGAAAGACAAGAGATGTAGGGAAAAAGGAGTGGAAGATTGAGGACATTTTATTTTTTAAGTGACACACAGACAGAATAAATGAGTGAAAGGGAGAAAAGTGGACAGGCGGAGATGGTAACTTACTGTATCAGAGATATACAAGATGTCTCCCTCTTCAAAGTAGAGCTCATCTGGCTGAAAAGCAAAAAATAAATAATACCATCTTTAATTTGGATTGGTGTGAGGCGGAGTAAAGGGATTAGACCAACCATTAGGAAAATAAACACTAACCGTTCGGGGGTCAAAGGTGAACATGGCTCGGAACACCTTGACCTGGCCTATAAGAGAACAGAGAGGGAAAGGAACATGAGTTTGAATGTATACAACTGTGCAGCGGGTCTCTCTCACACACACACACAGTTGACAGTACACAGCACAAAAAGATCCAGACATGCATTTTCCGACTTTTCAGATTTTGTTCTATCAGATCCATTTACACAGTGAACAGACATTGGGTCCTCATCCACACACTCCAAGGCTACAGGCCTTAGGGCCTCTGAAGACACACTGTACTAGTTTGTCTCAATCCCAGGGGTAGAATGTTACCAGATTGGTGTTAAGAGAAAGCTAAACTAGTTCATAGGCACAGAGAAACCAGGGTGGCGTTCATTAGGCACAAAACTGAGTGAAGGGGATACCTGCAGGCCTTCTTGTCCAAAAATAAACATCAAATGAACATGACTCACGCATAAAGAAACACTGTTTATGCAGAAACTGATCAAAATGGGAATCAATTAGCGAACTGAAAACACTGGAGTATGCAAGCCTTTATACTGCTTTCTGAGTGTAACACCTGTTTTACACTAGTGTATACACCCTCATGTTATACTAGGGAAATTGTGTTTCCATAGCTAGGGCTGACAGTGAGGACTTGTGAAGAGTAGAATCAACAACCTCTGCATAATTAAAACAGTTACTTTGTGAGAAGGCGTTATAGTTTACAGTTAGCCATTACGTAAATGAAAGCTGAAAAATACCAGTGGCCTGGCTTTGGCCCCAAATGAGAGCAGGTCCGCCAGAACCATGGGTGCCAACCCACGTAGGTGAAAACAGAAAAGTCTGATTCTTTTGGGGTGAAACACTGGGGTAAATCTTATATGGAAATGTGCCAGAGATTTTCTCTCTGTATGCCACACATTGTTCCAGAGAGAAGCTGCAGTTAAGTTCATAGACAAACTCTGCTTTATTCAGCTCTGTTCCCGGAGTGGTTCTGCAGGCCCCATCCTGCCCCTGTGAAAACTCTGGGGCCTGTGCCGACTAGCCCGCCCACAATACTCTCAGCCTCACAGTCTGAGCTTGCTATGCAGCGGTAATTCACAACAGACAGAACCCAGGACATAGCTGGCTAGCTAAGAGGCTACAACTCTATTTACATGTTTTTTTTTTAAATATATGTTTCTAAGTAACTTTAGTACTGTGTAGGGCAAGCACCTGGATAATTAAATGCCTGTGTGTGTGGGGGGGGGGGGGGGGGGGGGCTAAGCAGCTTTGGGCAGGCACAGGCTTGTGGGGCTCTGTATTTCAGGAATGATTCATTCCTGGTTCAGGAAAAACCCCAAAAGTAGGCCTAAATCAGAATGACAGTCTTCATGTTAGTAACAATCTCGAATTAAAAAAGGTTAAAAGAAAAAAACATAAAAACAAAAAGCAAAACTTTGGTGAGTGAGTTTATACAATGTCAAAGTGTCAACTGCTTTGTGCATGTTACCACCATGGCATTTCCAGTGCCCGAGTAAATTAGACATGTCGATGATGAGTATCACGTGTCTCCTCTCTAACACCCAGGACGCTCTGATACAAACTCCCATTAGACAGCTCTGCAAACGTTATAATGTTAAAATACTTTCGTTGCTCGCCGAATATGGAGTGTTGCTGTTCAACTATTCCCGTTACGGCCGGTATGTACTTCCAAAAAAAAGGTAAATATAAAAATATAGAGGCAACCGATAAAAATGCTTATTCGGCACATCCATTCTATCGCTCATCCGTGCCACGCACAGGTCGGAAGTCTCCAACAGCTCAATACATTGGATGTTCCGCCCTGATTTAACTTTCATTGTTGATTTGTTTATCTTTCATGGAAGATTCTTTGTCTATAAAATGAAGTGGGCAGAGAACAAACCCCCCTTTCACATTATTTAAGATAGAATTGAAATATTATTTTGAAATGATCAGTAAATGTAAAAACAAAAAAGCAATACGCACCATAAAAGTATTTAAGGTTAGGTTTATGTACTCTTGTTTGTATTTGTCTGTTTTTTTGTATTTGTTGCGTTCATAATAAAACATAAGTAAATAATAATAAATAAAATAAAACAGATGTTCCGAAAAGGCATTTTTTTCAGTTGCTTGTACATTTTTATTTTGACATACCGGACGTAACGGGAGTATATGAAGATAATTGCTCAGCGAAACGCCATACTTGGTGAGTAAGGCAGGGTTTTCTCTAACAACGAATTCATGAGAAGGTCCGCCCCCATTCATTTTCAACGAGGGCACGCAGAGAAATGTGCGGAGAGAGTTGAGCGGCGAGAACCCTGCTATCCGAGCGGTAGAAAAAGTTGACCTCGGCTCTACTTTATGCAAATGTTAAGCGAAGTGTTGGAGCGAAGCACAGTCAAGAGGAGGCGCCGCTTCTGGTCAGAACCCATTGTATATTATGACATAACGCTTGCAGAGCTGTGTAATTGCAGTTTGAATCTGAGCTTCCGGGGCCCGGTTTCAAGTTAGAGATGGAATTTAGCCTTACGTGTGTTTTAATTATGCAACTTTCCTACAATGACCGAAGCTGTAGCATGAGTTTCCCAAAACACAACGCAGAGAGAACAGTCGCTAAGAGTGTGTTGTTGGAGAATGTGTCAATACCGATAGGATCGAATGAAAGGGAGCGCTGCTCTCGGATCAGCTTCTCCATTAAAATTTTACCTTAGAATTATTTCACAATACTGACGACGGATAGAGAGATTAGCACCTATAGCTGCAAATATTGAGGCGGCTTATTCTAATGCTTAGATAAAAATGCACCAAATCGTAGATTTGACAAATCATTGCGCATCTTAGGCTACACATCATGAAATATATTGAGCCAAATTACAGACAGTTGCAAAATAGAACAATTGATTGAACAAATGTATTTAAATATGATTGAAATAGGCCTATAGCCTACTGTTTATATTTGAATAAAGTTTTTAATTTGCCTGGTTACCCAAACCCCTTGAATAAAGGTTTTAATTTAACCACGGATGTTTAGTTTCTTCTCCGCCTTGAGGGGATTCGGCTCAAAACAAAAGTGATGTAATAAAGTACAAGGAGCAATGAGTAGGATTCAAATGAAATTGTATGTGTCATATGCTCCATAAACAACATGTGTACACTAACAGTGAAACGATTACTTACAGGCCCTTCCCAACAATGCAGAAAGAGGGGAAAAAAGAAATAAAAATAACAAGGAATAAATACACAATGAGTAACGATAACTTTGCTATATACACACGGGGTACCAGTACCAAGTCAATGTGTTGAGGTACGAGGTAGATATGGACATATACTGTAGGTAGGGATTAATTATATAATAAAAACACAGAAATACGAGCCTTAAAATCCGGAAACTATCATTTAGAAAACAAAACGTTAATTATTTCAGTGAAATATGGAACTGTTCTGTATTTTATCTAATGGGTGGCATCCATAAGTCTAAATATTGCTGTTACATTGCACAACCTTCAATGTTATGTCATAATTATGTAAAATTCTGGCAAATTAATTACAGTACGTTAGGAAGAAATGGTCTTCACACAGTTCGCAACGAGCCAGGTGGCCCAAACTGCTGCATATACTGACTCAGCTTGCACTGAATGCAAGAGAAGTGACAATTTCCCTAGATAATATTGCCTGCTAACATGAATTTCTTAACTAAATATGCAGGTTTAGAAAAATGTACTTCTGTGTATTGATTTTAAGAAAGGCATTGATGTTAAATACATTTGTGCACCGATTGTGCTTTTTTCGGAAATGCGCTTGTTAAATCATCACCCGTTTGGCGTAGTTGAAGTAGGCTGTGATTCAATGTTAAATTAACAGGCACCGCATTGATTATATGCAACGCAGGACAAGCTAGTTAACCATCAACCATGTGTAGTTAACTAGTGATTGTGAAGATTGATTGTTTTTTACAAGATAAGTTTAATGCTAGCTAGCAACTTACCTTGACTCCTTGCAGCCACAAGGTCCTTTTGATGCTGCACTTGTGTAACAGGTGGTCAGCTTGCAACGCAGTCTCCTCGTGGATTGCAATGTAATCATCGTCCAAAATGGCTGATTACTGATTGTTATGAAAACTAGTCGACCTCTAGTATGGACGATGATAATTCCTTAGTGATGTGGACAGAGAGGAACTTGAAGCTCTCGACCTGCTCCACTACAGCCCTGTCGATGTGGCTGGGCCGTGCTCAGCCCTCAGTTTCCTGTAGTCCACAATCAGGGTCTTTGTCTTACTGACGTTGAGGGAGAGGTTGTTGTCCTGACACTACACTGCCAGGTCTCTGACTTCCCTCCCTGTAGGCTGTCTCATCATCATCGGTGATCAGGCCTACCACCGCCCGTCATCTGCAAACTTATTAATGGTGTTGTAGTCGTGCTCGGCCACAGTCTTGGGTGAACAAGGAGTACAGGAGGGAACTAAGCACGCATCCCTAAGGTGCCCCTGTGATGAAGGTCAGCGCGGCGGATGTGATGTTACCTACCCCCACCACCTGGGGGCGGCCCGTCAGGAAGTACAGGATTCAGTTGCAGAGGGAAGTGTTTAATCCCAGGATCCTTAGCATAGTGTACATGGTACCAGGGCACAAAATAAATAGGGCCAAACGATCCTTCGTCTCAGCGGCAATAAGGCTCCTGAATGTTTAAAACTACAAGTAGGACCAGCAGGCTGGCCTACAGCTAACATTGTGGATGACAGAGTGTTGTGTACAGGTTAACCATTGATGACGAATTGCACTTATTCTACCTGTATATTATGTCATTTGTGTTATGTGTGCATAGAGCCACAACCAAAATTTCCCCATGGGGATATATCTTAGTGTGTTTTCACATGCAAAAGTGATTGTTTTTGATAAAAACGCTTCATCTGCCTTCCCAGTGAAAACTATACTGTACAAAAATATAAAATGCAACATGTTGGTTCCATGTTTCATGAGCTGAAATAAAGGATCCCAGAAACGTTCCATATGCACAGAAAGCTTATTTCTCAATTTTTGTGCACAAATTTGTTTACAACCCTATTAGTAAGCATTTCTCATTTGCCAAGATAATCCATCCACCTGACAGGTGTGGCATATCAAGAAGATGATTAACATCATGATCATTAGACAGGTGCACCTTACACAGGGGACAAAAGGCCCTAAAAAAACTAAAATGTGCAGTTGTCACAACAGAATGCCAGAGATGTCTCAAGTTCAGGGAGCATGTAATTGCCCTGCCTACTGCAGGTATGTCCACCAGAGCTGTTGCCAGAGAATTGAATATTCATTTCTCTCCTATAAGTCACATTCTGTAGTCCTAGTTCACCCACGACTCCAACACCATCATTACGTTTGCTTACGACACAACGGTGGTAGGCCTGATCACCGACAACAAAGAGACAGCCTATAGGGAGGAGGTCAGAGACTGCCAGGACAACACTCTCTCCCTCAACTACAGGAAAGGAGGGCTGAACACGCCCCCATTCACATCGACGGGGCGGTAGTGGAGCGGGTTGAGAGCTTCAAGTTCCTTGGTGTACACATCACCAACAAATTATCATGGTCCAAACACACCAAGACAGTTGTAAAGAGGGCATGACAACGTCCTCAGGAGTCTGAAAAGATTTGGCATGGGTCCTCAGAATGACCAAAAAGTTATACAGCTGCACCATCAAGAGCATCCTGACCGGTTGCATTACTGCCTGGTATGGCAACCGCATTGGCATCCGACTAAGGCGCTACAGTGGGTGGTGCGTACGGCCCAGTACATCACTGGGTCCAAGCTTCCTACCATCCAGGACCTATATACTAGGCGGTGTCAGAGGAAGGCCCCAGAAAAATTCAAAGACTCCAGTCACCCAAGTCAGACTGTTCTCTCTGCACCGCATGGCAAGCGGTGCCGGAGCGACAAGTCGAGGTCGAAAAGGCTACTTAAAATATTCTACACCCAAGCCATAAGAGTGCTGAACAATTAATCAAATGGCTAACTGGACTATTTGCTTCTTTTCATAAAAAAAAAATTGACATACTGTTTTATCTATGCATAGTCACGTTACCCTTACGTTACCTTATTTACCTCGATTAACCTGTACCCCTGCACATTGACTTGGTACTGGAACCCACTGTATATAGCTTCGTTATTGTTATTTTGTGTCACTAAATAAACCAAAGTAAAACAATTAAATATTTTCTTAGCTGCATTTTTGCTTAATAAAGGGCTTGTAAGTAAGTATTTCACGGTAAGGTCTACCTACACCTGTTGTATTCAGCGCATGTGACAAATACAATTATTTGATTTGAGACAGGCGCTCCTCAGTCACCGCTTTTGCCCGTTCACGTCACGGGCCATAGACCGGTGCCCCGCGGCTCAGCATAATCGAACACGCCCATTGGCAACTTTAATTGTAGTCAACTTTGCTCTATCGGCGGTCACAGAGAGAGAGTTAAAGCACGTGATTATATGTTTAGCGTAGATCTTCAGTGTATAAAGTGACGCGGGAGGGCAAAAAAAGTCTCCAAAGACGAGCTTTGATGTTCTACGACTGGTCTGAGGCAGACATTAGATTACGAGCGTTTAAGTGCAACTTTACTAACGATGGTTTTTGGAAACATCTTCGCGATAGAACCTGTGCATGAGCATAGTTCAAACAATTAACTTAGCCTAAATATATTTTGGGGGATATCGGACTTTAGACGTTAGATAAGAGTCACGTCATGCTCATCGTCGACGTCTCTAATGCCGCGTTCACGTACTAATCGGAACTAGGAATCTGACATTTCCGACTTGCTAACTGTTTGTAGTTATACACGTGCCGCGTTCAACCAGTTGCGGCATTTCGCACAGACACTGGGGCAGGTTTCCAGTACTGAACCACAAGTGCAATATGTAGCTAACCATATAAAATGTCTAACATTGGCTTAAGCAACTCCACACAACTTTCTGGAAGTTTTTGGGATGGGACTGCACACATTGCAAGCAACTGTGCATTGTGTGGCCAGCCTGATAACGTCAGCTAGTTAACTTGCATTACTGTGAAATGGGGAAGTCACGTTAGCCATGATGACATAGCCATGGGATCTACATCTAGCTAGCTAGATAATTTTGTATCTAGCTAGTTCGTAAAGATAGACAATAAGGACGACAGTGGGAAAAGGACAGAGACAACTGAAATCTGACTGAAATGTTCAATTATTCAAGGAGATTACTGGTCAAACATTTGGCTAGCTAGGTGTGTTACACTTGCTTGATGCCGGGATGGAAGAGGAAGTTTCAAGTAGCTAACGTTAGTTAGCTCAACGTTTTCTAGCTCATTTATCACGCAGTTAATCGAATACTTACCTGGTTTGGCTGGCTTGGGAGGCGGTTTGGACATTTTCAGACTTTAAAGAGTAGCTACGCCGTATCTTTTCTGAAAAAGTTGCTTACCGTCCTAAAATAAGAGGTACTGTCTCACTTCCAATAAGGAAGTAGGCTACTGTCTGACAGAACCAGCTAGGCGGAAAACTAGAAGTGCGCATGCCCACTGAGAAATTACTAATATTTTGGTTAGTCTGAGGTAAAATATGTTCTAGTAGCCAGGTAATATAATTGGATAGAGTTGTATTACAGCCTAGACACCAATAAACTTGAGCTTTTCACAGCTAAATGCAAAAATGTTATCAGCCCTGAAAAATGGCTTCTAATGTGTTAGCTCGTATCTTTATCAACAAGTAGAAATGGACTGATGACAACAGACCTAAAACAGCACACTTTAAAACATGGTTAATGTATTATATTTAGCGTATTTAACGATCATAATGAATGTATCGCATATAGCTAGCAAATGTTTTATTTTGAAATGTTAATTCATTTAATATTTCCCTGCACCCACTACAGATTTTGTCCCAGGACAGGGCAGCCAGGGGTCGTGCATCGTGGAGCCCTTTAAATGATGACGTATTAATGCAGGATCGCGAATCCATCGTCCTGCTGTGGAATAGCGGAACCACTATCAGGCAATGGACCTACTTTCATAAAAGTACTCTAACATTAGCCCTGTTTTTATAATTTCTCTCAATTCTGCAAGAGGAGGTTTATGTTACCCGCATTTGTCAGCATTCAACGGGACCATTTCACAACCTCCCAACTAGCTTCAGCCATGAGGACCCTTGTCGTTGGAATTGGAGGGTAAGTGTTAATGTACGTGCTATTATTGAATCTGATCTGAAATTGTGTGAGACGAAACCTTGTTATTTAAGAATCACGACCATTCAATCTGACCATTACATCTGAAATGTGGCTGTATTCTTTTGGGCTTTTCTTTTGGCCATTGGGGTAGTTGACGTGACGCCCCCTTTTTTTGGTCCATAATGGCAAACAATTTAAATTGGTTAAAATTGTGACATATTACTAAAAGCTTTGTGTGTTTATTTTAATTGTGACATATTACTAAAAGCTTTGTGTGTTTATTACACTTCATGCAGTGTATTTATTTTCTTACTATTTTGAACCAACGCGGTAATTATGCAATGGTTTGACTGTCCCATGTAAGGCTATGGAACTTAAGGAAAACATTAATAACATTTCCTTCACCTACTCTTGTATTTATGACATCTATTTCAAGAAACAGTAATCCTAGTCCCTAACAGTAGGCCTAGTCCATTCATGGTATTTCCAAATAGTTCTGATTGATTTTGACGATAACATGTAATCAATGTCCACATGGTGTGTCACAATGTAGTCCTAAAAACCGGACATGAAACCTCTGCTTCGTTCAGCCATTCCTATGGTCAAAATTATGTGGGTTTTGGGATAAACGTTGAAAATGCCGCGTTCAGTTCATGTCGGAAACTTCTGATTTAATAACTTAGGCGGAAGAGTCGGATCCCGAGTTTCCCACTTGGGCGTTATCAGAATCAATCAATAGGATGTTCTATCTACGCAAATAACTTCATGTTCGTTTTAACACGGAGTTTCTGACAACTTGAACGCAGCATAACACAGGTTTGGGGGATATGTTTTACGTTTTGAATGATGAAGCCTTTTTGCTTTATGTGCTTATTTTGATGACATGAACGCTTCAAAATGCACACAGAGGCAGGTGTTAACTCATGAAGGTTATCTAATAGAACAACATGTATAAGATATTCTAAACGTGTGTTAAATGCAGACCATATTTTCGGGGGTTATATAAAGAAAAAACTACAAAACCCCCGTTCATTTCCCCATAGGCTTTGGCCAACTAGCCATAGTGGAGTTAGTCACCATTAGTGACTACAAGAAGAAGCCATTACTTTTGGTCTCTGTGATTCTTCTTTCAGTTGTATGAAGAACTACACGCAAAATGTATATTGTCACCACTAACTGGACAGGGGTGAAAAAATGTACAAATGAAAAGTAAATTCCATACAAGGAAGGGGAAATTATCATTTAAAGAGCGTCTGCCCCTAAAAACCAAAGTGTACATAGTTTTGGTCATAGTCAGTCTCGTATCAAACGGAGTTTGGATCCTCAGTGGACCACAATGAGTAAATTAAGGTTGGGTTTGGATTACAATTATGTCAACAAATCATTCCCCCTTTTGCGAAGCTCCACGTGCAAATCGCCCCTCCGCCCACTTCGCTTCCCTTCCCTTCATTTAATGGGGCACTGTTGTTGTTTCATCGCACCCAAACAACGCGTTCAAAGGATCACGGCCTTTGGTTTGAGATGTAAAAGCCCTATACGGATTGACCATGTAATGCATAATTCCAGCAGGATGCACAGCCAACAACCATTGTTTGCATGCCCTGCCGAAGGACCCTATCATCATGCGGGATATGTGGTTGGAGTTCGTTGGTCCCAAGTGTTGGTGAGTATACCGGTGGCTAGACCATAGACTGCTGGTTATGTAGCTGAAGTTAGCTAGCAGCAGGCTACCAACTAGCTAGCTGGCTAACGTTAGCCTACCTCAATGCAACTTTGATTTGGCATGGAAAAACGATGACATTTCAAATAAGTAATGATTGTGTTGTCGCCCGATTGACTTTAGCCAGCTAGCAAAGATTGAGGGGACCACTGTATTTTAGCTAGCTAACATTAGCATTGCTAGTTATTTTTGTCTTTAAGGTAAAATTGACGACTACATAATATGGCAAAGTTGATTCCTACAAATTATATGCCTACTTTAGCAATTTCATCGTATTTCAACCATCGTAATTTAGAGGAAATGGTCACAAGTGAGGTGCAACCCATGCCTAGACTCTAGGGCACAAATACATATTGGCTGCAGTTATGGTGATACTCATGTCTGACTACAACAGTGTACTAACTAGCAACAACAAACTCAAACCAACCCAAGGCCATAGCAAAACAGGTCACAGTTGGTTGCATAGTCTAATGGTGTCACTGGCCTAAATGTAATCTAATCTGGAGTCAGTCAGTCTACATCTGTAAAGCACAACATTAGCTTCCAAACAAGATTTAAGTTGTTTCTCGAGCTATGTTTATAATTGAGGGATGATGACAATCGTTGACACTGTTTTTCTGTTAGACAAAGTGCACAGTTGGGTGCCAGACTGATCCCCTGGTTATTAACGGATGCTGGGACCTACCAGAGGAGCAAAGGTGGGTATCGTAACATGTCCAGCAATGTGATTGCAATGGTTTAGCAACCTCAGTCATTTCATTCACTGTTCACTTGCTATTTTCACAGCTTGTCAGCAAGATCTTGGAATAAAAGTGTGTCATGCGACACAAGTAGGCTGAATCACATAGGGCGGTGCACAATTGGCCCAGTGTCATCTGGGTTTGACAGGGATAGGCTGTCCATTGTAAATAAGAATTTGTTCTTAACTGACTTGCCTAGTTAAAAAAATGTAAAAAAAAAAACTTAAGGTATTCCTGTGATCTTTCCTCGGTTGTCAGTCTATCTCGACTCCTATGAAAAGAACAGGAGGCCTCTGATAGTGACTTGAGTTACTGCCCTGATGATACTGACGGCTTCATCAACAACAACAAATAATGTGAATTATGTGAAAAGTTGTATTCAAATATACCCATCTTGATAAACAGTAGGCTAATAACCCCAGCCAAGCAGATACAACTAGTAGTCATTTCTGTTGTGAAGTGCATTAGAAAAAAAGCTTTGTCCATTTCTAAAGAACAAAATTCAATTTACCACTTGGCATTTGATAGACTCTTTATGTAAACTGACATTATTTGTGGCTTATTTACATAGATGCATATAATGTCCAGGGCATAACCTAGCCTGGTGGAACCAGCCTGATTGCTGTGTTCACCATTCGATTTCATTTCTGTGTGTGTGTGTGCGTGCATGCGTGCGACCAGTATCTTTGATGAGAGGCCAGGAGCTGATCTACGTTGCTATGCCCATCAATGCGGCTCTGGAAAAGACCTCAACTCCAGCCTCACCTCTTGCCTGCTCACCAATGGTCATCGATGGGGAGGTCAGAATTAGGTAGATTTTATCTGACTTGTTCAGACTTCAACATAGGATAGGTAATATCTGACACACAAACATGTACTAACTGCCACTGGTAATAGAAAAGTAACTGTGTGTATGTGTTCACAGAAACATTTATGGAACCAGTACATGGAGACTTGTAAGGTGATGTGATGAGGTCCAGACAGACAAATTAGCTTGATACTGATGTCTCTGAATGGAGAGAGAGAACTGGCACTCATGTCTTGTAAAATTATAATACCATCGTTTACTTGTATTGTCTTTTTTGATTATTGAATTGAATGGTAGGAAGAAACCCTTTGTATTCTTCACCAGGATCAGGGAACTCCTGTTGTATACAGGACACTACACAGGAAGGTATGACCACTCTGATATCTTTGCCAAGATGGACCAATTACCACCGGACAAAATGTCGATAGGCACAGTATCTGTATCGGCTGGGAAAGACAATGAAAGATGACTAGTACACATTATATTAGCAGAACACGGCTTCTATGGTATTATGTGAAGGGTTATTTATTATACATGGACCTGTTACTACATTTGGAAGATATCAAAACACTTACTTTTGAATATCTACATAAATTCAGCAATTGCATTCTCACATTACTCTGTAGGCTACTGACCTATTCAAAATTTCATCCGGCATCTCACCATACATCTGCCTGTAGTTATTGAACTCAACCTAGAGACATTTTTTGTTGTGATAGACGGGATGGGTGTTTAACAACAAAACTGAGGAGTGCACAACTGTGGGGCAAAACAGACGGCTTTGTTTTAGATTGTTGACCACATGTAAACTATTTAGTCTCCAATGTTTATTGAAAACATGAATACATCGTTAGTTGTTGGTTAGCTAGCGAATTTTTGCCATATTAGCATTGACATGAAATCTGTCAAAACACCTCAACAAGACATGTTATCAAGAACAAGATAAAACTCGCTGAAACGAGTAATTTACGATTCCCCACATGGGAGTTTCTTGTTATGGTTGGTAGCTATCTTGCCATCCATAATCACAAAAACTCAAGACTTCTGCCCCATTGAAGTGAGTGCATCGTTTTCGTGATGTCAGCTAATCCATCTATTGAGTGGGGGAAAACCGCTTTTTGCGGGCAAGGTGCTGACAGATGGATGTGTCTTTGGTGAAGGCAAGGACGCACCCAAGAAACACCCACATCTAACCACACCCCCAAGCCAACTCACATTTAGCTTCTGTCATGGCGTCAGCATTTCTTGAGGAGCAAGCCAAAAGACCAGGCCAAATCAGCGGGTGCGCAGTTCCCTTTTAATCCACACAACTACAAAAAAAGTATTAACCAAAAAATATACATTCCCACTCCTTAAGTAATTAGGAAACTCAAATACCCTGCTCAGGCTCTGGGGTCTGAGAGGGTGTGACCGCACGAGACAAGACTCCCATGTAGCTCCTCAGATGTAAATAGTTTTAATCCCAGAGTTCAGCTGCAGAAACAATGTTGATCATTGAGCTTTCTTGACTTATTTTGTACTAGTGCAGTTTGTGTCATTTATAGAAATGGTGAAAAACCAATCTACTTTCTTCACATGAACAATTTCTGGGTCGTGCCGGTGATACTCAGGCTGCAGTGTAGGCCTACCGGTCTTCACTGCCGTCAGACCTTCAGAGATACTCGATCGTTCTACCTTTTTGACAGCCTCCGCATAGAAGACTCTCTCAATTGCCCTGATTTTGTTCACCACTATAATTACAACATTTTGCTTCCTGGTCATTCTCTAACACTAAACATGTGAAATCTCTTTCATAGTGATTTTTTTCCCCCACATCTCAGCTTTTCCCGTCTGTAGACACTTCTTACATGTCAAAACATTTTACAACAAGAACATTGTAAAGACCGCTTACAAAAGCTCTGACAAGATAGCATACATGTCCCAGCTGCACTTGAGTAGGGAGAGACTTCACATAAAACATACAGAACAGACTTCCTCTTTCTGCCATTAACCATTCTTCAGAAAGGAAACAGCTTGTAAAAATATGTAAACATTTATTAAAGAATGAACAATGCAAGTATTGGCAATATAGGTTCTGCTCCTTCAGGGTACCTCACTGCCCAATCAAAGCGTAAATGTATAAAATTACATAAAAACAGCAAGAGCAGTAAGCTTGAACAATCCCCCAACAGGAAAATAACTTAACAGGTGGAGGCTGGGGTGATGGTGGGATCTAGAAGCAGGATGTGTGACCAGAACCGGTCATTTTAAATAGACCGCCAAATAAGGCAGGCGTGATTACTACTATCGTCTAATTGGCTGAGGTGGGAAATCGATTCCCATTCCGAACAGGAATCATTTTATTTCAGAAAGGAAACGCCACATAGAAATATATGTTTTGCCATTTATTAAGGAATGAATAATGTAAGTCTTGGCAAATATATATTTTTAATTATTATATATATATATATATCTATATATAGGCTCTGCTCCTTCATGTTAGCTCACTGCCAAAGAAAGTGTCAATACATAACATGATCTACAAGCAGTGAGTGCGGTAAACTATACCAATCCCACAAAACAGCAGAACCATATGCCAATCTACACATAATATCCCATAATGAAATATTAGCAAATGTATTAAAGATTAAAATAAAAAAAATAAAAACATATGTAAATAACATAAGTAATCAGACCCTTTGCTATGAGTTTTGAAATTGAGCTCCGGTGAATTTTGTTTCCATTGATCATCCTTGAGATGTTTCTACAACTTGATTGGAGTTCACCTGTGGTTAATTCAATTGATTGGACATTATTTGGAAAGGCGTGCACCTGTCTATATAAGGTCCCACATTTGACAGTGCATATCAGAGAAAAAAACAATCCATGAGGTTTAAGGAATTGTCAGTAGAGCTCCGAGACGGTACCAAAAAAATGTCTGCAGCATTGAAGATCCCAAGGACACCGTGGCCGCCATCATTCTTAAATGGAATAAGTTTAGAACTACCAAGAACTACCTTCCTAGAGCTGGCCAAACTGGCTAATTGATATCGTTTGAGTCAATTGGAGGTGTACCTGTGGAAGTATTTCAAGGCCTACCTTCAAACTCAGTGCCTCTTTGCTTGACATCATGGGAAAATCAAAAGAAATCAGCCAAGACCTAAAAAAAATATTTGTAGACCTCAAGTCTGGTTCATCCTTGGGAGCAATTTCCAAATGCCCGAAGGTACCACGTTCATCTGTACAAACAATAGTACGCAAGTATAAACACCATGGGGCCGCGCAGCCATCATACCGCTCAGGAAGGAGATGCGTTCTGTCTCCTAGAGATGAACGTACTTTGGTGCAAAAAGTACAAATCAATCCCAGAACAACAGCAAAGGACCTTGTGAAGATGGTGGAGGAAACGGGTACACAAGTATCTATATCCACAGTAAAACGAGTCCTATATCGACATAACCCGAAAGGCTGCACAGCAAGGAAGAAGCCACTGCTCCAAAACCGACATAAAAAAGGTTTTGAAGGCCTCCATGCTTGCACATGCTTTTTCAGTTCTGCCCATAAACGTTTTATAGGCTTGAGGTCAGGGCTTTGTGTTGGCCTCTCCAATACCTTGACTTTGTTGTCCTTAAGCCATTTTGCCACAACTTTGGAAGTTTGCTTGGGGTCATTGTCCATTTGGAAGACCCATTTGCCACCAAGCTTTAACTTCCTGACTGATGTATTGAGATGTTGCATCAATATATCCACAAAATCTTCCTGCCTCATGACGCCATCTATTTGATGCCATCAGTAATAATCTGTCTGTAAACAATTGTTGGAAAATTACATGTGTCATGCACTTGCAAAAGCTGCAGTTTAACAAGAAGTTTGTGGAGTGGTTGAAAAACAAGTTTGGATGACTCCAACCTAAGTGTATGTAAACTTCCGACTTCAACTGTGTGTGTGTGTGTGTGTGTGTGTGTGTGTGTGTGTGTGTATATATATTGTGGTGTAATCTGTGTAGAGTACAGAGGTGAGGTAGTCATTCAAAAACCATGTTACCCTATTATTGCACCTAGAGTGAGTCCATGCAACTTATCATGTGACTTGTTAAGCACATTTTTACTCCTGAACTTATTTAGGCTTGCCAATAACAGCGGTTGAACACTTATTGACTCAAGACATTTCAGGTTTTGTAAACTTTTCGAAAAACATAATTTGACTTTGACATTATGGGGTATTGTGTGTGTTGGCCAGTGACAACAAAGCTCAATTTAATCAATTATAAATTCAGGCTGTAACATATCAAATATGGAAATAGTCAAGGGGTGTGAATACTTTCTGAAGGCTCTGTACATAACCAGCTACATAACCAGCAGTCTATGGTCTAGCTACCGGTATACTCCCCACCACTGGGGACCAACGAACTCCAACCACCTATCTCTGCATGATGGGGTCCTTCGGCAGAGCATGCAAACCATAGTTGTTGGCTGAGCATCCTGCTGAAAGCATGCACTGCAAGATCAATCCGGAAAGGGCTTTTCAGTCTCAAATGGCCATGATCCTTTGAACGCGTTAGTTGGGGGCGGTGAAACAATGGATCACTAAGTGAAGGGAAGCGATGCAGCGGAGGGGCGATTTGCAAGTGGAGCTTGGAAAAGGGGGGGCATGATTTGTTGACATAATTGTAATCCAAACCCAACCTTAATTTACTCATTGTGATGCACTGAGGTTCCACACTCATTTTAGTTAAGACTATGACCAAAATTATCCTATTTACACTTTTGTCAATTTTGACACTAGAATAAATGTTTGTCTCATATTGATGCCACATAGACTGTTTTCAAAGGGATTAGTTGTTTTTTAGGGGGAAGACCTTTTTGTTGCAACTTTCATCATTTTATGTGGTTCTGAGTGCAATATTTACATTTTCATTCTCCCACAACCTATTACCCACCAGCATCAGAGACCCATTGTCATTGGCTCCATTGTGGGTTATACTCCAACAACCCTCCAACAGAACACCTCTTATTAAACAGCATCTCGGCTCCCACGGCTTCGGCTGTTGGTAGGTCGGGGCCTCCCACTGCATGTGCACGGGTGCGCTTCGCTCTCCTCCATCACTAGATGTGCACCTGGCTGCTTGGCCAGGTAGACCTCAGTGTTGGGTTCTACCTGAGTGATTCTGCCAGTCTTGCCTGAAAGATTAAGCCATGCAAGTCTTACATACGGCCGGTACAGTGAAATTGCGAAGGGCTCATTAAATGAGTTATGGTTCCTCTTGATTGCTCCAACGTTACTTGGATGACTGCAGCAATTATAGATCTAATACATGCAAGTACAAGTGCTGACCACAGATGCCTGCATTTATTCAGACCCAAAACCCATGCAGGGTTCTCTCGGACACCACAGACGCTTCTGGTGACTCTAGTGTATAACCTCGACTGGTGATGCGCTGACATCTCATTTGAATGTCTGCCCTATCAACTTTCGATGGTACTTTCTGTGCATACCATGGTGACCACGTGTAACGGGGAATCAGGGTTTGATTCCAGGGAGGGAGCCTAAGAAACAGCTACCACATCCAAGGAAGGCAACAGAAAATGACCCACTCCCGATTCGGGGAGGTAGTGATGAAAAATAACAACGTAGGACACTTTCGAGGCCCTTCAATTGGAATGAGTACACTTTAAAATCTTTTTAATGAGGATCCATTACTGATGTTTAGAAGTTTGAATTTTACAGTGGTCAGAAACTTCTGAAAGTGTTATTAATTATGTTTAAACCATCACCTTTGACTGCCTGTTGTATATTGTCCATCGGTGTGACATCATGTCCTATGGGGTGAGACCAATAAATAAAAGGGGGAAAAAAGGTGTTGTCTTGAACATAATGTAAAAATAATTATAAAGCATGAGGCTGGTAACATTATCATAATACACAAGTAAACTAATTATCTAGGTTTTTGTCAAATTACTGTGAACCTTACTCAAAATGTAATGGGGGAGACAATTTGTTTATCCTCATTCTACAAAGAAGTTGTTTTTTAAATTAAAATTCCAGAATATGATTAGAAGTAACTGGTAATGAGTAAAACATTTTTGTCTATTTGAGAATCATTAAACCTTTTATATTAGCATTAATTGTGATGTCACACACCTGAGGACAAATTCAAGGCCCCCCTGCATGAAATGAATGGTTCATTAAATTGAATTTCTTCAAATTATCGAAGGTTACCACATTACATTTAGAATTGTTTAGACAGTTTATTGCAATAGTTTTTTTTAGAATAAATACTTTTTTCACTTTTGATTTGGCCATATGGCAACACCCATAGATAGAGAATCAGTCATTGAAGGCAATGCTACAAATGTACAGAAGATAGCCTTTCGACAACAATTTAACTAAACAATTACCCTGGCTTATATGCATTGATCTGTTCCAAGGAAACACTATTAGCATAATGATGGCCTACTCAGGTGGACATTTCAGCAATGCACATTGCACACCAAAGGGTTGTCCTGTGGCGCGACACCTCATCACTCCACTCAAAGTAATTGGAGTATGTCTGACACAGATTAAACCCAGTCCTAGTATACAAATCCAACTGAATGCCAATGGCTTAATCTGTGTCTGAGAAACCTGTGCTTGGTATGTTAGGCTGGAATCTCAAATCTTCACCTGATTTTAAGATTCCAGTCATTTGTGAATCTTAACTTGTCATGTCTCCAGGATGACCAATGGGGGGAAGTCGACCATGTCCAGTAGTCTGCACCTGCGGATCCCCAACAGCTGCATCATAGCACAGGATGCTTTCTTCAAGGTCCTCTCCCTCCTCCTCCTGTCTCCTCAATTCAACTTCTTCATGGTCCTCTCCCTCATGTCTCCTCAATTCAACTTCTTCAAGGTCCTCTTCCTCCTCCTCCTGTCTCCTCAATTCAACTTCTTCAAGGTCCTCTCCCTCATGTCTCCTCAATTCAACTTCTTCAAGGTCCTCTTCCTCCTCCTCCTGTCTCCTCAATTCAACTTCTTCATGGTCCTCTCCCCCATGTCTCCTCAATTCAACTTCTTCATGGTCTTCTCTTGACTGTCAGTTTTTAAGGAGGATAGGAAAGAAGAGGCTCAGTGTCAGTGGTCATGTCTTTCTCTCTCTCCCTTTAGGATGACTCTGTGATAGCTGTGGACAGCAATGGGTTCAAGCAGTATGATGGTAGGGGAAGAGTTTCTTTCTATTTTATCAGCAAGAAGATACATATCAGAAGATCAAAAAAGTTTAACCTCATTGAGTGTAAGTTTATCGAGTTATTACTTATTTGTAAATGTAAACAATAATGTGACCTATTACCAAAGTTTACATTTACAAATAAGTCATGAGTCAGTGAAACTTAGTGTTCATTTGGAACTCAACACTTTTTAACTTGACTGTCTGATACTTTTGTAGTGCTTGATGCACTCCACATGGACAGAATGATGAGCAAGATTGAATCATGGCGGAAGGACCCCGGTTCATTCCTAGCATCTCAAAGTCTGAGAACACAATGCTCTGTAGGAGAGGAGGTGTTTGTGCTCATCGTCGAGGGCTTCTTGATCTTCAACTACGGGTAACTAAGAGAAAATTGATCTTTCCTCCTATGTGTCGCTCTCCTTCTCCCTCTCTTGGTATGCCCTTTGTCTGTTGTCTGCATGATGAGAATAATTATTTGTCTGGCTTTTTGTTTCATGTTTTGATTGGCAGGCCCTTGAACGAATTAATGGACAAGAGATATTTCCTTGAAATTCCTTATGACGTCTGCAAAGAGAGGAGAGGGTGGGGCTAATATTTTTTTTAAACTCCGATATAATTGCAATGCTTGGATATAATTTTGGTATGTTCAGATAGGCCACTGTATAACCTGTGGCTGATGAAAAGAACAAGCCTTTGGCCCACCTTTCCTGTGATTGACAGCTCGAGGGTGTATACACCACCTGACCTACCAGGGTACTTTGACGGATATGTGTGGCCAAGGTACCTGAAAAACCGGCAAGAGATGGAAGACATGGTATCGGATATTGGTGAGTTTTTCATTTAGAAGATATAAAGATCTTCCTTTGCCAGGTTTGTTTCTGATAGTCGTTGTTCCTCCTCACTCCATTGCTGTTAACATGCTATTGCCTTAGATCATTCTTTCTGATGCTACCATAAGGTTTGTTTCTTTGTCACTCATGCTTTGTTTCCAGTCTTTTTGGATGGATTGAAGTCAAAGGAGGACTTGCTGGATTATGTGTATGGGGATGTAACCATGGAAATACAGAGTCTCATGGGTAAGTTTGCTCCTACAAAAAATGAAGTTACTTATCTACTCAAAATTAAACTGTTTTTTTTTTTTAAAGAGTGATTTGTGATTAGACACCAGAATGATTGGGCCAATGGGAACTGAACGAAAGGGCACTCAGTATTCTAATGTTCCAAAATCTTACTTTATTTTGTTGTCTTGTTTTCCCAGGGAAAGACTAAGCAGTTGGATTTCTCAAACGGTTGCTGGAATCTGGAAGAGTAAAAGAGACAATATGTTCAGAAACAGATGTGTTGAAACTTAGACTAATGTTTACAGCCACAGGAGAAAGACAGGACACACACACACACACACACACACACACATACACACACACACACACACACACACACAGTGCAGAACAAACTTTCATGTTAAATCCATGTTACTTTTACTCCAGTGAGGTAAATCTTGTTTACATAGTTTTTTAACTAAGAAAGTATTTTTGCAATTTGTTTTGTTAAATCTATAATGGTTATGTACATAGTTAAGGAGTGCAAAGTCTATAAGCAGTGCAGACTCTTGGCTAAAGTTAATATGGGCGGCAGGTAGCTTAGTGGTTAGAGCGTCGGACTAGTAACCGAGAGGTTGCAAGATCGAATTCCCGAGCTGACAAGGTAAAAAATTATTTAGTTCTGCCACTGATCAAGGCAGTTAACCCACTGTTCCTAGGCCTTCATTGAAAATAATAATTTGTTCTTAAATGACTTGCCTAGTCAAATACAGGTTAAAAAATATATATATACTGTATATTTCTCTGTTATACTGCAGTGTTACAAAAATATTATGGGCACTATGAAATTCCTGAGTTCCTGAGTAGTACCATGGCAGGAAATTAATTGATTAAAAGGTTGCTGAAGTGTGGTTTGGCTCTTAGCATGCCAATGAAATAGTAGCTCACTATTACATTGTTAAACAGTATAATGTACCAGACATGGCTATAAATAATATGCCATTTCACAAACGCAACTTTGTCATGCATAGATGTTTTTTGTATGGGTGGTCCCAGGAATCAAACCCATTATCCTGGCGTTGCAAGCGCCATGCTCTACCAATTGAGCCACAGAGGACCACCATACATACAGTTGAAGTCGGAAGTTTACATACACCTAAGCCAAATACATTTAAACTCAGTTTTTCACAATTCCTGACATTTAATCATTGTAAAAATTCCCTGTCTTAGGTCAGTTAGGATCGCCACTTTGTTTTAAGAATGTAAAATGTCAGAATAATAGGAGAGAATGATTTATTTCAGCTTTTCTTTCTTTCATCACATTCCTAGTGGGTCAGAAGTTTACATACACTCAATTAGTATTTGGTAGCATTGCCTTTAAATTGTTTAACTTGGGTCAAATGTTTTGGGTAGCCTTCCACAAGTTTCCCCAAATAAGTGTGGTGAATTTTGGCCCATTCCTCCTGACAGAGCAGGTGTAACTGAGTCAGGTTTGTAGGCCTCCTTACTCGCACACGCTTTTTCAGTTATACCCTCACATTTTCTATAGGATTGAGGTCAGGGCTTTGTGATGGCCACTCCAAAACTTTGACTTTGTTTGGAAGTATGCTTGGGGTCATTGTCCATTTGGAAGACCCATTTGCGACCAAGCTTTAACTTCCTGACTGATGTCTTGAGTTGTTGCTTCAATATATCCACATACTTTTCCTGCCTCATGATGCCATCTATTTTGTGAAGTGCACCAGTCCCTCCTGCAGCAAAGCACCCCCACAACATGATGCTGCCACCCCCGTGCTTCACGGTTGGGATGGTGTTCTTTGGCTTGCAAGCCTCCCCCTTTTCCCTTTGCTGTTGTTCTGGGATTGATTTGCACTTTTCTCACCAAAGTACGTTCATCTCTAGGAGACAGAACGCCTCTCCTTCCTGAGCGGTATGATGGCTGCGTGGTCCCATGGTGTTTATACTTGCGTACTATTGTTTCTACAAATTAACGTGGTACCTTCAGGCATTTGGAAATTGCTCCCAAGATGAACCAGACTTGTGGAGGTCTACAATTTGTTTTCTGAGGTCTTGGCTGATTTCTTTTGATTTTCCCATGATTTCAAGCAAAGAGGCACTGAGTTTGAAGGTAGGCCTTGAAATACATCCACAAGTACACTTCCAATTGACTCAAATGACATCAATTAGCCTATCAGAAGCTTCTAAAGCCATGACATAATTTTCTGGAATTTTCCAAGCTGTTTAAAGGCAAAGTCAACTTAGTGTATGTAAACTTCTGACCCACTGGAATTGTGATACAGTGAATTATAAGTGAAATAATCTGTCTGTAAACAATTGTTGGAGAAACTACTTTTGTCATGCACAAAGTAGATGTCCTAACCGACTTGCCAAAACTATAGTTTGTTAACAAGAAATTTGTTGAGTGGTTGAAAAACGAGATTTAATGAATCCAACCTAAGTGTATGTAAACTTCTGACTTCAACTTTATATACAGTCATTAAGGCAAAGGGTGGCTACTTCGAAGAATCTAAAGTATAAACTATATTTTTATTTGTTTAACACTTTTTTGGTTACTACATTATTCCATATGTGTTATTTCATAGTTTTGATGTCTTCACTATTATTCTACAATGTAGAAAATAGTCAAAATAAAGAAAACCATGGAATGAGTAGGTGTGTCCAAACTTTTGACAGGTACTGTGTATATACACGGCCGTTCAAAAGTTTGGGGTCACTTAGAAATGTCCATGACATTGTTAATGTTGTAAATGACTATTGTAGCTGGAAACGGCAGATTTTTTTTATTAGAATATCTACATAGGCGAACAGAAGCCCATTATCAGCAACCATCTCTCCTGTGTTCCAATGGCTGGTTAGGGCCAGTTTGCTCTGTTCTGTGAAGGGAGTAGTACACAGAGTTGTACAGATTTTCAGTTTCTTGGCAGTATCTCGCATGGAATAGCCTTCATTTCTCCGAACAAGAACAGACTGATGAGTTTCAGAGTTCCACCGTCCATTGTCTGTGTTCTTTTGCCCATCTTAAGCTTTTCTTTTTATTGGCCAGTCTGAGATACGGCTCTTTCTTTGCATCTTTGCCTAGAAGGCCAGCATCCCGGAGTTGCCTCTTCATTGTTGACATTGAGACGGGTGTTTTGCGGGTACTATTTAATGAAGCTGCCAGTTGAGGACTTGTGAGGTATCTGTTTCTCAGACTAGACACTCTAATGTGCTTGTCCTCTTGCTCAGTTGTGCACCAATCCTCTTTCTATTCTGGTTAGAGCCAGTTTGCACTGTTCTGTGACTGGAGTAGTACACAGCGTTGTACGAGATCTTCAGTTTCTTGGTAATTTCTCGCATGGAATAGCCTTAATTTCTCAGAACAAGAATAGAAGAAAGGACTTTTGGCCATTTTGAGCCTGTAATCGAACCCACAAATGCTGATGCTCCAGATACTCAACTAGTCTAAAGAAGGCCCGTTTTATTTCTTCTTTAATCAGGACAACAGTTTCCAGCTGTGTTAACATAATTGCAAAAGGGGTTTCTAATGGTCAATTAGCCTTTTAAAATTATAAACTTGGATTAGCTAACAGAACGTGCCATTGGAACACAGGAGTGAAGGTTACTGTTAATGGGCCTCTGTTCGCCTATGTAGATATTCCATTAAAAATCAGCCGTTTCCAGCTACAAAAGTCATTTACAACATTAACAATGTCTACACTGTATTTCTGATCAATTTGATGTTATTTTAATGGTCAAAAATGTAGCTTTTCTTTCAAAAACAAGGACATTTCTAAGTGACCCCCAAACTTTTGAAAGGTGGTACATATACTGTATATTACCATGCACAACAGAAAATCCACAACAGACATAAATTGCACAGTCCTATAAAATAACTAAATGTAACAGAACAACATAGAGCCTACAACAGAGCAATATTGCACAATAGCTATCATTTCTGTGTTATCATCCAACTAATTATTGATGATGTCTAAATATCCGTAGTTTACAATATAAATGTTTTTCAAGTTTTTGTGTCCTGTGCCAATTCTAAATGAACAATGTTGTGGTCAGCACTCCTTCTATGCAGGCAATCATTACACTGTTCAAATATGGGGGCATGCCAGTACCAAACAAACATGTCAAAGTTCAACCACTGACAATCCCAAATGAAGGACACCACCCGATCCTCAGTATATAGACAGATTTTGGTACAAAGAGCCCATAGCTGCTGTCTATAGGGGTGAGTACTGTCCTGCTATCTATCTCTACACTGCAAGACTTTTACTGGTCACTGGCTCTATATAGCACTGTAATGGTTATCTCCAAACATGGTTCACTGGATGTGTCTGGTGTGAGGCCCACTAATTGATAAACTAAAGGTATAATTTACCTTGACTAGGAGTAAAAATGTCTGATTTCCAAAATGAATAAAAACAAGACAAATATTTTCCAGGAAACATTAAATGATAAGACTTTGAAAAGCTAGTCTCTGTTGGACCAGTGCTGGAGACCTCAGAATAAAAACATAACATAATTTGATTACTGATATGGGAAGATAAAAACACAGTTTAGTTCAATGGCAGGTTTGAGATATACAGTGTTCTTTGATTCATTGAAGACTTTGTCTCCACTGGAATGTTCTAGACCCTGCCATGTTTACTTGTCCACCTCATGGGTACAGAGTGATGTAATAGTGTGACTGTTAATAATGTGTGGTGTCTGTGAAGCTTATTCTTCAAGAAATATTTTGATGTGATCTGTTTGGAAGTATAATTTTTCTCTGGTAATTGAACTATCATGTATTTCTCAACAGTAATTTACCACTCACTGGTTATTACACCTTTCTTACACTTTTTTTAGTGCCTCTGTCATATCGCTGAATCTACCTTTAAATGTGGTGACTATTGTGTAATCGAAACAAAATTGATTGAGTAAGGCCACGTTTTTGAACTCTGTGATAGTTACCAAGATGAGGACAGCCTTGTGTTTGTGGATCGTCATGGCAGTGCTCTGCCCAGGAGAGGTCAAAGGTCATAAAGGTCACGGAGGTGACCACCACCAGGGTCAGGGGCTTGACCAGGATCATGATCACGGGCGCGATAACAACCACGACCACGACCACAGGCGAGACCATGAACACAGGCGAGACCACAACCACGGGCATCATCACCCTGAGCCTGGTGACAATGGTACCAAACCAGTGATACAAGGTAATGGGGGGTTTGCCTTCAGCCTGTACAAGCAGCTGGTGGTTCAGCCTGACAACCAGGGCAAAAATGTGTTCTTCTCCCCACTGAGTGTGTCCCTGGCCCTGGCTGCTCTGTCCGTGGGGGCCAGGGGTCAGACCCACCAGCAGCTCTTCGCTGGTCTGGGCTTCAACAGCAGCCTACTGACACAAGAACAGGTGGACCAGGCCTTCCAGACCATACTCACACAGCTCAACCAGAAGAACGGAGTGGACCTGTCCATAGGAAGTGCACTTTTCCTGCACAACACCTTCAAACCACACCCTGAGTTCCTCAAGGACATGAAGCGCTTTTACCTCTCCGAGGGTTTCACTGTCGACTTCACCAACACGGCCGAGGCCATCGACACGATCAATAAATACGTGGGGGGAAAGACTCGAGGCAAGATAGACAAGTTAGTCAAAGATCTGGACCCATCCACTGTCATGTATCTCCTCAGCTACATATACTTCAAAGGTAAGAGGATTTTGCAAACTATAAGATCAAAAAAACAATAAGCAAAAAATGTAATGGAGTTCACATATTTGATTGATGCAGACCTTGTGGACATATGTAATTCCTTCTAACTCTGCCAATATGTATTTTTGTCTCTGGGTGTTGGTATTAATGATGCCACTGTACTTTTTGGCTGTGTTTCCTGCTGAATCTTGCCAGGTCTCACTCAGATTAGATTTTTTTTGCCTCAGATTGACCGCTTTTAGTCTGGTAACCTTTAATCATCATCATAATATTTGACGATTTTCTAATTCTCAAGGAAAATGGGAGATTCCATTTGACTCTAAAGACACAAAGGAGGACACATTCCATGTGGATGACAACACCACTGTTCCGGTCCAGATGATGAGCGTGAAGAAGAGGTTCTCCGTCTACTACGACCAGGAGATCTCCACCAGTATCCTGCAGCTCCACTACAACGAGTCAGTGTCAATGATGCTGGCGCTACCAGAGAAGGGACTCGCCAGTCTGGAGGAGGCCATAGGTCAGAACCACATCACCAAGTGGCACAGGTGGATGAAGGCCAGGTATGATCTGCCTCAATCAGGACGCATCACTCTCATAGAACTAATGAACGTTGGGTGGGTGAAGCAACCACATATCACAAGCATTGCAAGTAAAATCTTCTTCCTGTCCAATTTTGTCTTTAGGGAATACCAGGTGTATGTTCCCAAGATGTCTGTCACCACAACATACTCCCTCAAGGACGTCCTGAGTGGAATGGGAATGCCGGACATATTCAGTAATGGAGCTGACTTCAGTGGAATATCAGAGGATCTGAAGGTGGCTGTTTCAGAGGTATGGAACATTTTCACTCTCAATGTTTTAATGCCTGTCAATCAATTCTTCCATGAAATATGATACATTTTGGCCTCAATATTGCCGTTATTTTCAATTCATTCGCTTTTTCAGGGAGCCTCTGAAAGCTCTCTGTGGGTCCCAAGAGAATCACTGCCCTAGAACATATTGTATGTGAACCATGTGAACTAGGCCTATCTACTGTACATCTGACTGCATTGTGTGGTTGCTTTCAGGTGGCGCACCAGGCCTCCTTGGATGTGGATGAGGCTGGAGCGACTGCAGCAGCTGCTACAGGTGTGGTCCTCATGCCCCTCTCCTTCCGAAGCACCCCTGTGTTGAAGTTCAACCGTCCGTTCATGGTCATTGTGATGGACCAGGAGACCAAGAGTATTCTCTTCATGGGCAAGATCATCAACCCAGCCAACAAATAAAACCAGTGGTGTAGAAAACATGTGCTCTATAAAAGCTGTGGTCTATAATCGCAAATTGAAGCGTAAGCGCATGCTTTGCCTGTGCTGCTGTTACATAACCCATCCAAACTTCTCTGGCTCAATCTAGCCTGGGAAGCTAAAACTAACAAGTGTGTAAATCCTCTGTATTCACTTTGGATATTTTTACAACTACTAAATGCATATC
Source organism: Oncorhynchus mykiss (assembly GCF_057628025.1). Lineage (NCBI taxonomy): Eukaryota > Metazoa > Chordata > Actinopteri > Salmoniformes > Salmonidae > Oncorhynchus > Oncorhynchus mykiss. The sequence continues at coordinate 49,615,484 of NC_143032.1, forward strand.
ACCATTTGCTGCCAGTCTTTCCTTTTTATCTATACTGTAATGGGGACATTTAAGATGACCAAAGTTCATATTTAGCTAAGTCAACACAATGTTTAGCATATTTGGAGTTTCTGTAATACACATAATTACTCTATTTGTGACACTCGAGGTGCAGTTGATGGTCACTAGACTTGATGCTGAATGTTCTGGATTATTCTCATATCTGTTGATAGTGATTGACACCAGACTGGAGGTACTGTTGTATTGTTTTGAATACATTCTGTGAGTACTGGAGGGCCATACTTGCGGACATAAGCAACCATTTAAATTGAAACCGTTTCTCCGGCTCAAAATGTGTATCAGCCAATTCAAATCGTTAATTTACTTCCACGTGACAGAACGCTAAATTGAAGCTGGTCCCATCAGATTAAAATGGCAAATGTTAGCCCTATGCTAACCTCAACAGGTGGCAGTGATTATATCCTGGAACAAGTTCTGCATCAGCAAATTTAAATCGTGGACATAGTTGGGCGTGTTCCAACACTTGTTCATGGAAGCCTCCTGAACATACCTGAGTCCAACATCACATTCTGATCATCCAGGCAACTTTCACGTGTATTTGACTGACTGTTCAAATTGCTCTCTAAAGTGCCTAGTCCATGTAATTGTCACAGATTGTGGCAAGGGTTCGAATCTCACAAGAACTGTGTCAGTGTGATGAAAAGGGACGTAGCCTACAGCCAATAGCTTGGAAATTAAGAATGAATTAAATCAGGAGCTACCTCTTTCAGCCTTGCATCACAAACTGTAAGTGAAGACTTGGTGGACTGTATATTCTTTAGGTTTTACTTCATGTGTTTGCTCCTGTTTGCTGGTAAGGGCACAGATGACAGACAGGTAGGATTCCAGTTGAGGTGGTTTAATAACTCTGAATATACACAGGCACGGATCAGCACCGCACAGCGTATGTAGTATGGATGGGCTAAGGCACTTAGTGGTCCGGCAACTTGCTTCAACCAAAGTGTGTGTGTGTTATATCAACAAGGACCCACACTGGCCTTGGTTAACACAATGAAAGCTAACTGGTGGGAAAACACAAGGGTCTACGATAACAGAAGCAGGCTGGGCCCTCGTGGATGGAGAAGGCTGCTCCTCATGCCTGACAGACAGTGAGTCTGACTTGACAGGGGTAGGCTGAACCCCTATAGCAGAAACAGACAGGAGACTAGCGCACGGGGTAGGCTCAGCCCTGTAATCAGTTGCATACAGGAACTTGTGGGAAGAATGGGTTAGCTTTGTAGGGATCAGCGGTAACCCTGGGGACGGGGCAGACTGGGCACCATCTGTGGTAACTGGTATGGGTTCCAGGACGGGGTAGGCAGAGCCAGAGAGGGCTGTAGCACCACGTGGCTATTACTGGCTGATGCTCTGTAGCCGGAGCAGCTGAAGAGTCCACCTTGTTGATTAACTTCGGCTCTCTAGCAGGACCAGGTGGCAACTCTGGAACAGCGGGTGGCTGCAGGCTAATGTTGACTGATAGGTCCTTCGAGGCGGCAGGCTGAAACACTTTGTCAGGAACAGGATGGATACCCATACTGAAGGCAAACTGAGAACCAATGGCAGGGACGAGTAGACACACCCTGGCACCGTCAGTGGGCTGGTACTCCACACTGGGATTGTCTAGGAGCTGACCGGTAGGTATGTCTCTTAGCTGGACCACTGGTGCAGGAGGAGCCTCCTGACAGGTGGAGTGAGCACCAGGACTGAGGGAACTCATAGCTGCCGGAGGAGGCGCTTGGTTGCCACACTGTGGCTTGGAGTGTCTCTCTGATGACACGGCAGTAGTGACTCATCAAATGCTGGTGGCCACGTTGGGGGGTCAGGCCACTCACTTTTCTCATACTGTCCATCGCAAGCCGTATCTTCTACGTTGGGTGATGGCTTCGTATGCTCAACCAGCTCTGATGAGGGCCGTGGTGGTGCCAGCAGAACTGTATCTGCTGGAACGATACCTTGGGGTGAGGGCTCTGTACGGGCTGGCTTAGTGAGAGAGAGATTAGCTATGGACTGGAATGAGAGCTGTGGAAGCACGGAGTAGAGGGTCTCGGCTACCTGTACCATCTTTTCTTGTTGCTCACGTAGCTGAGTGAGCCTGACCTGCATAGCTTGCTGGGACTGCCGCTGCTGGGCTCTCTCTTGCTCAATGTACTCTCTCTCTAGCTTGTGCTCTGTAGGTGGCTTCCTGTGTTCCCAGTGACTGTTTCAGACCATGGACAGACCTCTGTTTCTCCTTCCTCTGCTTACTGTGGCTCATCCTTCTGCTCTCGTTGGTCAGATGAGGGTTTAGGACGGACCTGTGCTCTCTGAGGGTCTCCCACTCATCTGGAGTTGTGTCCCATCTGGCCTGGCTGGATAGGGAGGGACTGGGTGGAGTGAGGGGTGTCATCTTGGCAGCTTCTTCCATGCGAGGCTGAAGGTCGTCTTCTTACCCATGTACATACTGTGCTACTTTAACTTGGATAAGGTGAGGCTTGGCGCCTTGGATGATCAGACCAGGTCCAGGCTTCACCGGTAACTCAATGCATCTTGAGCCCGGGAGTAAACACCTTTATCCGGCTCGAAGTACCACAATGTAATTGAGGACTTGGTGGACTGTATATTCTTTAGGTTAGGTTTTACTTCATGTGTTTGCTCCATTGTGCTGGTAAGGGCACAGATGACAGATGGGTAGGATTCCAGTTGAGGTGGTTTAATAACGCTGAATATACACAGGCACGGATCAGCACCGCACAGCGTATGTAGTATGGATGGGCAAAGGCACTTAGTGGTCTGGCAACTTGTTTCAACCAAAGTGTGTGTGTGTGTGTGTTATATCAACAAGGACCCATACTGGTCTTGGCTAACACAACGAAAGCTAACTGGTGAAAACACAAGGATGGGTGGAACTTTCTCTCACTTGACTTCTCTGAGCTGATCATCTTCTCTGAGCTGGAGATCACCCAGCATGCTCTGCTCCACTTCCCCGGTGGGCAGAGCTAGGGCTCTGATATGAACTAACATTACTGATATGATTAACTACAAATACTTCACAGCCTTTTGTACACAAACACACTGCTATTGCCTAATAATCATATTGCATAGGCTATATTACATGTACGTGTACACCTACAACATTTTATATGGATGATTTATAATCATCTGCTGAGTTATTTGATTCAGGATGAGAATGAGAATTACACAGTGTACAGTGATTATAGGTTGCGCTCTGGTTATCATCCTACAGATGGCAGTATTGCAGTTTTCTTCTTAAGAAGTTTTAGAGTGAGTCCAGAAGACTTGAAACGACAGTCTTAATGGAGGAAGACACTTGGCTGTGGAAGTAACAGATGAGGAAGTACTTCTATTTGACAAAGTAATCTAACGCTCTGATTACTATAGGAACTCCAATCAACGTACTGCAGCTGTAACCTACATTCATTCATATCAGATAGTGTCCTGCTTATGTCATAACCTACTAATGCATATGGGACTTTTGTATGGTACACCTCATGATGAACCCCATTAACCACCTTGGTCATATTCCATATGTAGCCTCGGCTTTCAGGACGGTGAGGTGAAAGCCTGGTGGAGCCTACCCACAGAGTGATTCATTTACGCCCTTTCCTGGCGAGGAGACATTCATGTAGGCTATATTATTATGTAGACTACACTTACATGTAGGCTTAACCAGTGGTGTTAAGTACTTAAGTAAAAATACTTTAAAGTACTAGCAAATTCGTTTTTGGGGGTATCTATATTGTACTCTTTATTTGAGAACTTTTACTTCACAAAGAAAATAATTAACGTTTTACTTCATACATTTTCCACGACACCCAAAAGTACTCGTTACCTTTTGGATGCTTAGCAGGACAGGAAAGTTGGCCAATTCATGCACTTATCAAGAGAACATCCCTGGTCATCCCTACTGCATCTGATCTGGCGGACTCACTAAACACAAAAATATTTTTTATTTAACCAGGTAGGCTAGTTGAGAACAAGTTCTCATTTGCAACTGCAACCTGGCCAAGATAAAGCATAGCAATTCGACACATACAACAACACCGAGTTACACATGGAATAAACTAAACATACAGTCAATAATACAGTAGAAAAATAAGTCTATATACAATGTGAATAAATGAGGTGAGATCCTTAATATACTTAAGTATTTTTTTAAAAACCAAATACTTTTAGACTTTTACTCAAGTAGTATTTTACTGGGTGACTTTTACTTATTAAGGTATCTTTACTTTTACTCAAGAATGACGATTAGGTTATTTTTCCACAACTGGGCTTACCACACTTTATACACTATGCATTATTAGAATACTTTACTTCGTCACATGTCTTTTGAATCGAGCATCAAGGACCGGCATTGAATCGTTTTTTCCTCAACAAAAGATACTGATGCGATCGAACCCATTGTTAAAGTACACTATACGGTTGAAGTCAACCACATTAGCTGTGTGCCACCTAGAAGTGATGATAAAAATGACGATAATAGCCTACATGACTTGTGTGTGACGTACAATAAACGTACATGTTGTAAGGACCTCATCCATATTTTTTTACATAAAAGCCCATGGGTGTGTGTGAAACAGAAACAAAAACGTAGGATTTTGTCATATGCGGGACATGTTGTGTAACCTTAGTAGTAGCTAGTACCCTATAGTCAAGGATGCATCAACGCAATATTAGCACACAACATTTTGTTACAAGACCAACATAAGAAAGTAATCAAGACGACTAGCTTGTTTAAGCCTCCGCCATGTATATCTCACTAGGTCAGGGTATTTAAGCCTCCATATATCCACTAATTCCAATATATCCATGACAATCATGAGATCCTTAAGTGCCCCGGGTGATAGTTTGTAGTGTGATTTCCTTTCCGGTCCATAGAGGTATTTAAAACCGTATTAAAATCCCTACCAAATAATAGAGTCAAATAATAGTGTTGCTTGTAGAATTCTTATATATATTTTCAAAGAAGCTTGGATCATCATTATTTGGACCGTATAGGTTAATAAGCCATATCTGTTTATTGTCCAATAACATATTTAAAATAATCTATCTACCTTGATGATCTGTTTGGACAATTTGCATATTTGGATCAAAATTACTGTTAATTAATATCATCACCCCTTTTGAATTTCTTTGCCCATGGGAGAAATATGTTTTGTCCCCCCCAGTCCTTTTTCCACAAAACTTCCTCTAAAATTGTTGAATGAGTTTCCTGTAAACAATAGATATTACATTCCTACTCTTTTAGCCTGGTAAATACTGATTGTCTTTTCTTATTTTCTGCTAAGCCATTACAATTATAACTGGCTACACTTATTTCACCACTTACCATAATGAGACACACGTTTCAGTTTTATTTATCAAAATATATGTTTGTAAATGTAACATTAAACAATAACATGATGATTGAGTGTCTATATAGCTGTACCATGATATTTGCATTGCCACTATTCCACCCACTAAAAGCCCTCCTCATCCCGAGTTGGGTTGTCATCCCAATGCCCGGCAGAGGTGTTGTTTCCTACCTTCACAACCTGGGAGCAGCCCGTCAGGAAGTCCAGGACCCAGTTGCACCGTGCGAGGTGTTGAAGGCTGAGCTATAATCAATAAACAGCATTCTTACATAGCTATTCCTCTTGTCCAGATGGGATAGGGCAGTGCGATGGCGATTGCATCGTCTGCAGATCTATTGGGGCGGTATGTAAATTTAAGTGCGTTTAGGGTGTCAGGTAGGGTAGAGATGATATGATATGATCCTTAACTAGAATCTCAAAGCACTTCATGATGACAGAAGTGAGTGCTATCCTGATAATCGGTATTCACATGCACGAAGAAGTCTGTAGCATCCAGTAGAGGCTGCTGAGGGGAGGACGGTTCATAATAAGGACTGGAATGGAGTCAATGGAATGGTATCAAACACATCCAAGATGTGGTTTCAATGTGTTTGATAAAATCTATTCCAGCCCTTATGAGCCGTCCTCCTCTCAGCCGCCTCCCCTGGTTTGGCATAAAATACTATAAACAAACAAGTTTTTCTCTACGACCCCCACAAGTGTCAAGGGACTCGTCAAAAGGTAACACATACAAATTAATGGAACTATGGAGGTAGTTTTGTGGCAACAAAATAAGGGGTTAAATGTGTAAAAAAAAAAAAAAACACTTCCTGAGCTTTCTTATATCTCCTAGATATAGGATAGACACTTCAAAATCTTATTCCTTATGATTTATTTTTTTGACAGTCTTTATTGCCATTTATGAATGTGTTATTCAATGTGTCTCTATGGGCTATAGTTGTAAAGGCCAAACTCAATATTTTATCAAATATATTTTTTTAAATAATTTTTGATAAATAAAGTGGTCCTAAAATTCAAAATCAAATAGCTTAATGATCCATGACATGACCTTCTTAAAACAATTCCATATGTAAGCTTAGAGCCCCCCACCTCAACGGCTTAGACTTTTAAGAATTAAATGTCAATATTTGCTTATGTTCGCAGGTAAGCAGCCTTACTGATTCTGCTTTGACTTCCTACAAGCCTTTCAGGTTGGTGTTTACACATATGGTGCTGTCTGATGTCTGATTAGGATATAAAGGGCCTCCAAGAGGCCAGTTATACATTTTCTCTGGTGCTGGAGCTGTCTTCCTGTTGCAACTTGTAATAAACCAGACACACATACACAGGTAAAATCATTTTCTGAACAAAAAATACATCAGTAGCTACTTGTTAGCTCACTGCCATAGTTAACTTGCCAACCAGATGAAAGGTCTATTACTTTTCCTGGCTCACTCCATTGTTCGATTGGATGGGTCTGAGTACAACATTCAGACATGGCGGAAGGAACGGTGGACCAGGTTACTGATGGAGAGCAAGAAGAAGCATATTTTTACCGAGAAAGGATTAAATGTACACCAGAAGAGGAGACAAAGCTCGAAAGGCAACACTTTTGGAAAGTGATCGATGCGTTTAGATACTACAGGTACGGACTGTTTCAAAACAGCAGTAGTATTTGGTAGCTAGCTTACCCATAAAGTAATTTGACCCAGACGGTCTGGCTATCGTTAGTTCAAGTTTTTATTAGTCGTATGTACGGGATACACCGTCTAACGGTGCAGGTTCCTTCTCGACAATGCAACAATAATAAGAAATAATAAAACAAGAATAGAAACATGAAGTAACGTTAAATGACTCATGGAAGGGGGATCGGGGGTGTTAAAATTGTGCAGTTGTGATGTGTGTGTTATGTTGATGTAGTAACGTTTTGTCCGAAGATTTTAGAAGAGGGATGACTGATTTTGGGGTCTTGACTAGTTCTCACAGCTCCAAAGTCATGCCTAAACCCCGCCTATTTCTACAATTTCTCTTCTTAAAGGCCCAGTGCAGTCAATATTACTGGTTAGAATAATATTGTGAAAATTATGATTAATGACCTTTAGTGTAAGAGCTGTTTGAAAAGTCCTGAAAATTCAGCCTTTTTAGGCAACCTGGTCTCAGCACATTTTGTATTATTCTCCACGTAAACCCAAGACACTCAATTTAGTATGATATGTTACGATTTGTTTTCGTATGGTATGTGATAATTGCTGGATGTCTGTCAACCATTTCGTATGATATGTTACGATTTACAATTCCTGTTATGAATTTGCAAAACGTACAATATGTAATGAATTTGCAAAACATACGATATGTTATGATTTGGAAAAAAGGTATGATATGTTACTAATTCTAGCTAGGTGAGTTAGCTAGCTCGCTAAGATTAAGGTTAAGTTTAGGAGTTAGTTTAAAGGGCTAAGGTTAGGGTAAGGGTTAGCTAAAAGGGTTAAGGTTAGCATTAGGGTAAGGGTCAGATAACATGCTAAGTAGTTGAAAAGTAGCTAAAAATGTAGTAAGTAATTGAAAAGTAGCAAATTAGCTAAAATTGTCCGTAATGCGAGTTGAACTCGGAACAGCTGCATTGGTGCATTGGACAGCTGCATTGGACCAAATCTGATTTTAAACCTAACCTTAACCTCCCTGCTGACCTTATGCGTAACCCTTAAGTTAAGGCCCCCTTTTTTACAATAGTCAAGTTGTACTTTGTGGTAACTAGTGACAACCCTAATTATGTTGCATAGCTAGCTAGCTAAGATATATTGTGTATTTATATCAGGATTTATACCATTTTGGATAACTACATTGTCCCATACCATCGCTATTTAGCTAGTAGCTAGATATCAGCAGCACAGGAAGTGGAGCTAGCTCTAGAAAATAACAAATATAACTTAAAGAAGATGCAAAAACAGCAAGAGCTATAAAATCCAGGCTGACAAACATTTACATTTCAATCCAGTTAATCTTGTTACTTACAAACAAGAAGGTCATACATGATTATGCCTAGTCTAAGGTTTTGTGAATCTTTGTGTCAAGTCATTTCAAGGAGTCTGCATATTGGATTAGGCTTTATCATAATTCAAAAAGGCTATAAAATATGAGTTTCTATTCCCCCCCCCCATCTGTGTTTCTGGACCTCCATCTTCTCTTCCTCCTTTTCACCATGGCACCACCCTTCCCTTTATCCTTGTCTAATTCACCTCCCCTTAATCTCAGGATGCATGTTCAAGAGCGGGTGAATCGAGCAGAGCGTCAGTTCCAGAGTCTTCCGGAGCATCACCAGCTGCTGCTGCCCGGGGTCTTGCCCAACCTGGCCCGTATCCGCCGCAGTGTGGACCACAACCAGGAGGTGCTGCAGGCTATCGTGCTCAACTGTATCCACATGTTTGAGAACATGGAGTATGGTGAAGAGGTGAGCTAAACGGTCAGAAAAGGTCACACTCATGCTTTCTCGCAGTCACACCAGGCACTACTTGTAGCCCTCAAACTACTGGAAATCAGTTATTTTTAATGGAAAGAGGAGACACGAGTCATTTAGCAATTTAACCACTGGCAACTAGGGAACTCGCTACCAAAGTTGAGAATTCCAGCTTTATGCAAAATGGTCAGTGATGCGAATGCAAGATAACCAATCAGAGTAGGGAGAGTCTTACTTGCTAGCTTTGACACTGTGCTGGATAGGCTGCATCTAGGTGGTTTTGTGCAAGAAAAATACAGTAGTAGTAGGAGGAGCTGCATATGTTCTTCTATTCTACTATACCACACCGGCACACATTTCAGTAGTTCTTGTAGTAGTGTAAATCATATTGGAAGATAGATCTTAGATTAATTTGCTTCCATGATCCTTTCACCATTGGATGACGTTTGAGGAGTTGAAGTGAATCTGTTTTCTGTCCAGGATGACCTGAGGAAGGTGGGTACGTCTTCCACGTTCGACATGGACAAGCTCAAGTCCACCATTAAGCAGTTTGTGCGTGACTGGAGCGAGGCCGGCCAGGCTGAGAGAGACTCCTGCTACCTGCCCCTCATCCAAGAGATCCAGAGACTCTTTCCCAGCAACAAGTGGTGAACACACACACACACACACACACACACACACACACACACACAGTCTTGAATTCTAACTCAGTTGTGTGATTTAGTATTTTGAATTACGCATGTATTCTGTCAGTGATGGCGTGGTTGTTTCTGTAGTGATGTGTCCAAGGTGAGCGTGCTGGTTCCGGGGGCAGGGCTTGGTCGCCTGGCATGGGAAATCGCTCGTCTGGGTTATGCCTGCCAAGGCAACGAATGGAGCTTCTTCATGCTCTTCTCCTCAAACTTCGTCCTCAACAGGTAACACTCACCCTCAGCCCTAACCAAGTAGCCCTGCAAGTAGATTTCATTTCTTCCCATTACGGGACCTCCTATGTGTGCACCTCAAAAATGTATGGGTGTAACAGGCCCGGCCCTGGACGTTCTGCCGCCCTAGGGAAGACAAAAAATTGCCTCCCCCATATCCCGCTAAACTAGAATGGTGTACAGTAGGGGTCGGTATTGGGCCAATTTTTTTTATCAGCTAATAGTTGGCAGAACAGAACCATAAGAACAGAACATAAATGCAGCCCAATTCATAGGCCTATTCATAACACATTTTTTTTTATTTTATTTTATTTATTTCACCTTTATTTAACCAGGTAGGCAAGTTGAGAACAAGTTCTCATTTACAATTGCGACCTGGCCAAGATAAAGCAAAGCAGTTCGACACATACAACGACACAGAGTTACACATGGAGTAAAACAAACATACAGTCAATAATACAGTATAAACAAGTCTATATACGATGTGAGCAAATGAGGTGAGAAGGGAGGTAAAGGCAAAAAAAGGCCATGGTGGCAAAGTAAATACAATATAGCAAGTAAAACACTGGAATGGTAGATTTGCAATGGAAGAATGTGCAAAGTAGAAATAAAAATAATGGGGTGCAAAGGTGCAAAATAAATAAATTAAATACAGTAGGGAAAGAGGTAGTTGTTTGAGCTAAATTATAGGTGGGCTATGTACAGGTGCAGTAATCTGTGAGCTGCTCTGACAGTTGGTGCTTAAAGCTAGTGAGGGAGATAAGTGTTTCCAGTTTCAGACATTTTTGTAGTTCGTTCCAGTCATTGGCAGCAGAGAACTGGAAGGAGAGTCGGCCAAAGAAAGAATTGGTTTTGGGGGTGACTAAAGAGATATACCTGCTGGAGCGTGTGCTACAGGTGGGAGATGCTATGGTGACCAGCGAGCTGAGATAAGGGGGTGACTTTACCTAGCAGGGTCTTGTAGATGGCATGGAGCCAGTGGGTTTGGCGACGAGTATGAAGCGAGGGCCAGCCAACAAGAGCGTACAGGTCGCAATGGTGGGTGGTACATGGGGCTTTGGTGACAAAACGGATTGCACTGTGATAGACTGCATCCAATTTGTTGAGTAGGGTATTGGAGGCTATTTTGTAAATGACATCGCCAAAGTCGAGGATTGGTAGGATGGTCAGTTTTACAAGGGTATGTTTGGCAGCATGAGTCTGGTTACATCTGGTTATACAGTTCTTCTCAAATAGTGGGCCGCGCTTTTTTTTGCCGCAGGGAGTAGTTTTTTTTTGTTGCACCGAACAAGAGCACAGAGCACAGAGCACAGAACACAGAGCACAGAGCACAGAACACAGAACACAGAGCACAGAACACAGAACACAGAGCACAGAACACAGAGCACAGAGCAGGAGATATGAAGTGCAGATAACAAACCCTTAAGAGACACCATGGAAAAATATTTAACAGGGATGAAAAGAAAGGTGGAGAGAGACGGAGATAATGAGACAAAACGTAAGTCTCCCGAAAGCCAAGACGAGGAAATATGACGAAGCGTATGTAGCGCTTGGCTTCACTGTGACTACGGTGGGGGACGAGGAAAGACCGGTATGTTTACTGTGTCTAAAAATGTTGGCAGCGGACAGCATGAAGCCAAAATAAATGAAGGCGTCACTTAAAGACATTACACCTCAATCACGCTGATAAGCCACTTGAGTTTTTTCAGCGAAAACCGTGCAGAATATTGCCAACAATCGTCCCGCTTTGTGAATGCTACTTCAGTAAACCAGCGAGCACTGTTAGCATCATATAAGGTGGCGTACCAAATTGCTCAGTGCAACAAACCCCACTCCATAGCAGAGGAGCTGATACTGCCTGCAGCAAGACATGGTCTCTGTCATACTGAATGACGCAAGTGCTGCAAAAATAAAAGTACTTCCCTGAAAACAGTTCCCAATATGACTGGGTGAGAGATCCTTTCAATGCACCAACTCCAACTGGTTTCAGCTCTGCAGAGGAGGACCAGTTCATTGATATGACGTCTGACTCCACATTGAGACTGAGGTTCACATCACAGACACTGAGTGAATTCTGGCTGAGTGTAGAGAGGCAGTATCCACTCTTAGGGCAGAGGGCCATGGGCATTCTTCTTCCTTTTGCAACATCTTATCTTTGTGAGACTGGCTTCTCTGCTGTTGCTGCACTGAAGACCAAGTACAGGTCCCAGCTAAACATTGAGCAGGAGCTGAGAGTTGCAGTATCATGCTTCAAACCCCTCTTCGAAAAGCTGTGCTCTGCAAAACGTGCTCATTGTAGCCATTAATCCTGACTTCCTCATTTTGATTTATTTTTAAAAATCAGCACAAATTGTTTTATTCATTTTTGTTTTATAGGTCAAAGTGTTTAATATATTGTGCTCCTGAGTTAATGTTGCTGATCAATTTGAATCTATTATTTATTGATTATATTTAATTTAATTTTTCAGTATCAAATACAATGGATACAATGTTATGCAGAGGTGTACTTCTAACAATTGTATAGACAAATTATACTATTTACAGTCGCGGCGGAGAGTTGGGGGGAGCGAAATGTTTACTTCTTCCTAGCGGGGGCGTAACAGAAAAGAATTGAGAAGCACTGGGTTATTAGGCTATATAGTCTGTTCAATGTCAATAACGTATCATCTTTTCAAACTGATAAATCACCAATGTCTCTATTAAATTAGTTTTTATATTTCTTTGTGCGTTGATTGGGGAAAAACGATTTGCAATCAAGAGAAAATGTTGCTCTGAAAAAGTCTCAAAAGATAGGTGGATAATGAAAATAGAAGTTTCAGGGAAGAATGGACAGTGAAATAGGCGTATTTCTCCAATGTCAAACCAGAGAATGTTTGCAACGAAACGGTTGCTGTTTGCAAATAATTAAACATTAGACATCCTTATTAATCTAAATATGGCACTTTCAAAAGTTACCTTTCCACCCAGACAGACGCTCAACCAACACAGAGTAATGTAAGCTTCAACTGTTGACATTCTGAAGCTCAGCTGCGGCCTATTCTGTCCCTAGTAATTTAACTTTTAATTTTCTGAAAAGAGAATATGTTAAACCCAACTTCTTAGCTATCTGTGTCCCGTCAACGGGACAGTTGTACATCATGCAGTGCCTTGTGTCACCATCGCAGATTTTAGAGAAACAACAAGTGTCGGTACATATAAGTGACTTATATCGGCTGAAAGCTTAAATTCTTGTTAATATAACTGCCCTGTCCAATTTACAGTAGCTATTACTGCGAAACAATGCCATGCTATTGTTTAAGCGGAGCGCCTAACAACAAAACACTTTTCACCACTATAGGTTTGATAAATTCACCTCTGAAGGTGAAATGTGTACTTACATTCTGAAATCTTGTTCTGATTTATCATCCAAAGGGTCCCTTTTTCATACCTTTTTCATATCCTAAAAAGGTCCATATAGCACGCACAATCAATTTTGTATTTCCACTCGTTCAATTTGCAAAGAAAGGAATCTGTGAAAATCTCACCCTAAACGTTGTTTCAACCAGTCAAATCGCAGTCAGATCCTAGAACGTAACGAGACACTATATCATTAGGGGTGTCGTATATCCTATAGGACACCATATTTGGTCAGAGAGCGACGCGTTCATGGCACACTGATGACGCGGGCGGTCTTCACTTGAACGACTCTAACTTTGTCAAATAAGCACCAATCGGGGTCAAACAAAGCTATCTAAATAGCCCATAAGCTGGGCTTTAAGGGAGTATCCGTGTATCTGTTGTAAAATGTATCTACTAACCTTGTACGACAGCATGCCATTTCATTTTGGACAAAAAATATAAGAATATTCAGTTATAAAAACTGGTTGTTTTGCAAATGTTGAACTATAATATGGCTACTAATACTGGAAAAGCTAAATCAAAGTCCAAGTATACAGCTTTCAAATCAAAATCAAATCAAAGTTTATTTGTCACGTGCGCTGAATACCACAGGTGTATTTAGTATTTAGTCAGCCACCAATTGTGCAAGTTCTCCCACTTAAAAATATGAGAGAGGCCTGTAATTTTCATCATAGGTACACTTCAACTATGACAGACAAAATGAGAAAAAAAATCCAGAAAATCACATTGTAGGATTTTTAATGAATTTATTTGCAAATTATGGTGGAAAATAAGTATTTGATCACCTACAAACAAGCAAGATTTCTGGCTCTCACAGACCTGTAACTTCTTCTTTAAGAGGCTCCTCTGTCCTCCACTCGTTACCTGTATTAATGGCACCTGTTTGAACTTGTTATCAGTATAAAAGACACCTGTCCACAACCTCAAACAGTCACACTCCAAACTCCACTATGGCCAAGACCGAAGAGCTGTCAAAGGACACCAGAAACAAAATTGTAGACCTGCACCTGGCTGGGAAGAATGAATCTGCAATAGGTAAGCAGCTTGCTTTGAAGAAATCAACTGTGGGAGCAATTATTAGGAAATGGAAGACATACAAGACCACTGATAATCGCCCTCGATCTGGGACTCCACGCAAGATCTCACCCCGTGGGATCAAAATGATCACAAGAACGGTGAGCAAAAATCCCAGAACCACACGGGGGGGGGACCTAGTGAATGACCTGCAGAGAGCTGGGACCAAAGTAACAAAGCCTACCATCAGTAACACACTACACCGCCAGGGACTCAAATCCTGCAGTGCCAGACGTGTCCCCCTGCTTAAGCCAGTACATGTCCAGGCCCGTCTGAAGTTTGCTAGAAAGCATTTGGATGATCCAGAAGAAGATTGGGAGAATGTCATATGGTTAGATGAAACCAAAATATAACTTTTTGGTAAAAACTCAACACGTCATGTTTGGTGGACAAAGAATGCTGAGTTGCATCCAAAGAACACCATACCTACTGTGAAGCATGGGGGTGGAAACATGCTTTGGGGCTGTTTTTCTGCAAAGGGACGAGGACGACTGATCCGTGTAAAGGAAAGAATGAATGGGGCCATGTATCGTGAGATTTTGAGTGAAAACCTCCTTCCGTCAGCAAGGGCATTGAAGATGAAACGTGGCTGGGTCTTTCAGCATGACAATGATCCCAAACACACTGCCCGGGCAACGAAGGAGTGGCTTCGTAAGAAGCATTTCAAGGTCCTGGAGTGGCCTAGCCAGTCTCCAGATCTCAACCCCATAGAAAATCTTTGGAGGGAGTTGAAAGTCCGTGTTGCCCAGCAACAGCCCCAAAACTTTGCTGCTCTAGAGGAGATCTGCATGGAGGAATGGGCCAAAATACCAGCAACAGTGTGTGAAAACCTTTTGAAGACTTACAGAATAGTTTGACCTCTGTCATTGCCAACAAAGGGTATATAACAAAGTATTGAGATAAACTAATGTTATTGACCAAATACTTATTTTCCACCATCATTTGCAAATACATTCATAAAAAATCCTACAATGTGATTTTCAGGCCTCTCTCATCTTTTTAAGTGGGAGAACTTGCACAATTGGTGGATGACTAAATACTTTTTTGCCCCACCATAGATATGGTTAAAGTGACTATGCATATATGATGAACAGAGAGTAGCAGTAGCGTAAAAGAGGGGTTGGCGGGTGGTGGGTGGGACACAATGCAGATAGCCTGGTTAGCCAATGTGCGGGAGCACTGGTTGGTTGGCCCAATTGAGGTAGTATGTACATGAATGTATAGTTAAAGTGACTATGCATATATGATAAATATATATATATATATATATATATATATATATATATATGATTTGATGATATTCTTGCAGAAAAATGTTATATGAATGCAAATGCCTCCTTCAAATGTACCTGGGTGACTTCACACTAAATGTCATGTAGGTTGCTCATACTTCAAGTTACCTGTCTGAAACTTTGCACATACACTGCTGCCATCTTGTGGACACCATCGGAATAACAACGAGTGATGGCTGGAAAGGGGACCTTTCTTTTGCATTTCAAAAATGGTGGTAGTAAAATAAATTGTTGTTTTTTTTCTTTTCTATTTTCTTCTACCAGATCTATTGTGTTATATTCTCCTACATTCAATTCACATTTCCACAAACATCAAAGTGTTTCCTTTCAAATGGTACCAAGAATATGCATATCCTTGCTTCTGGGCCTGAGCTACATACAGGCAGTTAGATGTTGGTATGTCATTTAGGCGAAAATTGAGAAAGGGTGGGTTTTCCCTAAGATTATTTAATAAGGCATCAAAGAGTTAAGCACTGTTATAGAACACTTTTTATTATCTGGATACTTTTCAATGATTTATTTCTAAATATAAACTTAACAATAGGTACACATTTTGCTCTTTTCTTTAACAAATGGTCTGGCATACCCTCACTCATTTTGAGCCCTGGTTTAAACCGAACACAGCAAGCCCTTCTCAGACACCAAGGTATTTAAGAAGTGCACGGTGACAGTATTGGAGGCTTTGGCTATACTTGCAAATCTATGGATAGCATAATTGTGTCTGTCAAACATGTAGGCATATCTCTTTTTGGGGTGGAATTGGAAGAAATAGCCTCCAACAAAGCCCTCTTGTTGTTAGTGAAGTCAAATTAAAATGAAGACAATTGTTGAAATGAATTACTTTCAGCACCATTTGCTGTCCACCTCTGTTTTGAGTATGCCGTAGCAACACCAAAGGTGATGTTTGCCCGCTAGCCTTTTTAGTTGACTTTCTCCTGCACTCTCGATCCTCATTAATAAGTTAATGATTGAAAAGGTGTCTGTCTCATGACATTGTAATACATTTAGTCTCCAGTCCACGGGTTACAGAAACACCACATAGGCTGCTACTCTTTCTACCCCGTAGGCTACATCATTTATGTTAAATTAATTTGATGGAGCGTGGTGGAGCGTAGAGTCTCTCCAACAGCACCCTGGAGAGGCGCACAATGCATGGATAAGCAAAATATTTTGCACCCCTGCCTGTGACAAAGTGGGCTCTGATTATCATGGGGCAGCATCAGCGCTCACCTAAAGAGCCCGCATGCCACTGGGAGAGAGAAGTTATTTTTTGGGGGCAGAATAATGTGAGGTGTTGTTGGAGGTGCATCTTGGTCAGTTTAAGTCTGAAAATGCTGCCCTCATCAAACTGCCGCTCTAGGCGGCTGCCAAATCCTGCCTAATGGGTGGGCCACCCGTAGGGCCTAATCATAGAATTATATTTGCAAATAAATTCCTATTAATTGAATTATATTTTTCTGTGGGACTAGCCAGAATGATTTGTAATTGAACTTTTCTTGTGGCATCAACACAACCAGTCATGATGTTTTCATCATCACTTCAAAGGGTTCCCGTGCACGTTCATCCACTCACAACATTCTTCCAGCCTCCGAACAGTGGTGGATGGAAAGAGACATCCGTTACACAAAACACCAAAACAGTGTGATGACATTTGGTGCTTGTGATTAGGCCAAAATGAATTCCTCCACTGCTGTCCGTGCACGTCTCTCTGCCGTAGCAAAATGTTTGTGTTCTCCTCGAACCAGATCGTATTTTGGAGCGTAGGCTATAGGCCTAGCACCTGTTTTCAAGTCCATTCGCTCATTTTGCATGCCTCTAACATACAGCAATGATAACTGTAGGCTACTACACCTTTTATTTTTCTTGACATTTTGTTTTCATTATTGTGATAGGCTCATGTTTTACCGATACGGCGTACCCGCACTATTTGTTTTGCCGTGACACCGTACCGGACCGTACCGCCTTACTTTCACCCCTGGCCCTAACTCAAGTCTTGCGTATGATGCAATAATTCAGCCCTTGCATATGTGTGTCATTTAATGTTGAAATGTCTGGTGTGTTTAGCTGCCTGAAAACACGGGCCAAATCAATTGCCTAGCATATCAAATTATCCCAATGCAATCCTCTTCGGACCACTGTTGTTCAGCTTAACTTACCTTGGCTCTGTTCTGTCCTTCCTGAGATGTGAAAAGGTCAACTCCATGACCCTGTACCCCTGGATCCACCAGTTCAGCAACAACAAGAGGTCATCTGACCAGACGCGGCCAATCAGCTTCCCAGACGTCAACCCCCAGAGCCTGCCTCCAAACTCGGACTTCTCCATGGTGGCTGGGGACTTCCAGGAGGTCTACACAGAGCCTAGTGAGTGGTGAGCTTCACACAGGCTGTATGAAGATCAACAAGAGCAATGAGTGATCAGGGCCTGTGTTCACAAAGCGTCTCAGAGTAGGAGTGCTTATCTAGAATCAGGTCCAACCTTGTCTTATTCATTATGTTCTAAAAGACTAAACTGATCCTAGATCAGCACTCCTGCTCTTAGACACGGGCCTCGTCTCTGTTGAGTGACAGGTTGTTATGTGAATTGGCCACGTATTGAGCACTCTGTCCTACACACAGATCATTGTTTTATTACCTGTGTTGGTTGGGATTTTAGCAATAATGTGAGACTGGTTAGACGAGTATCGTTGTGGTCTTCCCTGTCAGACACCTGGGACTGCGTGGCTACCTGCTTCTTCATCGACACGGCGCACAATGTCATCGACTACGTGGAGACCATCTGGAACATTCTGAAGCCTGGAGGCGTGTGGATCAATCTTGGTGAGCGACAGAGCTGTTCAATGTTCAACGGAGCTCCTTACTGACCAGTGATAGAGGTTCTCTGCGCATTTTTTTGGTGTAGTTCCTGTTTAAACTTACTGGTAGTGTATGATACGCTGTATGTCAGTGGCGGTCGGCACCGTTTAAGGGAGGGTGTATTTTTGGGGGGTTTGGAGCATGGCCTTATTTCTATTGGATGACTGTCATTAATATGACATTCACCCAGCTCAATGTAACATCGGTTTAGACTACTACATGATACTTCCTATATCCATAAATTGTCCCTATACCCATCATGAGGTTGCTACAACATAGCCTACGAATGAAAGTTTACAGCATAGGTGCACACGTCGACAGAAAAACTTGAGTAATCAAGTGACACATTTAATACCGCCTTGCATACTCTTGACTGCATCTAGCTGATCTAGGGTGTAATCGTTAGTCCAACAGTTGCAAACTGGACTTTCTATACTTTCTACTTTCTATTGGACAAATTCAGGTATGTTATCCCTGTTTCGTTCCATTTGATTCCGTTTAAGAAATGTTTTTCAACAGAATTGGCTGAACGAATACACCCCTGATCACACGCAAACAGTTCACTTTCATAGCAGCCACATATACTCAAACAAAAATATAAACGCAACCTTCAATGTTGTTTTAGAGAATTTGGCGGTATGTCCAACAGGCTTCACAACCGCAGACCACGTGTAACCACGCTATTCCTCCACATCTGGCTTCTTCACCTGCGGGAGTATTTCTGTCTGTAAAAAGCTCTTTCTTGGGGAAAATCTAATTCTGATTGGCTGGGCCTGGCTCCCCAGTGGGTGGGCCTATGCCCACCCATGGCTGTGCCCCTGCCCAGTCATGTGAAATCCATAGATTAGGGCCTAATTAATTAATTTAATTGACTTATTTCCTTATATGAACTGTAACTCAGTAAAATCTTTGAAATTGTTGCATGTTGCGTTTATATTTTTGTTCAGTATACAAACAGCATGTATAATTCCTTCTTGCATCTATGTGCTGTCCTCCTCTCACCTTTTCCCTTTGTTTGTGGACCTCGGTGCACAATACAACAGCTGTATGTGACCAGACGAGAAAAACCTTTCCAACCCAAACCTTCATACCATAACCGCTACACAAAGCCTACGTATTTGTCACCATTTTAACTAATGTCATAGTCAACATAGCTAGCTACTAGAACTAACTTGTTAATAAACACTTGTGGTATCCCGGGAGGTCTACCCCGGTTGGTAATAGAAGGGAGGTACGTGCCGCAACGTTGGCTCCCTCTGCTGAGAGTAGACGGGCTAAGCACCCCGCCGCTGATGGCTCCAAGTAGAGGTAATTAGGGGAGAGTGCCAACCAGCAGTGCAGGCCACAAAAAGGGAGCACCGTGGCACGCCGCGAGGGGAGCGAGAGAGACGGACACGGAGAAAAACCTGTGAAGGACAGAGCGTGTTATTTAGTTATGTTTATTTTGTTTCTTAGTAGAGTTGTGTTTTCTAACTAGAACCTCCCTGTCTCTGTGTTAATCTCTGCACGCTCAACCCAACACCCCACGGTTTGCCACACCCGCTATAATCATGTAGTACAGTGTACAGCAAGCAGTTTAGTAGTTACACCAGGTGTTTGAGTAGGCTAAACTAACTGGCTGCATTCGTTAGCTAGGTAAGTTGAAGTGAAAATACAACAAAACAGCTAGCTCTCTCTTGCGTCTCCTTCATTTTTTAATAAATTAATTTGTTCAAAACTGTTCAACTATTGTCTTTCTCTCTCTTTGAGTCAACTACACACCACAGTTTATGCACTGCAGTGCTAGCTAGCTGTAGCTTATTTTTTCGGAACTAGATTAATACTCTGATCCTTTGATTAGGTCGACAACGTCAGTTCATACTGCAAGAGCTCTGATAGGTTGGAGGACGTCCTCCGGAAGTTGTCATAATTACTGTGTAAGTCTATGGAAGGGGGTGAGAACCATGAGCCTCCTAGGTTTTGTATTGAAGTCAATGTACCCAGAGGAGGACAGAAACTAGTTGTCCTCTGGCTACACCTTGGTGCTACCCCAGAGAGTGCTGTTGATGCTACTGTAGACCTTCATTGCAAAACAGTGTGTTTTAATCAATTATTTGGCAAAATGTGAATATATTTAGAATAGCTTTATCTAAATAGTATAACTTTTTTTTATTGTTTCACTATTTTTATTTTTATGAAATTCACTGAGGATGGTCCACCCCTTCCTCCTCTGAGGAGCCTCCACTACTGTATGAATACTTTTACCAAAGCTGCGATTCCTCCCTTGTCTATAGGCCCACTGCTGTACCACTTTGAGAACATGGCCAACGAGCTCTCCATCGAGCTCAGCTACGAGGACGTCAGGGCAGCAATTTTAAAATATGGATTCCATTTGGAGGTAAAGCTGTTTTTTTGTGTTAATTTTTTTTTCTTTATATGAAACAGGTGTACAGATTGGAGGAATAAGATGAACAACTACTACAGTTTACAGTAAAGAAAAGTATAAACATTGTTTTCAGTTTCAGTTGTTTTGACTATCCTCCTTGGGCCTAAAACACCCCGTCTTTCACTGCAGGTGGAGAGAGAGTCTGTCCCCACCACCTACACGGAGAACGATCAGTCCATGCTGAAGTACCTGTACGACTGTGTTTTCTTTGTGGCAAGGAAACCTGACCATCTGTATGCCAACGGTTACCAGGTGGTCCATAAGAACAGACCGGAAGTGTCGCAACGGCGAGAGAGCTGCGACGGTCTGACGTGACATCGTCTGTCATGACATTGCAGAGCAACAACCGGAAAAAAAAGCAATTGGCCACCACCAAGAGCATAAAAAAAATTGTAAGATGACAGAAACACAAGTCAATGGACAGGTTTGCTTTCATGTTTCTTCTTCTTTATATTGTCTCATCGCCAGAGCTGCCAAATCACCTTCCTTCCTCCCCTGAGCCTTTGAGATTGAGACAGATGCCTATTATGAACTCAAGTGACTAAATCTGTCAGCACAGGACTGTTTGTCTTCAGTTAAAGAGGCAAAGTGACGCCTCTATCTCCATGGTGACCTGATGTAGTTGCATGCGTGTCAGAGACCCGCCTCTACGTCTTCCCATTGTATTTATTTTGTAAAATACAGTTACCAACTCTGGCTATTTATAGTAAAACAAAAAAAGTATCACTTAAAATCATTTGCTGAAGTGGCTGGAGTTGGTTATTTTAACCTATATTGTATGATCGGACACAGATTGAGTTTCAGCATTACACCCTGGATCTAGTACTGTCTCACTTAATAAAGAAAAACAATTCTTTAAAAAAAAGAAAACGTTTCATTGACTGAGAGGGATTGTCTAATTTTCCTAACTCAATAGTGTCTTTAGGGTCATTCCATGAAAAGTGCCTTTGATATTAAGTATTAATTGTGCACCAATATTGCATTTTTAAAAGCCTGATATTTAAATGAAGTGCCCTTTAATATAGACCACATTGAGAATTCAATAAATCAGATTTTTCTTATATGAATAAAGACTTACTCATGTGCCAAAAATCCCTCTGTACACCCTCTGTGACTTCTAGAATGATTTTAACCCACTTAACCCCAACATTTCTCCAAGCTTTCACAATCATTGTAAAGATCTAGTTATTGTGTTGCTTTGACAGTCATTTGCATTCAATTGCCACTCCCAGTTGCACACAAGCTTCCATTCTGTCAAAAGGGTGATTTAAGATGAAGCCATTGTTTACTTTATTTGACACTTACTAGTCATTTTTTTTTATTTGACCTTGAGACGGGAAAACTAGTTTATTAAGTAGAATATGTGCCCTTTATGGCAGAATGATAAATTAGGTGAAAGCAATGTTTTTTTTAAATGTATTATATGCACCTCTATATACACCTCATCAGCCCAGCCAGGCAATTTATAAACTCTATTAAAAGCATCTAGACATTCTCTCGCATTTCTTTTAGACTAATATTTCGTTTTCAACTTCGGGGATTTGTATAAACCATGCTGTCTGTCTCTCCGACATTTGCAACATTGTTTCAATATTTCAATTTGATCTCCTGCTGTCGCATAGTAATGAACGTGACGAGACAGACAGGCAGGCAGGCAGTGTTTTTCAGCCAGTTGAAATCACGAATCAGCTGGCATCATGTTTATGGATTTATTTTAAAAAAAATGTCAGTTGAAAAAAGGTCAAACGAAACGCAGCTAATTAGCAATCTTTCCAGCTTCAGTTTGAAGTGATTGTGTTACTGTAGCTGTGTAACTAGATCCTCTGAACAACAGTGTCCTGACGAGTGAGCGCATTTTCTATGCCAGGCAAAATTGCGCCTCATTGGCTCATTGTTATGGATGTATCCAAATAAATGTCACTAGAAAACAGCTTACTTTGCTGTTATTCTGGCTGCACTTTTTGACATGACTGTAAGTTAGTTGTAGTTGGCTAGCTAGCAAGCAAGTTATAAGAATGTTGCCAGCAAGTATGACAATGGAACATTCTGTATCTATGGGGTCACGCCCATAGATACAGAACAAAAAGACTGAACGACTGGGTCGCGTCTCTAGCAACCCTAGATTTGTGTCGGGACTATATCTAGTATGAATAAATGAATCAAAATGACGTTTTTTATGAAAATATGTCCATCATTATTTGAATATGTTGGTTACCTGTTGTATAAAAGTGATAGTGCCCTCGAAAGCGCCTCTGGCCTAACAAAACCTAACAACACTTAAATATGAATCTCATATTCCCTCTGTTTGCAGTTATACACTGCAATCAGTTGGAGCATTATGCCTAATGATGATCAATGTTATAAAGTATGCAACAACTCCCCTTTTGTCAATTACTGTCTTCATACAGCCAGGTACATCTGAGAGTCACAGTTGGTTACAGAGGATACAGGCATCAGTGGTGAACCCTTATCATATACCAGTTAACACACAGCATATGTAAGGGAGATCCAGTACATACATGAAATGATTCACTGACTATGATTGCCCTACCTATTGGAATGAACGCCCTATCTGGCTACCTCAATTACTCTTCCTCAAGCAACCGACATGTGGCGCTGTTGGTGGAGAAGATTCTTGATAGTGGTGGGCGGGAAAAGAGGACAGATACATCCTCTCATTGGACAGACCGGGTGTGTGTACAATTTACAGTGACTTTCAGTCAAAACATTGATACCTGTTAATTATTGGAAGTCTCTACACGGTCTTTACCTGGCAGTCTGAGGATGAGAACACCAGTATACATACAAGAAGTATACAAACAGACAAGGACAACATACAGTGCAATCGGAAAGTATTCAGAGATGGACTTTTTCCACATTTTGTTACATTACAGCCTTATTCTAAAGTGGATTAAATAGATTTTTGTTCCTCATCAATCTAAACACATTACCCCATAATGACAAGTGAAAACAGGTTTGTATTCAGACCCTTTTCTATGAGACTTGAAATTGAGCTTGGGTGTATTCTGTTTTCATTTATCATCCTTGAGATGTTTGATTGGAGTCCACCTGTGGTAAATTCAATTGATTGGACATGATTTGGAAAGGCACACAACTGTTTACATAAATAAGGTGCCACAGTTGACGTCAGAGCAAAAACCAAGCCATGAGGTCAGTACAGGTGCAGCAAATCTGGGACACAACGTGCCATTGGAACACAGGAGTGAAGGTTGCTGATAATGGGCCTCTGTTCGCCTATGTAGATATTCCATAAAAAATCTGCCGTTTCCAGCTACAATAGTCATTTACAACATTAACAATGTCTACACTGTATTTCTGATCAATTTGATGTTATTTTAATGGTCAAAAAATGTGCTTTTCTTTCAAAAATAAGGACATTTCTAAGTGACCTTTAATAAAGAAATGTTTTGGTTATCCTGACCTGGACACCATGTACAGTATTATAATAGCCCCCCCGATTGGCGCAGTGGTCTAAGACACTGTATCGCAGTGCAAAATGTGTTGCTGCAGATGCAGGTTTGATACCCATGCCGGCCGCCACCTGGGAGACCCATATGTAATTATACACAAGGTTTTTATTCGAAGATAAACTTAGACTACAATTAGGGTGTGGAAATGTTAGGATTATTTTGCTCTTACTGTAGTACTGTAGGCTACTCCCGACCGGTCACGTTGTACAGCGCCTTAGTGCAAGCTGTGTTGATACAGATGCTGGTTCAATAGCCATGCCGGCCTCGACTGGGAGACCCATGAGATGACTGTAGGGTCTGTTATCTCTCCCTCTAAAAACATAAATAAATAATTCTAAATAACAAACTAGCTATATTTACAAATTAGCAACAATTTCTCACCCCATGTTCGAAAATGCATTAAAGACAGAGTTAATGAGTACTTGAGGTCACCGAGAAAGTCTGGACATGGCCTGCTCTCCCTTATGTAAGGAATTAGGCACTTTCCCATGTTTACTACAGTATGTACTGTAGGCTATGTTTACTTGTCAGACTGCACAGTAGCCTAATAAACAAATGCAGGTGGCTTATATCTTCAAAATGCTTTAAATACTTTATTATCTAAATGTAAAAGCATTTACTGTACAGTACTGTCTTTCTTCATCAGCATCTCTATGCTTTCGTTATTTAAAAAAATGATAAAATACTCTTTCAAAATGCAGATGTTTATTTAGTTATGGATCCATAATGAATTACTATTGGAATAAATATTCCTGAATTACAGAAATATTGGAACAAAGTTGTCTAATGAAGGTAAACATATTGTTGCTTACTGGAAAATACTCTTTCAAACACACACGGTCACATTGTACAGCACCATTATGGCTATTAGCAGGTAGCTGGACAGTGGACTTGCCTAGGTGGAGGGTAGGGGGATAATTCTATTGTTAAATGTATTTCTTAGTTAGGTTGGCTGTATCACAACCGGCCGTGATTGGTTGCAATTTCAGATTAATCCACCAGAAAAGATAAAACAAATAATACAACATAAAGTATTATTGCGGTGCACAATTGGCCCAGCATTTCTCTCCCTCTAAAAACAGAAATAAATGTTTTGGCCTTTACAAATATTAGTTTGGTCTTTATTCAGATTACAATCGCTCACTCTCGTTTTTTTGAAAACGAAGTACACTCCAAAATATTGTTATATATTATCAAGTTGATGGCACAGTCATATAGCCCGGCACTTACATAAACCTGAGTGACTCACTCATTCATGGCTTTGGATCAAAATAAATAAGTACCAACATTCTTTCTGATAGTCTTTAATAAAGAAATGTTTTGGTTATCCTGACCTGGACACCATGTACAGTATTATAATAGCCCCCCCGATTGGCACAGTGGTCTAAGACACTGCATCGCAGTGCAAAATGTGTTGCTACAGATGCAGGTTTGATACCCATGCCGGCCGCCACCTGGGAGACCCATATGTAATTATTTGCGATTGATATACTGTAGGCCTACCGTAGTCGAAATGAGTCTCACAAATGTTGAGTAATGTGGTGTAGGTCTTATTTATTTTAAGAGCATATTGAAGTTAGAAGCAATAGGATTTGAAGCAATAGCCAACCTGTTGTGGTCACAATTTTAGCACTGTTTCGCGCTGCACTTTTTTAGCACTTTTCTTGGAATAGAAACACCATAATATTAATCAAATTAATTAAGCAACATTTCTTAAAATCAGTCCCATATACTATGCTCTTACAAAAAAAGGTTTTAAAATCTCTAGTACAGCCACTATTGAAGGCTATCAAATGCTTCTCAAAGATGCCATCTGGTGGTCAAATTAGCACTAACTAGCTTTAATGGTTACAATGGCTGATACTTAAACAACGTTCCATTGAATTCTGCGGCATCATGCAAGCTATGCTGCAACTTTTAAAGGACAAACCACTGTAGCTCGTCTGGTAGACTCGCGTCATTGGGCAGCTCGCGTCTTGGTTTCCCTTTGTAGTCCGTAATAGTTTTCAAGCCCTGCCACATCCGAAGAGCGTCAGAGCCGGTGTAGTAGTATCCAATCTTAATCCTGTATTGACGGTTTGCTTGTTTGATGGTTCCTCTGAGGGCATCGCTTGATTTCTTATAAGCATCCGGATTAGTGTCCTGCTCCTTGAAAGCAGCAGCTCTAGCCTTTAGCTCGATGCGGTTATTGCCTGTAATCCATGGCTTATGTTTGGGATATGTACATACAGTCACTGTGGGGACGACGTCGTCAATGCACTTATTGATGAAACTGATGACCGAGGTAGTATACTCCTCAATGCCATTGGATGAATCCCAGAACATATTCCAGTCTGTGCTAGCAAAACAGTCCTGTAGCGTAGCATCAGGTCATCTGACCACTTCTGTATTGAGCAAGTCACTGTTATTGACAAATAGACACACACCCCCACCCCTCGTCTTACCAGACATAGCTTCTCTGTTTTGCCGGTGTATGGGACATCCCGCCAGCTCTAAATTATCAGTGTCGCTGTTCAGCCACGACTCAGTGAAACATAAGATATTATAGTTTTTAATGTCCCTTTGGTAGGATAATCTTGATCATATGTCATTGATTTTATTTTCCAATGATTGCGTTTTGGCCATTAGAACGGATGGCAGTGGGAGTTTACTCGCTCGTCTACAAATTCTCTGTCACGTTCTGACCTCTATTTCTGTTGTTTTGTATTTATTTAGTATGGTCAGGGCGTGAGTTGGGTGGGCAGTCTATGTTTGTTTTTCTATGTTTTGGGGCATTTCTATGTTTTCGGCCTAGTATGGTTCTCAATCAGAGGCAGGTGTCATTAGTTGTCTCTGATTGAGAATCATACTTAGGTAGCCTGGGTTTCACTGTGTGTTTGTGGGTGATTGTTCCTGTCACTGTGTTTGTTGTCACAGGATAGGCTGTATAGGTTTTCACGTTCCGTTTGTAGATTTGAGTTATTTCATGTATCGTTCAGTTTTCCATTAAAGAACATGAATAACCACCATGCTGCTTTTTGGTCCGCTTCTCTTCCTCCTACAGACGAACGCCCTTACATTCTCAGAAGGCCTACGTTCCCTTTTTCTCCGTCTTTTCTTCATGCAAATTATGGGGATTTGGGCCTGTTCCCGAAAAAGCAGTATATCATTTGCGTCAAACTCGTTAAAGGAAAAAGCTTCTTCCAGTTCGAGGTGAGTAATCGCTGTTCTGATGTCCAGAAGTTATTTTCGGTCATAAGAGATGGTAGCAGCAACATTATGTTCAAAATAAGTAACAAAATATCATAGTTGGTTCGGAGCCCGTAAAAAGTCAGCCATCCTCTCCGGCGCCATTCTCTGATACACAATGAGTAACGATAACTTGGCTATATGCACGGGGTACTAGTACCAAGTTGATGTGCAGGGGTACGAGGTAATTGAGGTAGATAAGTACATATACTGTAGGTCGGGATAAAGTGACTAGGCAACGGGATAGATAATAAACAATAACATTAGCGTATGTGATGAGTGAAGAGTTAGTGCAAAAAGGGTCAATGCCAATATTCCGGGTTGCTATTGGTTAACTATTTATCAGTCTTATTGCTTGGGGGATAGAAGCTGTTTCTGGGTCCTGTTGGTTCCAGACATTGTGCATCGCAGTGGTATAAAGTACTGAAGTAAAAATACTTCAAAGTACTACTTATGTATTTTGGGGGTTATCGGTATTTTACTATTTATATTTGACAACTTTTACTTACCTTCAGTACATTCCTAAAGAAAATGATGTACTTTTTACTCCATACATTTTCCCTGACACCCAAAAGTACTCATTACATTTTGAATGCTTAGCAGGACAGAAAAATTGTCACTTTTGACTCAAGTATCTTTACTTTTACTCAAGTATGACAATTGGGTGCTTTTTCCACCACTGGTGTATCGGTACTGCTTGCCGTGCAGTAGCAGAGAGAACAGTCAATGACTTGGGTGGCTGGAGTCTGACAATTTTTAGGGTCTTCCTCTGACACTGCCTGGAATAGAGATCCTGCATGGCAGGGAGCTCGGCTCCAGTGATTTACTGGGCCAGGGTTCCTGTCGAGAAGCACAGTTTCTACTGCTCCTACAGTTTTGCTTCGGTACTGCAGTTTAACTGACACACGGCCCACAAAGACAATTACCATCGACGGCCACATAGAGCAGTCAAATGTGAACATTCCTAATAAGACACTTTAATCATCCCCTTTATGCACAAATCATCCATTTAATTGTTCTAATAATTGTCGCTGAGGCCATTCCCCCCCCCCCCCCCCCCATCATTAACATTTTATATTCATCCAATGTCTGTCGTTTTTGGATGAAGTGATGATGTCGCTGCTACTCCCTGTGCACAATGAGTGTTAGTGCGCATGTCATGCAACTCAGATATAGACGGTCCATGAATCGGCGAATGCGAACGTAAGTAGATCATCTGGAAAACAACAATCGGACATCTTGGACGCAGTCTCCATTTCTTATTATACCTCAGTGGTTGAAGCGAGAGGCTAAACTTCTCTGGTGTTTTGGTCCAGTACCTACTACGCTCTAACAGCGTGAAGCAAACCTATGCACATGTGCAGATACTCTGTGACTGTGTGAGAGTGAAGTCATCTCGCTCAAAAGGTCACACACAAAGATGGAGTTGATGATGGCAAAGACCTATGCACTTTCAACTCATTACAGTACTGGAGGGTCCCTTTGCCAGAGCTGGACCTTTTACTTCTGCAGAGTGGGAACCTCTTTGGACCAAATGGAGAACCGACCCCCTGCCAAAGACTTCTCCTCTGATGCCATGGAGTATCTACCCACCATGGAACTCTTATGCAAGAGGTGGCCACAGACACTGCCCATCAGAGCAATCGATATAAATCTATATAATGTAGACATATGGGTGGTTCTGCTCCCCACCAATGCACATGTAAGCCTTGGTGACACTATAAAACAGCTAGGCCTGCTAAACTCAAACTTTCACAATGCCCACCATACACTGGGACTTCTGAGTGGCGCAGTGGTCTAAGGCACTACAGACCCTGGTTCGATTCCAGGCTGTATCACAACCGTCCGTGATTGGGAGTCCCATAGGGCGGCGCACAATTGGCCCAGCATCGTCCGGGTTAGGGTTTGACCGGAGTAGGGCGTCATTGTAAACAAAAGTTTGTTCTTATCTGACTTGCTTGGTTAAATAAAATAAAATCATTTATTTATAGCCACTATGCTGCACCAGTTAAAGTATGAGGCACAAAACCCTCTCACAGGGTTGGTTAACTCTTGACGTCCCTTTTGTCTCTACCAACCTAGATAAATGACCCCCCCACACACACACACACACCTGAATGCTAATAGCATACCTGACCATATGAACCATGCATAGGTTATGCATGGTCCAATATTAAAAATAATTTTAACAAAGAATTTTACCAATATGTTAATTGGGCTCATTTCTGGAGGTGGAAATTATATTTTAGATAGTGTCAGGATAATTTTATTTTCATTCATTTTGGAGTAGAATGTTCTTTTAAAAAGTCACTCCACTACCTTTTCCCCCCATTGCTACAAAACTTTCCAGAGGAAACACTGACTTTAGCCCATTCTTGTCATGGGCCATAGACCGGTGCCCCGCGGCAAATTATAATCGAATCCGCCCACTTTGTAGGTTACTTGTGTCAGGTAAAGGTGTGGACCTACGTCAGGTCCATTTGTGTGCCAATATGAATGCAGCTCCTACAATGGTAAGTTAAAAAATACGTTGTATTTTTATCTTCCTACAAGCAAGGCAGTTCATTAGCAAGTTTCTATGATAGCCCAGTTGTCAAATTATGGAGGCTACAATGCGAAGAGATAATTGGAAAAAAGGTGATGATAGCCAGAAATGTTGAATTAGTATCTAATTAGAGTATCAGTGGTATGAAATGGCAAAATTGTAGCCTAACTGAAATTAGCACTATTTTCCTTTTCAAATTAATTTGGATAAAGTTATGAGTCCTCAAATGATTCTGAATTAGTCTTTACTATCAGATAATAATACAAGTGCTTATTATATAAGTGCACGGAAATCAAAAAGGTGTGAAAAGTATAATCGTTAAGCAACTCTAAACCTGAAGTCAAAGTTTATATATGCAATTTAAAAGAAAAAAAATAATTGTAACCCAAACATGGGGTGTGCAAAGTAAAAGCTTGAAGTGTGTGTGCTGCATAAATGATGAGCGACATGGGAGTTGTTGAGATGCCCATAATGCAGGTAAATCTCTTTGGCTGTGTCCGAATGCCCATAATACATCCTAAATAGTAGCCTGTTTGAGTTTGCGATAAAATTAAGTTTTATAATATGTGAATTTTCCAATATCGAATATGTTTTAAATACCAGGATGTTATCCTCATTTTGGCTTTTCATTTAGTAGGATTCGTTGCATACTTTTAGGGAATTTCACAGCCACAATGCATTGGAAGAATGGGGCTGCAAGTTTTAATAGCTAGATCTCTTCAAGTAAACAACAAAACAACTTGGAAGATTGCGAATACCGAAGCCTCTGCGGTGGTTCTCAAATGTAAGTAGTTTTTGTTATTAAAAATGATCATGACTATTTCATTGTACCTACATCTTTGAAAGCAGATTTGTAGCCTGCCGTGCCTTTCGCTAGTAGGATTTGAAGTTAGCTTTAGAACAGTAATGTTAGTTACAGGTTTACTTGCTGTTGAGCAACAACTTCATATTTAACATTAGCCTAGCTAGCTAGTTTCATTGCACATAACCTGTTATGGTGAAAGTAATGGTAAGCTGCTCTCGTGGCACTCTTAGAAAAAAAAGAGTTCCAAAACGGTTATTCGGCTGTCACCATAGGAGAGCCCTATTTAGTTCCAGGTAGAACCATTTTTTGTTCCAGGTATATAGATTCCAAAAAGGTTCTACCTGGAACCACAGCCTGGTCTCAAAGTAAATGTAAATCCGGGATCAAATTAGTATGATAAATTACATACCATATGGTTACATAAGACAGATGCTTACTTAATGAAAAACGAAAGTTGGATGGTTGGTCAGGGTGGATGGGTGAACATATAACGCAAATGTCTAGCAACTCAAAGGTTTGCGAGTTCGAATACCATCATGGAGAACTTTAGCATTTTAGCTAATTAGCAACTTTTCAACTACTTACTCGGATTTACGTACAGAATAATGCGAAATACTCTGAGACCAGGTTGGGAACCAAAAGGGTTCTGCCTGGAGCCAAAAAGGGTTCTTCAAAGGTTTCTCCTATGGGGACAGCCGAATAACCTTTTCATGTTCTAGATGGCACCTTTTTTCCCTAAGAGTGTACTGTTTCACCTTGGCACTGCAATTTGATAAAGTATGTGGCAGTCTAGCTACAGAAAGTTCACACAACTCTACTTTGCTCATGTTTTGGTTAATGTTGTACTTGATCTTATGTCTTTTTACGATCTATGTGAAGGAGGTGGAGGGGCAGCTATCACCTGCATGGGTGAAAAAGAAGTGGGAGGACCTTAAGCAAAATACTTACACTTATTGCTGTGCTTGGCTAATAAAGTTCCCCTTTTCTCTGAAGTAACAACACTTTCCCATCTATTTCCTCTGCTTAAATGGCACATTCATGTAAGTGTGAAAATATGCATGCTAGAAATGTGCACGTATTCCAGAGAAATGTACTGCAATTGGCATAATACCTTTTACAGGGATTTACATGTAGTATGTTTGATGCTGAAAGCTAACCTTACCATATTTTTCAGGTGTTGAAAGCTCCCCCCACCGGAGTCAGCACGGAGGGAGGGGAGGCCACAGCCACATCCTGGAAATGGTATGCGGGGATGGGTGAGGCGCTGCAGGGGCTCTCACTCTATCACCCCACCGGTCATTATCTCTTCTGTTCTTCTGTTTTTGGTGAAGTCCTTTAAACTCAAAGTGGATTTCTGTTTTCTCATTGAAAAGTGTTTGTTTGTAATAAAATAAAAAAATAGATACCAGTACATCTACTGTTGGTGTGTTTTACTTCCAACATAGAAAAAAATGCACTCGCACATCAGAGCTATCTTGTGTAAGGTGCATGGTAACAATTAAGTTGAAAGAAAAAAGTAACCCGCACACTGCTCTTGCATGTATCACTTTTTTTGTGTGAAGATTACGCTCTACTAAACTAAGTAAACCAATAATAATAACAAGATTACATTTCTGTAGTGCTTTTCATAACTATCTCAAAGCAAAAAACGAACTAGTAACACATCATCATGAGTAGCCTAGCTATAGTTGGCTAGGTCAACCAATAAATGCCAAGTCTGAGTGCATGCAGCATCCTCCAAAGATGGAGAAGGGCAGTTGATCATGGCTTGATCAGAGGAAGGTGGTCAGGGGGATGGTTGATGAAGATGGAGTCTGGGGACGATCTAGTAGAGACCCACTGGGCAGACGTCTATTCCATCTTGGTTCAATGTAATTTCATTAATGATGTGGAAACAATGTTGATTCAACCAGTGTGTGCCCAGTGGGGGGCTAGTTACCCTGGGAATCAGCCTGAGTCGTGTGGCCACTGGACTTCTTCACAATGTATGACACCCACGGGTGATACCTCAGCAGCTCTGGGCGCCAGGAAGCTTACCACACACAGTAGACTTCTGTCTTTACCAGTCGTCTTCTATTGCATCTCCCATTCCTCTCAAGCTTCAGGTGACTTTTCAATTGATAGGCCTACGGTACACTCAAGTTTACTCCAAATTAGTTGTTCCAAATGCTAGCTACATAGCTAATGTTTGCACAAAATAACGAAAGGTCAATGGGTGGTGCTACAGACGATACTTCCGGGTTCATATCTAAAGTTGTATGCGATGGTACATTTACAACGACGGGGAACTCCGAAATAACTTTCTCAGACTGAAAATTCCAGGTGACTACCTCATGAAGCTGGTTGAGAGAATGCCAAGAGTGTGCAAAGCTGTCATCAAGGCAAAGGATGACTACTTCGAAGAATCTCAAATATAAAATATATTTTGATTTGTTTAACACTTTTTTGGTTATTGAATGATTCCATAGGTGTTACTTCATAGTTGTGATGTCTTCACTATTATTCTACAATGTAGAAAATGGTCAAATAAGGAAAAACCCTTGAATGAGTAGGTGTGTCCAAACTTGTGACTTGTACTGTACATTCCACTTGAACAGCAAAAGACAGAGAAATAAACAAAGAAAAACATATTTTAAAAAAATGTGAAAAAGAGAGTTGTTCATTGAGACCCTTTGGCTTGATGCAGTCTAAGCAGTTGAATTTAAGTGCCTCTCTGTAACAGTTTCCTCACAATATTGGGTAACACTTTATTTTAAGGGGTCCTTATTACAGTGTAATTGCATATGTAATTACACTAACAAGTATTGTAATTAATTGTAATAATTCGTAGCTACTCTATTAACAACATGTAACAGGTGGTAATTGCAGTCTGTAATTACAGAGGTGTGACATCGAATGCTTGTTATCATGCTTATTACAAATGTTCACGTTTCTGATAGCATCCGGACTCAACATTCTTCAAACCATGTTATAAGAGTTAGCCAATTGAAAACCAACCACCTAATAAAGGACTCTGGAGTCTGATGCCTAGGCCCAGGTCCAGCTTTTGTTTTAAATGAATGCATGGAAGCTTATGAGTGATAGGGCAAAAATGGGGGGGGGTTTACATAATTTCTGTGTGTTTTAATTGTTGAATTATTTAACGGTGCATTTGACCTGGAAGGCAACAGTAGCTAAGGAGGTCAGGGCTTGAAAATGGGTGATTTTTTTCTTTTTTCTTAATAACCCCTCCACCACCCCCCTCTTCGGTGGACAAAGCTTTTCTGCTACATATATATATATATATATATATACATTTTACATATACATTTTGCATACACATTTAACATACATGGTACTTTTATATAAAGCAGTCACATAACAATAATACATTACCAAACATAAGCTCTACAATGCCACCCCTCAGCCCATCCCACCTATTTTTTAAATTTATTTTATTGATAGCCCATCCTACCTATCACCATAGACCACCCTTGTTTGGTTTCCATGTGCCATATATTTTTCAATTGTGCTGTGATGTTTTACACCATTTTTGTAACTTTTATAATCATATAGTCCACAGATTGTGAGCTAATGATGATGTGAGCTAAAGATAAAAACCTTTCTTGACTGACTATGGCTTTCCAAATCGCCCAACACTGCTATTTGGAAGGTTAATTTTAAGTGAATGTTGTGCTTTTTTAACCATTCTTGAACCTGTGACCAGAAACAAGCTACATAGGGGCAATACCAGAATAAATTATATATTGATTCTGTCTCTTCGCAGGAAAATCTATAGAGCTGAGATTGTTTTTTGCCCCATATATATAGCATTCTGTTAGTTGCAAGAATTCTAAGTGAAAAACTCGTAGTGTTGAATCAAGTGTAGTTTTTGTACCAGTTCATAAACCATGTGCCATGGAATTGGTACATCGAAAATCTCTTCCTATTTATTTTGCAACCTGTATGGCGCAGCTGTCAAAATTTTTGTCCTCAAATTCAACTGGAATATTTTTCTATTTATGCCAGTTCCTTTCAGCCAATTTGTATCTTTAACACATGGCAGGCAAACAAGTTCCCTACATTCTCCCTTTTCCACGTCTCCTCCATTTTTGTGGTAATGCTTTTGGTTGTAAAATTTGAAATATTCCCATATAGTTTTGATAGCTGCATATGTGACGTCACTCTTCCATTTTTATTCATAATATCATTCATAAATATAATACAATGTATTTTTTCAATCCATTAAGAATGTTTTTTTAAATGAATCATTATATTTGAGTTCAATCATAACATTTGTTGTAATATTTGTTATATCTTTTCTGGAGGATAAAACGGAAATTGTAACCAGCTTTGTATGGCTTGTTTAAGAAAGGGCAATACTTTAAACAAAATTTCATTTTCAATTAGTCGGAAATGAGAAGTTGTAATCTGTATAAAGGCAAAAAGGCAATTTTAAAACAAAGGATGAGCCTTTCTGAATAATCTACTGGAGAACCATTTTGGGTTTAAGTATAACTTATGTATGAGTGAAGCTTTAGTGAGAGGTTTAAAGCTTTAATATTTAATCATTTTAGCCCCCTCAAACTCATATTTATTATATAAATAGGCATGTTTAATTTTGTCTGGCATAACATTCCAAATAAAATGAAATATTTTTTGCTCATACGATTTAGAAAACGAGTTGTCTGAAGTAGGCAGTGCCATTAATAAGTAAGTAAGATAGGACCAAAAAGTTAATCGATGGGATTTTTCCATAAATAGACAAGTATTTACCTCTCCATGGTGGCAAAATCTTATCTATTTTTGCTAACTTTCTATTGAAATTGATTGTGGGAACTTAATTCATATTTTTTGAGATGTGAATACCAAGTATGTCTAATTCACCATCCACCCATTTTATTGGTAAACTACAAGGTAGTGTAAACACAATTTTTTTACGATCCAATACGTAATATGGCACACTTGTCATAATTAGGTTTTAATCCCGAGAGGCTAGAAAAGTGATCAAGATCTTCAATGAGACTGTACAGGGATCCAGATTGCGCACTTTGATTGACAACTAGAGTCATCAACATACATTGACACTTTTGTTTTTATCCCCTGGATTTCTAACCCCTTGATGTTCTTGTTGGATCTAATTTTAATAACTAGCATTTCAATGGCCATAATAATAAGATATGGAGACAATGGACAGCCTTGTTTTACTCCTCTTAAAAGCTCAATACTTTTTGAGAAGTAACCATTATTTACTATTTTACATCTGGGGTTGCTGTACATAACTTTAACCAATTGTGTTAGAGATTCAACTAAATTAAAGTAATCAAGGCATTTATATATACATTCTAGTCGTACTTTATCAAACACCTTTTCAAAATCTGCTATGAAGACCAGGCCTGGTATCTTCAATGTTCAATCTTTGAGTACATCAAAAAAAGGTCTGATATACCTCTACTGGTATACCGTCAAGCCCTGGTGTTTTTCCAGGCTGAAAATATTTTACTGCCTCAAAAAGTTCCTCTTCTGTAAGCTGACCGTGACACAGTTCTTTCTGTAAATTTGTTAATAATACATTAACATTATTATTATTATTAGGAAAGAATTCCATACAGTTAACATCATTCAGTGGAAATGGAGGAGACTGAAAAGAAAACATATGCTTAAAATATTTAGCTTCCTCTTTCAAAATATAATATTATGAATCATGGATGACGAAATATAAGGTATTTTTACATGTTGCAATAAAGTTGTCTAAAGTACAAGCTCATATTTTGTTTGTTTTCACTTGGTAATGAGTATTAAGTAAGGATATGGTATTTGCTCATAGGTAACTAACTATATGTATGTAGATAACATACTATGCAGGTACACAATCATTCCAAGTATGTACCCCTCAAGATGCACTTAATTTTAACTAGCTAAATCATGTATAACACCTAGTAATTACATTGTACATAGGCAGATATTACATGTACTATAGTGTTTATCTTCCCACTTGGATGGCAGGTTGTCAGGATGGGTAATGTACTATATAAGTACACATTAATTACAAATAAGTACCCCTCAAGATACACTTCATTTTAACTAGCTAAATCTTATGCAGATGGTACATGCACTCTGTGGTGTACAAGTGGGTTTATCCTCCCATTTGGATGGCAAGGAGGTTCAGGTTGTGGGCAACATACACATTAATTATGTCTTTAAACCAAAAAAAATCTGGGATGACACCCGTATGGTAGACCCCAGTCAGTGAGGTTGACCTATACCTGATCTATTTTTGTAAACTTAACCAAATTAACCCAGATGATACACTTTTGGGGGTCAACTGCTAGCAATAGCATTGAATGGTTATTTTGAAGAGTGTGTATTCAAGGCTTGGCAGTAAGACTGTATTGAGCCCCCAACCCTTTTAATGTTGGACACCAAGCGCATCTGTTCAAGAGAGATTACAACTTTGTGACAGTTGTTACTGAATCGGATGCAGCTGAGAATAAACAAAACACAAAATTGGTGAATTTAGTGAAACTTGCCCAGTTGTAACAAGCATTTGTTGTTACACCTCTGTAATTACAGACTGCAATTACCACCAGCTACCTGTTATTACAGTTTAACTATGAGTTATTTCAATTAACTACAATACCTGTTACAGTGTAATTACACATGTAATTACATTGTAATAAGGACCCCTTTGATAAAGTATTGCCCCCTCTGGAACAAAGTGGAACTTTCTCAATTCCCCAGAATTTCACGGTTGAGGATGAGCTATGTTTGGCATTCACATAGTGTCGCGTGATCGCATAGTCAATATTTTTGGTGCGGATAGCTGTTTTGTGTTCAGCTATTCTTAATTTGAGCATGTATTTCATTTGACCAATGTAAACTAGCCCACCTGGGCATTTGAGCATGTAAACTAAATGTGTTGTACTACAATTTATGAAGTAATTTATCTTGTATTCTTTACCCGAGCATGGGTGATAGAATACTTTTGTCTCACTTGAATTGGAACAATGTGTACAATGACTGCAGCGGTAGAAATCATTAGGGGCACCTGGGAGCCAGGTAGAGGGTGCAGGTGCAGGATTCGAGAGCACTGTGCACCACACGGTCTCTGATAAAGCAATGCAGGGGAGGGTTGGACGCAAAGTCTTTGAGGGAGGGATCACTGGAGAATGTGCCAGTGTTTGAGGATCATGGTTTTTATCTGTATACTGTATACTAAAATACTAGTTTCAAGTGTAGTTTCAAGTTAAAAATAGTGAGGTCGAGGAAATTGAGAGAAGAAGTGCAATGCTTTTATGCTTTTCTGAAAATGAGGGAGAAGGTTGGGATGCTTTGTTAGGATTCGTAGGCAAGTGAGTAAATTGCCATAATCATCGGTTCTGTTGACCAGCATGCAATCACTGGAAAACAAACTCGAGGATCTACGGTCGAGACTATCCTACCAGCGGGACAGTCATTAAAAACTGACATTAAAAACTGTAATATCTTAAGTTTCACCGAGTCGTGGCTGAACAACGACATGGATAACATAGAGCTGGCTGGTTTTTCTGTGTATCGCCAGGACAGAGTAGCTACGTCTGGTAAGACGAGGGGTGGGGGGTGTCTGCCTATTTGTCAATAACTGCTGGTGCACGATGTCTAATGTTAAAGAAGTCTTGAGGTATTGGTCGCATGAGGTAGAGTACCTCATTATAACCTGTAGACCAAACTATCTACCAAGAAATGTTTCATCTATATACGTAGCCGTCTCTATACCACCACAAACCGATGCTGGTACTAAGACCACACTCAATGAGTTGTATAAGGCCATTTGCAAACAAGAAAATGCTCATCCAGAAGCGGCGCTCCTCACCCGCTTCATCAATAAGTGCATTTAGGACGTCGTCCCCACAGTGACTGTACGAACATATCCCAAACAGAAGCCATGGATTACAGGCAACATACGCACCGAACTAAAGGCTAGAGCTGCCGCTTTCAAGGAGCGGGACACTAATCCGGACGCTTATAAGAAATCCCGTTATGCCCTCAGACGAATCATCAAACAGGCAAAGTGTCAATACAGGACTAAGATTGAATCCTACTACACCTGCTCTGACATTCATCAGATGTGGCAGGGCATGGAAACTATTATGGACTACAAGTACAAAGGGAAACCCAAACACGAGCATCCCAGTGATGCGAGTCTAGTAGACGAGCTAAATGCTTTTTATGCTTGCTTCGAGGCAAGCAACACTGAAGCATGCATGAGAGCACCAGCTGTTCCAGACCACTGTGTGATCATGCTCTCCGTAGCCTTTAAACAGGTCAACATTTACAAGGCAACAGGGCCAGACGCATTACCAGGATGTGTACTCAGAGCATGCACGGACCAACATGTGTAGTCAGAGCATGCACGGACCAACTGTCGGTAACCATGAAGTGCTTTGAAAGGCTGGTCATGGCTGACATCAACACCATCATCCCGGAAACCCTAGGCCCACTCCAATTCGCATACGCCCCAACAGATCCACAGATGACACAATCTCAATCACACTCCACACTGCCATTTCCCACCTGGACAAAAGGAACACCTATGTGAGAATGCTGTTCATTAACTACAGCTCAGCGTTCAACATCATAATGCCCACAAAGCTCATCACTAAGCTAAGGGCCCTGGGACTTAACACCTCCCTCTGCAACTGGATCCTGGACTTCCTGCCACATCTGCCACGCTGATCCTCAACACCGGTTCCCCTCAGGGGTACGTGCTTAGTCCCCTCCTATACTCCCTGTTCACCCACGACTGCATGGCCAAACACGACTCCAACAACATCATTAAGTTTGTTGATGACACAACAGTGGTAGGCGAGGGGGTCAAAGACCTGTCAGTGTGGTGCCAGGCCAACAACCTTTAAAGTTCCTTGGTATCCACATCACCAACAAACTATCATGGTCCAAACACACCAAGACAGTCATGGTGAGGGCACGACAACACCTTTTCCCCCTCAGGAGACTTAATAAACGATTTGGCATGGGTCCCCAGATCCTCAAAACGTTCTACAGCTGAGAGCATCCTGACCGGTTGCATCACTGCCTGGTATGGCAACTGCTCGGTATCTGACCGTAAGGCGCTACAGAGGGTAGTGCGTACGGTCAAATACATCACTGGGCCAAGCTTCCTGCCATCCAGGACCTATATTTCCCAGGCGATGTCAGAGGAAGGCCAAAAAATTGTTATCGACTCCAGACATAGACTGCTCTCACTGCTACCACACGGTAAGCGGTACCGGAGCGCCAAGTCTAGGTCCAAAAGGCTCCTTAACAGCTTCCACCCCCAAGCTATAAGACTGCTGAACAATTAATCGAATGGCCACCTGGACAATTTACATTGAATTTACATTAAAATCACATTATATCTACAGCAGCTTTGATTGGACTGTCAACGTCATACAACAAATTGGAAATTGCAAATCCAACAATGAGTGGTTTGGAAGGAATCAGTAGCTAACTGCAAGCATTGCAAAGCAAACACTAGCCTGCTATTCAGTGGAGTGGGTGGGTGGTCCGCAGCCTGGATTTAAAGGACTGTTTTCCAAGCTTTAAAGGATAAACATTCAACATTGGCCATGATGTCAATGCAGCATGACTTCTGCCGAGCTCAAAACAACTGGAAACTCAGAACTGGGAAATCTGATTTCAGTGAGTTCAAGACAACTGGAAACTCTGGAAAAAACAAGCTCTGACTGGGAAAATACTTTGAAAAAGAAATGTTGAAATGAATTATTCAACATTAAGTACACTACCAGTCAAAGGTTTTAGAACACCTACTCATCCAAGGGTTTTTCTTTCTTTTTACTATTTTCTACATTGTTGAATAATAGTGAAGACATCAACACTATGAAATAACACATATATGGAATCATGTAGTAACCAAATAAGTGTTAAACAACTCTAAAAATATTTTATA
Source organism: Oncorhynchus mykiss (assembly GCF_057628025.1). NCBI lineage: Eukaryota > Metazoa > Chordata > Actinopteri > Salmoniformes > Salmonidae > Oncorhynchus > Oncorhynchus mykiss. The sequence continues at coordinate 49,656,270 of NC_143032.1, forward strand.
TTTCAGATTCTTCAAATAGCCACCCTTTGCCTTGATGACAGCTTTGCACACACTTGGCATTCTCTCAACCAGCTTCACCTGGATTGCTTTTCCAACAGTCTTAAAGGTGTTCCCACATATGCTGAGCACTTGTTGGCTGGTTTTTCTTCACTCTCTTTTTTTTGCCCAACCAAGATTTACATGCTAAAATCACCACTGGATATATCCTAGCTACCTAGTTAACCATTGGTAATCTTATAGACTAGAGATATGCCCCTAGCTATAGTTAGTCAATGGTTGCACATCTAACTAGCTGGAACGAAGCAAATGTGTGAATAGTAGACATGTAAATATCCTTTTACTGTTTATAGCCTGTCTCCAACTATTCACAAACATACTCTGAGGAAGAACCAGAACTGCCTAGCTAGGGTGATCAGCCTGAGAGGGTGCCGTGGGTGTGTCCAGCAATGGAATGAAACGTCCAACCAATGCCTCAACTGACATGCTGAAGGTCCCCCACAAACCCACAGGGTTGTGGGGTTCTGTCCAGAAACAACCATTAGCACATACAACCTAGGCACCTGTAAAGATCTGAGAGGATTGGACAGGTGTAAGCAAAATGGCAAAAACTGTCACCAAGTCTGTCGGAGGGCAAGGTGGAGGAGCTATCTCCATGTCACCACATCAATCCCTCTCAGATCTCCACAAGTGTCTAGAGCGTAGGGTCTATGGTAGGGGTTGTGTCTGGGCAGTGCCTGGTATCTCTCTCTCTCTCTCCTCTCTCCTCTCTCTCTCTCTCTCTCTCTCTCTCACTCACTCACTCACTCACTCACTCACTCACTCACTCACTCACTCACTCACTCACTCACTCACTCACTCACTCACTCACTCACTCACTCACTCACTCACTCACTCACTCACTCACTCACTCACTCACTCACTCACTCACTCACTCACTCACTCACTCACTCACTCACTCACTCACTCACTCACTCACTCACTCACTCACTCACTCACTCACTCACTCACTCACTCTCACACACACACAGAACTTGTTCATCATGTGAGCGTTTCACTATTCTTATGTAATATGCAAAGTTCAAGTGCCATACAAAGTCAGTAATGTTGAGCTCCCGAATCCAACAGAAATAGTCATGCATTGGCTCATTGGTTGTGTGACTATAAAGAAGGGGACTGACCATCGTAGACTATATCAATCCTGAAGAGGTGTCGTTTCAGAATGAGGGGTACTGTAGCTCTGCTGGTGTTTCTATTCTGTCTCTCAAGAGCATGGGTTTAGGGAAGGAGGAGAGTGGAGGGGTCAGATAATGACATCACTCAACAGATTGACAGTGAAGAGAGCTGGGTGAGAGATTTAGATTAAGACCCAAAGGCCTGAGGCTATAAAGACCACCCACAAATGACCAGCCAGGCCAACACACACACCTGCAGTACGCTCCTCTCCCTGCCACCAACCCTTCCTGTCACTTCCTCACTCACACACCTAACATTTAGAGAAGATTGAGGCCTGTACTCACAAAGTGTCTCAAAGTAGCATCGCTGATCTAGGATTACTGATCAGGTCCCCCTTGTCCATGTGGTCAGCAGATACCAGACCCCTGATTGAGTTATTATTGTAGGAAAAGCCCATTTAATACATTATTGTGGAGGTTATTTCCTCTTTATATTGAATTGTTGTGTCCATTTCTGACATGTTATCTTTCATTATAGGGAATATCATGGAACGTAACCTATTTATCATGTTGTGCAAGATGTGCAACCGCAGGGTTTTCATGAGACAAGTTGTACAGGTCTCTCCGCTCTATCCTATCAAGGGACACAGACCCTGTCATCCTAATACATATTCCTCACACCTGTCTCTTGTGCCACAGTGCAAAAAAATATTCTGGAAATGTCCAATCTTTTTCATGCTCTCACTTATGCAGACGTTAAACTCATCAGTATTGATAGAAACAATTGTGTTCTGGGTTCTTATCAACATTTCAGAAAAAGGCCTATTTAATGAAGTTGAATTGTATGTAGTAATCTCTTGAATTCCACTAGATGGATGTAATGAGCAACAGTTAACCCTGGATTCTATTTGAGCCCTGTTGGTATACTGTATCAATCAAATGCATTTTATAAAGCCCTTTCTGATACAAGTATGTGTGTGAGTGCGTATCAGTAGATTGAAAATGGTAAATTCAATACAAATTTAGAACTTTGAAATTACAGATGACATGTAGGAGTGATAAACACACACACACACATGCACACACACACACACACACACACGCACACACAAACAAACAAACAAATGTTTGCATCACTATGCTTTCTTTATGGTTATGTTGCATTTTACCCACCCACCCACTAGCCGTCAAATCCTTGCGGCTTTTTCCTTGTTTCCTCCATTCCTCACCTCTCTTTCAAAGTGCATCAGAGGAGGAGGCCCAACGGGAGGAACCTCCAATCCTCTCCCCTAATGTGGTTTCAGAGGAGTTGAGTAATGATAAAAACAACGACAGAAGAAGCAAGCATTTGACAGCCAGTAACATTTTTAGACAGTGCCTGAGTGAGACATTTACATGTCTACTATTCACACACTTGCTTCGTTCCAGCTAGTTAGATGTGCAACCACTGACTAATCTATAGCTAGGGGCATATATTTAGTCTAGCAATAGATACTGTTGTTTTGGCTGTATGCCAATCATTGAAAAAGATGATCAATGGTTAACCAGTTAGCTAACCACGTACAGTCGAAGCAGTTCATCAAGTAAGTCAATAAACACTTATTTTTTGTGGCTAGTTTATAATCTTGAATCTAAAGAAGAAACTGAGAAATGTCACCTTATCGTAACATTAATATAATATAATGGAGTTAGAAAGGTGAACCTCTATTTTGAAGGGACAGGAAGTGTTGGTTGTGCATTTGACATGCACAATGACATGCATTCCACATTTAACCCCACGCACAAGTGAAAATCGGAATATCAAGTTGTTTTTTGGTTTATTTGCAAAAACGAGATTCTCGTTCGCGATGGCTCTGTTTTAACGCAGAAAATGATTTATCCACATGGACCCATCCTAGAGCTCTGACTTCTCCGATCTTAAATTCATCAACATCACGATTTTTCAAACTTGGTGCAAAACCACGCCCATAAGTAACCTAGCAACATTCAAAGCTGCGCTGATTGGTCAGAGTTTGGACATTCCCTGTGACGAAGTGAGGCAGAATGCCTGCCATGCCACGAACCGTGGGAGGTGTGCAGTTTCGCGGCCTCGTTTGAAACGCGCTAAACGAAAGGCAAGCAACAAGTGCCTCTATAGATAGCTAACATTACATGATTGTCAGCAATAGTGAATCAATGGAGCTATCTTTACAAATTCAGCTAGAGCCAGCTATGCAGCATATCTTTTGCCAACTAGCACAAATGTCATGTAGCAAAGTATCTCAATATTCATTTCGTAAACACTTACATAACCACACTAAGCTAATGGTAGAAGACACACACTACTAGACAGCTTTAGCCCAAACGGCATTGTAACATAGCGATAACAGTTGTTATAATTCACAGTTTACAAAACGACTCGTCTGGTGCTGGTTTTCTTTCCGAATTCCCAGTTGTCTTGAACGCACCAAAAGTAATACGTTTCGGGATACTTTTTACTTAACAGTTTGTGCTAAATCGTTTTGTTGATTTCTGGTAGCCTATATCATCAAAATAAGAGTCCCACCTGTTTTGAGCCCGACATTTTTAGCAACAAAAAAAGGGGGGGGGGAATTAATACGAGTCACATATCAGTTTGCAAACAATGTAAAAAAACATATATCATTGAGTTATTAAAGCCGCATACAAACATAGTCTCTTTTTTGTTTTCTTGACTAAGGCAGCTTCAATATGCAGGTGTTTCAGCCTAGCTCAGTGCTTTCTGTGTTGGTGAGGCAAGCCGGCAGAAAATAGGACCGTTGCGCTGTGATTGGCTCAGTGTTCTGTCACTCATGGGGACACTAGTCACCGCCAAGTTTAAGTCCTTAGTAAGGGTAGACATCGAAAATTCAAGCCCTTTGGGTCCTGCCTTAGAGTTACATTAGTAGTGTCCTTCCAAGAAGGCTCAAGGTCATTGGCCACAGATAAAATGACGTCAAATCACGTTATATGTACAGTAGCTTTGATTGTACTGATCATGTCAACATCTTATTTTCAAAATCTTAGCTAGCAGTCATCATCGGTGAATCAAGTCAGCAATCTACCGGCAAATCCTTTTTAGTCCTTGTCATAGGAATATAAATAATGAAGAGAAATTATAGATAAAACTGTATCGGTGCTCATCGGCCATTGGACATAAACATTACACAACAAGTTGGAAATCGCAAATTCAACAATGAGTGGTTTGGAAGGAATAATGACAGTGGCTAACTGCAAGCATTGCAGTTATAGCCCCTTATAAACTGTGCAGGGAGAGAAGACAGCTAGCTACATTTTGAAGTATTGCATTTGGATTCAAGTGGGTCGCCAACACCATATGTGTAATGCAAACAATTTTGGTTAAGGGACAGGGCCGGTCAAAATGTATGCATTTGTTACCCGGAGGAAAATGGGGAAAGGTCATGCTTTTTCAATTTCAGTCAGGGAGTGTTTAGTATATTTTTCTTTAATCCAGGGGATGATCATGTCATTTGTAAACGATTAAATGTCAGCATTTTAGCATTTACGTATTGGATTCTACTATGTGTAACTTCTGTGTACAACCCAGAAATGCTGCATTCAAAACAACTGAGAACTCGGGAAACAAACAAACTCCGACTGGGAAAATAGTTCTGAACGGTAATCCAACTCGTATTCAAAGTCAGAAACGTTGGCATCTTTCTAAAGCTCAGACTTTCCATCATTATTTGAGCTAGTTTTTTTTCTCTCGAGTTTCCAGTTGTCTTGAAAGCACCAAAAAACTCTTGTGCAATTATGCGAGACCACAGCTTGTGAAAAGTTATCTAATTTAAGGGTTTCTTGCAGTCTTTATCCGTTGAAGATAAATTCAATGGAAGTCAAAAGGAGATGGTTCCTCAATGAGGAAAAAAGTGATTGGATTAAATCAGGTGTTTGAGGAGTTGTTACCAAATGGGGAGGACAACAGTCCATGTGGAAGGCAGGAATATCAGTATGCCTATGAGTTGTTCTCCTTTTTTGAGCAATATGTTTATCCTAGGCTGCCTGTCATTTCATATAAATCAAATTTGTATTTTATTTTTTTGAAATTCACTGTAAATTCATTGGGTAGGCCTACAGGATAAAACAATAGTTCCCTACCTTTTTCGGTTACTGTACCACCAACAGAATTTGGCTCTGCCCGGAGTACCCCTGAAGTAACCCCCTCATGTGCATTTTACTAGTAGACCTATGGCGTCTTGAGTCTTCTCAAGTACCCCTAGTGGATAGGCAAAGTAACCGGAGGGGTCCTAGTACCCCTGGTTGGGAACCATTGGGCCAAAAGCTAGACTTGGCCTACAATAGCTTGTTGTACACTTATTTTGAAAAATTTATTTACTACTACAGTTTGCTCTGCCTTGCTGATTTTAAAATGAAGAAACCAAAAGAACTGGGGCATATTCATTACTCCGATTCTGTTGCAAAATGTTTCGCAAACAGACCTAAAATTGGAGGGACCTACCTGAATTATTCCAATAGAAACTCTTGTTTTTCTCCGTTTGCTTCTGTTTGGTTCTAAACGGTTTCCATAATGAATACACCCATGGCTGGGAGCAAGAAGAAAGAGAGAGCACGTGCGATGTTGTGATCAAATACACCACATGAGTAGCCTGCTAATGTACCTTTCTGGACCTTGTAAACTATACTCCCTCTATATAGATCAATTCTTGTATTTTATTTTATTCCTCATGTTACTATTTTATTTGTATTATTATTTTAAAACTCTGCGTTGTTGGGAATGGCTCGTAAGCAATGTTCCCTCAATTATTTTCCGGCACTGAGCAAATTTTAGGTCTGCTGAGCTCACACTTGAATGCTGTGAAAATCCTTTGCAACTTCTGGCATATGTTTTCTGGTGCCCAAGTAGCCTGCTTTGGCTTTTTGATCAGTGTGGCCTACCATAAAAACTATGGAGAAAATGCATCCCATAACATTTTAACATGGAAATAGCTGTTCTGTCATTCAGCCTACAGTAGCAGTAGAATGTGTGTTGTTCATTGTAGGCCTACAATCAATGAAACTTTGAAAAAACAAAACATGTAGGGATTGACATGAACCTGTTTATCCACTTGTCCTTCAGACAAGGAGGTGACTGAAAATGTGTTGTTTGATGCAAGAAACCACTTTACAAAATAAAATGCATTATTATTCCCATACCGTTATTACAGAGAATCAGACAAATTATGAAACCCTCTGCCTATTGGCCACTTAGCTTATTCAAGCCTGTCTCAAAATACAACACTGCCCCTTTAAGAAAGAAAAAAGCTCTTTACCTGACTTGCTTTTCAAAGATGGCTAGAAATGCACACATTGACCAATAGCTGTCTAATATTAGTTACTATGCTGTTACTAATCATTAATATATTAAGGCAGTGTTATGTTATGACACCTACTAGGAAGTGCACTTCGCAATAAAATCTGCTAACCATGTGTATGTGACCAATAACATTTGATTTGGATTTGACACGCGCACTATTGGCCCGGCACAAGATGTTCTTACTAAACAACACTAAACTGTACTCCCGTCTCGTGGCCAGTCCTCTTCTGGCTGTGCCAGGTGGAGATTATAAGAGTACATGGCCATTAAGGCCAGAACGTTCATAGATGACCAGCAATGTCAAATAATAATCACAGTGGTTGTAAAAGGTGCATCAGTTCAGCACCTCAGGAGTAAATGTCAGTTGGCTTTTCATAGCCGAGCATTCAGAGGTCGAGACAGCAGGTGCGGAAGAGAGAGAGAGTGGGTCAAAAACAGCAGGTTCGGGACAAGTTAGCACCTCTGGTGAACGGGTCATGGTTACATAGCCGCAGGCAGAACAGTTGAAACTGGAGCAGCAGCACGTCTGGTGAACAGGTCAGGGTTCCATAGCCTCAGGCAAAACTGCCAGGAGTCATCAGGCCAGGTAATCCTGAGGCATAGTCCGAGAGAGAGAGATTAATTAGAGGGAGCATACTTCAATTTAAACTGACCCTATCCCCCTGTGACACATCCCTCCTAGGTATGGCATGAAAAAGCACTAGTAAACCAGTAACTCAGCCCCCGTAATAGGGTCAGGGACAGAGAATCCCAGTGGAGAGAGGGGAGCCGGCCAGGCAGAGACAGCATGGACAGTTCGTCACTCCCGTGCCTTGCCGTTCACATTCGCACCCCTGGGCCAGGCTACACTCAATCATAGGACCTACTGAAGAGACAAGTCTTCAGTAAAGACTTAAAAGGTCGAGACTGAGTCTGCGTCTTTCACGTGGATAGGCAGATCATTCCATAAAAATGGAGCGCTGTAGGAGAAAGCCCTGCCTCCAGCTGTTTGCTTAGAAATTCTAGGGACAATAAGGGGGCCTGCGTCTTGTGACTGTAGCGTACGTGTAGGTATGTACGGCAGGACCAAATTGTAGTCCATGTAATGCTTTGTAGGTTATCAGTAAAACCTTGAAATCAGCCCTAACAGAAAGCCAGTGTCGAGAGGCTAGCACTGTAGTAATATATTAAAATTGTTGGGTTCTAGTCAAGATTCTAGCAGACATATTTAGCACTAACTGAAGTTTATTTAGTGCATTGCAATAGTCTAATCCAGTAGGGTATAGTAGTTAAGTAAAAATACTTGAAAGTACTACTTAAGTTGTTTTTTTGGGGTATCTGTACTTTACTATTTATATTTTTGACTACTTTTACTTCATTAGATTCCTAAAGAAAAGCGTACTTACTGACCACAACTAATAACCACAAATACTGAACACAACCACAGAACACAACTACAGGCCACAACCACACAACTACAGACCACAACCACTGACCACAACTAATAACCACAAATACTGACCACAACCACACAACTACAGACCACAACCATACAACTACTGACCACAACTACTGACCACAACCACTGGCCACAATTACTGACCACAACCACACAACTACAGACCACAACCATACAACTACTGACCACAACTAATGACCACAACTACTGACCACAACCACACAACAACTGACCACACAACTACTGGCCACACCAACACAACTACAGACCATAACTACTTACCTCAACTCCTGTCCACAACTACTGACCACACAACTACTGACCACAACCACACAACTACTGACCAAAAATATGTGAGCAGCATTAGGTAAAGATGGGTGAGAAATACTCCTACAAGACAGGTGGAAATATATACTTTCTGGAAAATGTACCTGTTAGTGTATCAATAGCAACAGGATGGCCATTCTCTCATCAACCCGAGAGACGTTTCAAAAGCAACGTTCCGGAATTTCTGTTTCTTATGATGTGAAGAAATCAAGAGCAGCGGTGTAGTAGATGGTAAATGCAAACACAGGTTACCCACCTATTGCGGAAAAATTCATTAAAACTATATGTACATGTACTGGAAACAAACAGTGGTTATGTGTAGGATGAATCAATTCTTCCTTAGCAGTTGACTGTACAGTATGTTATTATTCTACACAAGATTAAAACAATCATGAATGAGCATCATTAGGTTAATATGAACGAGAAAACATATTGAAAAAATGCAAGATGTTTTCAGGGAAAGTAGATTTTTCAGAACAAGTCAAACGGTGTAACAAGATAGGCAGTTTTCATGTTTTTCTCGTGTATCACTTTAATCAGATTGTAGACAAAATGTCGGTCTTTCTCATTTTCTTCCACTACCACAAAAATAACTTTTAAAGAGCTTTAGCAAGCCTCACAATTTTACTTGTAAAGTTACCCTCTAGTTATACCTCATTGTTTGAATCACAGCCCTGCCAGACTGATATCAGTGCAGCGTTTACTGTAAGCTTGCTGGATCAGGTGGTTTTGTGAGGCTACAGGGGTCCTGAAATTCAAAATCAAATATCTAAATAGTCCTTGGTATGACCATCTTCAAACAATTCCATATGTTAGCTAAGTAGAAAGTCAGCCCCAGGCCCTTAGACCTTAATGTTGTGTGTTGTGTTCCAGTCACAGAGGTCTTGGATTGACGACACCTTCTGCAAGAGAGAGTGTATTAAATTCATCCCAGCATGTGGAGACATACACAGGTGCACTGGAATTGGTATTTGCTGAACAACGTCAAAATGTCATATGATAGTAGTGCTGGAATAATAATTGTAATAACTTTTACCATGTCTGGTTTTTGAAAAAGCTAACTTTTGGTAACCATGCTAACTGTTCCAGGGAAACTCTAGCTATGTGGTTATGTTGCTCATGTATAATTTCCTGTTTATTGCAGATGTTCAGTCCCTCCAGGATTTTGTGATAGCAGATTTTTTTGCAAAATCAACAATCGCATGTTATACGAGGACTTGCATATTTGACCACATAAAACAGTCATTCCAAAATCATTCCAATATTATTGTATAAAATGGACCCATTGCCGCAGTACAAGAAGAGGGCTTGTAATTTCAACCAATCACCTCACATTTACAGCATACAGCATGGTTCAATCAAGCCACATGCCAACAAATGTTTTCCCTCGTCATTGCATTTTTTGGACAAATTTGACAAAATCTTCACATAATGTCATAATTGCAGCAGCAAAATTTTAGCCCGCAGATATCATAAAAAATCTCTGCGGAATCCTGAAGGGACTGTGTGTCAAGTATGCCAAAACCTAATAAGATATGACTTTACTGTGTGTGCGTGTATGTTTTGAGAGTGAGATTTCCCATGTTAGTGTGAAGGTAAACTAACACAGTAAATCCATGTATAATATCATGACATTTATAGGGACAGCAATGCATTTTTGTGCTAATGTTTAACAACTATAAAGGTTTGATTTTTTTCCTCTCTCCCCCTAGATGCTGCTGCGGACGTCTGGTAGGGGAGCACACCTGGCTGGAGACTGGCCCCTTCATGTCCCACTGGCCTGGGCCCCAGGCAGTGCAAGAAGAGAGGTGGTCAGTGGAGTGTCACACACAAGCCAGTGCCACCGATGCCTACGGAACCATTGACTTCCAGGACAGCGCTGACCGTAACTGCCATGCCAAGGTCTGTAGTTATTGCTGCATTCATGTGCTAGTCGAAACTAGGAAACTCCGAAATATCCAACTGAGCGTGCAACGATGCTACCCGAGTTTCCCACTTGTATTTACCACTTGGAAGCTTGTTAGGAACTGTTATCTCATATTCATGTGGTTGACCATGCTTTATGTGATGACTGTGCAGTACGTTCGTGTTGCGGTCGACACAAAGGCTGAGGCTCTGCTGCAGCTGATGCTGAGGGAGTGGCAGATGGAACGGCCTAAACTACTGCTGACGGTCCACGGGGGAGCAGAGAACTTCCCTCTCCCCCTCAAGGTTAGACAGGCCTTCAGCAAAGGCCTGATAACTGCAGCCCAGAGCACTGGAGCCTGGATATTCACAGACGGCATCAACACAGGTGTGTGAAATAATGCAGATTCATTTTGCACTGGGGCTTTAATTAAGACAGTAAGCATGGGTGGATGTGAGCATCTGTGTGTGTGATTTTGGCTGACTACATGTGTTATACTGTGTGTGTGGGATTACGTTTATATGTGTGTAAGTGGACTGAGTATCCGACCCTTCTTAGGTGTGTCCCTGTATGTAGGGGAGGCTGTGAAAGCATACGGCACCAATGGCCGCAGGAAGAGGAACGCTGTAGGGGTCACGCCCTGGGGCGTAATTGACAACCACGGTGACCTTATAGGGAGAGATGTGAGTGTTGTTCTCTGTAAAGATATCAGTGCTTTTTTAAGGAACGTTTCAAATGAACCTTTTACTGCAGCAGGCTTAATTAGGGTCACACAGAATGTTTCTTGGCAGTCTTAAACAAATTTACCTTCAAACAAAAGCATACACCTCACACACATGGTTATGGGCTTAAAAAAAAGAAGACATCTATAGAGCTGAAATGTAGTGCATTTTGAGAATGCACCCCAATATTGCACTTTTATACATCACAGAAGACTGAAATAAAACCATTTGACATAGAAACACTGGATTTTAAGCGTCTTTTTTGAAATCAATATGAATAACACTCCACCCATGAGGCCACTAGGTCATTTGACTGCAGGAAAGAGCTACACCATTCTGCCACCTTATAAGAAGATTTGCTGTATTTTTTGCACAGATCTGTACTAATTTTAACCACAGAAATGTCACCTTTTATCTCCTTTGAGCTACCATGTGCTCTCACTTTTTCGCTTGGACTATCTCAAATCCTCTATTTTCTCTCAACCTGCTTTCTGACCTGTTTTTCTGTCCTGTTTTCTGATTCTTAACCCAGGTGCTCAGGCCTTACCAGCCCCTGAGAAGCCCCTTGAGCAAAACTGTGTGTTTGAACAGCCTGCACTCCCACTTCCTGTTAGTGGACGATGGAACTCTGGGGAAACATGGCTGCCAGCTGGGACTCAGGAGGAAGCTGGAGAGACACATTCAACTGCAGAAGATCCATCCTAGTGAGTATGTGTGTGGCTTTGTGCATGTATTTGTCTGTGTGTGTGAATGAGAGTGTGTATGTGAATGTGTTGACGTGTGTGTGTGTGTGTGTGTGTGTGTGTGTGTGTGTGTGTGTGTAAGAAAAAGAGAGACTGCAATGTGTGTGTGTGTGTGTGTGTGAGTATTGTAATACACATGTGTTTAACAGTCTATGTGTGTGTGTGCGTGTGTGTGTGCATCTCTCCCTGGCAGGGGTTAACCAGGGTGTGCCAGTGGTGTGTGTGGTGGTGGAGGGCGGCCCTGACATTGTGTCCATGGTGTTGGACTATGTGAGCAGTGTGCCCCCCGTGCCTGTGTTCGTCTTCGAGGGATCAGGCCGGTCGGCTGACTTGCTGGCATTCTTGCACAAACAGACCGCTATGGATAGGTGTGCGGTGCCACTGTCGTCATCTATATGTTTTTTCAGGTTTTCGCTCTCAAAATCACACTTTAAAAAAAATAGAGAAACAACATAATTGGATGTTCTAAGTACACAACAATGATAAAACCAAAAGTTAAAAAAGAAAAGTTCAGTTTTTTGGGGGTAGTTACCCGTTAACTCAAGTGTGAATGCATCTAGCACTGTTGTTTGGTTAGCAGCGTTTCTGTGGGGCACACGTGATGGAGTTTGCAAAACAAATGCCCACTGGATTGATGCAAATAATCATGATATCATTCTGCCAGGTAGGCATAGGCTTCATTACATAGTTCACATTTAATTGGAAAGTTTTTGGAGAAATCCTTTCCATCTACCAGAAGGCTTTCATTAACATCGCAATTTTTTTTCCTGTTCAGTATTTTTTGGGGGTGGTGGCAACAATTTAGCAGCGGCGGTACGTCACTGCTAAATTAATACAGGGGAAACACTGCTTACATGTTGAAGACTTTGGTGCTTGTCCATGTAGAGGAACTACAGAACTACAGAGACACACGGTTGAATAGAGCCCTGAGGTTTCCCTGACTACCGCGTGACCTGTCCAAGGAAAATGCTGAGCCCTAAAGGACAGATTGAAATTTACTAGGGGGGAGGGGCTGGTCCCCCCCCCCCCCCAAAAAAAAGTAAAACATATTTTGACATGACCCTCCCCTTATACTGTAAAATAAATTGAACACCCTCTCATAGAATTAACTCCAAATAATGTTTACGACCACAAATAACTGTAGCGACCCTGTGTTAATAAACGGGGATATGGACTTTGCCACTTTTGTGGCACTGTCGATGCCGCGCATGGCTACGGGCCAGAAGGTTGAGAGTTAACCGACCACCATAGACGAGCTCACTCTCCCTGCCTGTTTCATTTACACTACGATCAGAGCTGGCTGCAGATAATGATCAGCTTGGGGGGGAATCTGATTTTCAACATTTTGATGCATTATTTATGATTATGTAAAATATATGCAACTCATTTTCCACCAACAGATTTCTGTGACAATGCATCCCACAACCAATAAACAATGCATACCTACTTCAGGCACTTCAATATCATGGTTTGCGTTTTCAACACTGCAATAGATAGGCTATGTCAATTCTGACAAACAGAAAATACTTCCCTCCCTAACTTGTGGGCTTACCCAGTATCGAAGGCTTGGCTTGACAATGTCTGAATGTCATTAAACTTTTTGGTGTTTCGTAACAGATGTCTCTTTCTTTTCATCAATTGGCCGCTGCACAGTTTGAATTAATTGATTGATTTTAATTGTCGGTTAAAAAAATACATATACAGTGCATTCTGAAAGTATTCAGACCCCTTCACTTTTTTCACATTTTGTTACGTTACAGCCTTATTCTAAAATTGATTCAATATTTTTTTTACTCATCAATCTACACACAATATCCCATAATGACAAAGCGAAAACAGGTTTTTAGACATGTTTGCACAATAAAAACATAAATACTTTGCCATGAGTCTCGAAATTGAGCTCAGATGCATCCTGTTTCCATTGATCATCCTTGAGATGTTTCTACAACTTGATTGGAGTTCACCTGTGGCAAATACAATTGATTGGACATGAATTGGAAAGGCACACGCCTGTCTATATAAGGTTCCACAGTTGACCGCACATGTCAGAGAAAAAAACAAGCCATGAGGTTAAAGGAATCAGGCCTTTATGGAAGAGTGGCCAGACGGAAGCCACTCCTCAGTTAATGGCACATGACAGCCCACTTGGAGTTTGTCAAAAGGCACCTAAAGGACTCTCAGACCATGAGAAACAACATGCTCTGGTCTGACGAAACCATGATTGAACTCTTCTGCCTGAATGTTAAGTGTCACATCTAGAGGAAGCCAGGCACCCCTCATCACCTGGCCATGTCATCCCTACGGTGAAGCATGGTGGTGGCAGCATCATGCTGTGAGGATGTTTTTCAGCGGCAGGGACTGGGAGACTAGTCAGGATCGAGGGAAAGATGAACGGAGCAAAGTACAGACAGATCCTTGATGAAAACCTGCTTCAGAGCGCTCAGGACCTCAGACTGAGGCAAAGGTTCACCTTCCAACAGGACAATGACCATAAGCACACAGCCAAGACAACGCAGGAGTGGCTTTGCGACAAGTCTCTGAATGTCCTTGAGTGGCCCAGCCAGAGCCCGGACTTGAACATCTCTGGAGAGACCTGAAAATATCTGTGCAGCGACGCTCCCATCCAACCTGACAGAGTTTGAGAGGATCTGCAGAGAAGAATGGGAGAAACTCCCCAAATACAGGTGTTCCACGCTTGTAGCGTCATACCTAAGAAGACTCTAGGCTGTAATCGCTGCCAAAGGTGCTTCTACAAAGTACTAAGAAAAGGGTATGAAAACTTATGTAAATTTGATATTTCATTTTTTATTTTTGCTTTGTCATTATGGGGTATTGGTTGTAGATTGATGAGGGGGGGGAAACAATTTAATCCATTTTAGAATAAGGCTGTAACTTAACAAAATGTGGAAAAAGTGAAGGGGTCTGAATACTTTCCGAATGCACTGTGTACACAAATATTTTAAGTGCCCGAGATTGCACAATGAAGTCGGGAACTTATTTCCATTGTGGTCCTTATTTCTTTTACATAAATACATATACAATTACACAGATACAGACACATTACAGAGATAGAGACAACAAATGCTCAACCTCAAGATGAGTATGGGGGGGGTTGAGCAATTCTTACAAGCTTGTTTGGCTGGTAGCTTATTCATTAGATGTTTGGGGCTGCTGGTGAACCATGATGTGCAGGTATAATCACAGTGACACTGGACCAGTGCACTTGCCAGAGTCTTTAGGGTGTCTATAGCTAGGTTTCCATCCAATTGGCGACAGATTTTCATCTGAATATTCTAAAATCTTCATAAAAACAATATGCCATTTCAGAGTTTCCTTTCCTGTTTTACTGGATTTTTTAGAAATTTTACGGACATCCATATACATTCAGATATTGTTGGATTATAGGAGTAAATCTGGTAGGCCTGAAACAGTCTTCCTCACCTAAAGTTCAACTGTCGGACTCAGTTGGAGCGTCAGGGTGTACTGCCTTCATATCATAGGCATACATTAGCTAAAGCTTAATAATAGCCATACCATAACAAACCTTCACAAACATTTCTAAACTTCATTAGGGTAATATCAAAAGTAAGTCAAGCCATTGTTAATACAAGCAGAAGACAAAATCTCCCCTGTGCCTCCCCCAAAAAACACACAACCCTGCCCAAAGCAAAAAAAAAAAAAAAATGGACAACCCTCCCCTATTTGGATCACCCCTCCCCAACAGTAAATTTCGATCTGTCCCTAACACAGTGGAAGACCCAGAGTTTTTCCTGGTCTGATTACGGGCTCAGGAAAATCTCAGGGCTCTACTCATGTGTATGCGTAGCTCTGTAGTCAGTGTGTATGCGGAATACTGTATGTAGGTACAGCATACAGATGCATAACATGCCGTTTTTTGGGCCAAAACATGACAAAAATTTGAACTGAGTGGAAGAGGAAGCTAGCCAACCAGACCTCATATCTTAGCATATGGTCAGGCCAAATGGACCCATGTTGTTAGCCTGTGTCTTACTGTACCTTACTGGTGTATCAGTCTATACTTACTGTGTTGGTACTGTGTACAGGCAGCTGGACACAGACATCAAGGAGGACTTCCTTCTGAGGATAGGGGGCATGTTTGGTCTGGAGAGAGCAGACGTCAACCAGCTCTACAACCTTCTGATGGAGTGTATGGACTACAGACAGTCTGTGAGTAATGTGACTGTGGGCCGGTTGCCTACTCATGGACTAAAATGCACTTTCAATTGAGATTCTCCTTTAAAGAATGATTTAGGCTTAACCTTGGTCTAGGAAACCATCCCATCCATGTTCAGTTCATGATTATTTTCTACTTTTCAACAGGCTCCCAGGCTTAGTATAATGTTTACATAAAGGGTGGAAATCCAATGACTGTCGTTCACTGCATAGAACTATTTATATATTTATAAAACACAGATCACAATCTTCGACTCGGAATCCGAAGATCAACAGGAGGCAGACTGCGCCATTTTGATGGCCACACTGAAAGGTACCCCTCCTCCTGCCCTTTATGCTTGTGTCTTTCACTGGAATGTGTGATGTCATTCAGTAGATACTCAGATGAGACTTGACCTAGTCATGTCGTGCCTGGGTCTGTGGTGGTCATGACATTTTGTCAGCTGGTGATTGTCAAACAACTAACTGCCGGTTCGCTAATTGACCGTTAATGAACATAAACACATTTAGCGTCTCCTGGCTTCCATGCTTAGCCTACAAGCCACCGATGCAGACCTTCAGAACATCTACATTTCAAAAAGTCAAACAAATCAATTTAATATAGCCTACACCATCACAATAAATCCATGATGTATTTTTAGACAGGTCTAAAGAAACATGATATGAAGATAATTTAGTCTATTTCAGAAGAACAGAATAGCATACTCTGAGTTGTCCTTATGTTAGGCCCTGATCTGGCTATGCCATATGGCTGTGGGCTACACTAGTTAATTTAGCAGACAAGATATGCTTAGAATTCTGTGGCATTATTTTATATTATTATATAGTATGAAGAATACAATTGAACATAGCTGAATAAAATTGAAAGGATATTTTCTCCAAACGATTTGAGGGAGTGCGCACATGCCGCTAGTCTATGTTGAGCGGCTAACAAAGAAACAGGTTCTCCGATTTGCTTAATTTAGAGTTATTTATGCAACTTTAGTTGTAATACAAATGTTGGGCTATATGTTATGATATTTAATACATTCTAAGGCTGTACGATGCAACTCTAATAATGATTTGAAAAAAGTTGCATGAAAGGCATGAGATCTGCTTTGTTGCTTGCGCAGGCTGCACACACTTCATCAGTCTCTCATTCACAATTTGACAAGCACTTGACAATGCCTCAAATTTCCCAGCAGCATCTATTTTGTGTGGCTGTAATACCCACAAAAAAATAAATAAAAACATGCCTTTTGCGGCCAGTAGCCGTTGTGCCCTTGTGGTGAATATAATAATTTTAATTCCTTTCTCCCGGCTGCGTGCCCCAAAGCACCTCTCACTCACATGGCTCTCTCAGATATCTCAATTCTTATTAGCCAATACCCTTCACGTGATAGGGTCCTTCTCGCAGGCATCCCAGGTCCTTCTCACAGGCTACAAGTGAAGACAGACAAATTGGGGATGCAACTGCGAGCGTTCTTATCGAATTTCGAGGTGCATATTGAAGGTGTTGGAGAAACTGTCCATATTTACTTTTTTGTCAGCCAACAATGAGTAGGCCTAACTAACAGCAAAAGCACTGGCCTATGTCAATCTACTATCCTTAATAGTACAAAAGTTGACCTATTCTACTGGTCAACATGTCCTTCTGTGCGATAAATAAATATTCCAAACATAGTCTGGGACAGTTGTGGGATCCGATAGATCTCAAATTAATACAACCACTAGCATCAACAAACATTTTCAAATCAAATCCAATTTTATTGGTCACATACACATGGTTAGCAGATGATATTGCGAGTGTAGTGAAATGCTTGTGCTTCTAGTTCCGACAGTGCAGCAATATTTAACAATTCCACAACAAATACCTAATACACACAAATCTAAGTAAAGGAATGGTATAAGAATTTGTAAATATATGGATGAGCAATGTCCTACTTACAAAGCATGTAGAGGTCTGTAATTCTGATCATAGGTACACTTCAACTGTGAGAGACGGAATCTAAAACAAAAATCCAGAAAATCGCATTGTATGATTTTTAAGTAATTTATTTGCATTTTATTGCATGACATAAGTATTTGATACATCAGAAAATGCAGAACTTAATATTTGGTACAGAAACCTTTGTTTGCAATTACAGAGATCATACGTTTCCTGTAGTTCTTGACGAGGTTTGCACACACTGCAGCAGGGATTTTGGCCCACTCCTCCATACAGACCTTCTCCAGATCCTTCAGGTTTCGGGGCTGTCACTGGGCAATACGGACTTTCAGCTCCCTCCAAAGATTTTCTATTGGGTTCAGGTCTGGAGACTGGCTAGGCCACTCCAGGACCTTGAGATGCTTCTTACGGAGCCTTAGTTGGCCTGGCTGTGTGTTTCGGGTCGTTGTCATGCTGGAAGACCCAGCCACGACCCATCTTCAATGCTCTTACTGAGGGAAGGAGGTTGTTGGCCAAGATCTCGCGATACATGGCACCATCCATCCTCCTTAATACGGTGCAGTCATCCTGTCCCCTTTGCAGAAAAGCATCCCCAAAGAATTATGTTTCCACCTCCATGCTTCACGGTTGGGATGGTGTTCTTGGGGTTGTACTCATCCTTCTTCTTCCTCCAAACACGGCGAGTGGAATTCAGACCAAAAAGCTCTATTTTTGTCTCATCAGACCACATGACCTTCTCCCATTCCTCCTCTGGATCATCCAGATGGTCATTGGCAAACTTCAGACGGGCCTGGACATGCGCTGGTTTGAGCAGGGGGACCTTGCGTGCGCTGCAGGATTTTAATCCATGACGGTATAGTGTGTTACTAATGGTCTTCTTTGAGACTGTGGTCCCAGTTCTCTTCAGGTTATTGACCAGGTCCTGCCGTGTAGTTCTGGGCAGATCCCTCACCTTCCTCATGATCATTGATGCCCCACAAGGTCAGATCTTGCACGGAGCCCCAGACCGAGGGTGATTGACCGTCATCTTGAACTTCTTCCATTTTCTAATAATTGCGCCAACAGTTGTTGCCTTCTCAACAAGCTGCTTGCCTATTGTCCTGTAGCCCATCCCAGCCTTGTGCAGGTCTACACTTTTAGCCCTGATGTCCTTACGCAGCTCTCTGGTCTTGGCCATTTTGGAGAAGTTGGAGTCTGTTTGATTGAGTGTGTGGACAGGTGTCTTTTATACAGGTAACGAGTTCAAACAGGTGCAGTTAATACAGGTAATGAGTGGAGAACAGGAGGGCTTCTTAAAGAAAAACTAACAGGTTTGTGAGAGCCGTAATTCTTACTGGTTGGTAGGTGATCAAATACTTAAGTCATGCAATAAAATGCAAATGAAATACATAAAAATCATACAATGTGATTTTCTGGATTTTTGTTTTAGATTCCGTCTCTCACAGTTGAAGTATGATAAAAATTACAGACCTCTACATGCTTTGTAAGTTGGAAAAACTGCAAAATCGGCAGTGTATCAAATACTTGTTCTCCCCACTGTATATATGAGATGAGTAATGCAAGATAAGTAAAAAGGATTAAAGTGCCATTATTAAAGTGACAAGTGTTCCATTTATTAAAGTAGCTAATGATTTCAAGTCTGTATTCAGGCAGCAGCCTCTCTGTGCTAGTGATGGCTTGAGATAAAAATAGTTTCTAAGTCTCTCGGTTCCAGCTTTGATGCACCAGTACTGACCTCGCCTTCTGGATGATAGCGGGGTTAACAGGCAGTGGCTCGGGTGGTTGTTGTCCTTGGTGATCTTTTTGGCCTTCCTGTGACATCAGGTGCTGTAGGTGTCCTGGAGGGCAGGTAGTTTTCCCCTGGTGATGCATTATGCAGAACGCACCACCCCCTGCAGAGGCCTGTGAGTGGTGCAGTTTCCGTACCAGGCGGTGATACAGCCCGACAGGATGCTCTCAATTGTGCATCTGTAATGTTTGTGAGGGTTTTATGTGACAATACACATTTCTTCAGCCTCCCAAGGTTAAAGAGGTGTTGTTGTGCCTTCTTCACCACACTGACTGTGTGGGGGGACTATTTCAGTATGTAAGTGATATGTACACAGAGGAACTTAAAACTTTCCACCTTCTCCACTGCTGTCCCGTCGATGTGGATAGGGGGGTGCTCCCTCTGCTGTTTCCTGAAGTACACGATCATCTCCTTTGTTTTGTTGACTTTGAGTGAGAGGTTATTTTCCTGACACCACACTCCGAGAGCCCTCACCTCCTCCCTGTAGGCAGTCTCGTCATTGTTGGTAATCAAGCCTACTACTGTTGTGTCATCTGCAAACTTGATGATTGAGTTGGAGACGTGCATGGCCACGTAGTCATGGGTGAATAGGGAGTAGAGGAGGGGGATGAGCATGCATCCTTGTGGGGCCCCAGTGTTGAGGATCAGCGAAGTGGAGATGTTGTTTCCAACCTTCACCACCTGGGGGCTGGGTTGAGACCCAGGGCCTCAAGCTTAATGATGAGCTTGGAGAGTACTATGGTGTTGAATGCTGCGCTATAGTCAATGAACAGCATTCTTACATAGGTATTCCTCTTGTCCAGATGGCATAGGGCAGTGTGCAGTGTGATGGCGATTGCATCATCTGTGGATCTATTGGGGCGGTAAGCAAATTGAAGTAGATCTAGGGAGACAGGTAAGGTGGAGGTGACATGATCCCTGATTAGTCTCTCAAAGCACTTGAAGTGAGTGCTACGGGGCGATAGTCATTTAGTTCAATTACCTTTGCCTTCTTGGGTACAGGAACAATGGTGGCCATCTTGAAGCATGTGGGGACAGCAGACTGGGATAGGGAGAGATTGAATATGTCCGTAAACACACCAGCCAGCTGGTCTGCGCATGCTCTGAGGATGCGGCTAGGGATGCCGCCTGGGCCGGTAACCTTGCGAGGGTTAACACGTTTAAATGTCTTATGTCGGCCAAGGAGAAGGAGAGCCTGCAGTCCGTGGTAGTGGGCCGCTCGGTGGCACTGTATTATCCTCAAAGAGGGCTAAGAAGGTGTTTAGTTTGTCTGGAAGCAAGACGTCGGTGTGCGCGATGTGGCTGGTTTTCTTTTCGGAGTCCGTGATTATATTTAGACCCTCCCACATACGTCTTGTGTTGAGCCGTTGATTTGTGACTCCACTTTGTCTCTATACTGACATTTTACTTGTTTGATTGCCTTGCGGAGGGAATGACTACTGTGTTTGTATTCTGCCACATTCCCAGTCACCTTGCCATGGCTAAATGCGGTGGTAGGCGGTTTCAGTTTTGAGCAAATGCTGCCATCTATCCACGGTTTCTGGTTAGGGTAGGTTGTAATAGTCAGTGGGTACAACATCTCCTATACACTTCCTTATAAATTCACTCACCGAATCAACGTATACATCGATATGATTCTCTGAGGCTACCCAGAACATATCCCAGTCCGCGTGATCAAAGCAATCTTGAAGCGTGGATTCCGATTGGTCAGACCAGTGTTGAATAGTCTTTAGCACGGGTTCTTCCTGTTTGAGTTTCTGCCTATAGAAAGGGAGGAGCAAAATGGAGTCGTGGTCACATTTGCCGAAAGGAAGATGAGGGAGGGCCTTATATGCATCCCGTAAGTTAGAGTAACAATGGTCCAGTGTTTTTCCAGTGCGAGAGCTACAGTCGATATGCTGAAAGAATTTAGGTAGCCTTTTCTCAAATGTGCCTTGTTAAAATCCCCAGCTACAATATATGCAGCCTCAGGATATATGGTTTCCAGTTTGCAAAAGGTCCAGTGAAGTTCCTTGAGGGCCGTCATGGTATCGGCTTGAGGGGGCATATACACAGGACTGCCGAGCCGAAATCGTCTGTTCTCGGTTGCAACACTCACTACCGAGTTCCAAACTGCCTCTGGAAGCAAAGTCAGCACAATAACTGTTCTTCAGGAGCTTCATGAAATGGGTTTCCACAAGTCTAAGATCACCATGCGCAATGCCAAGTGTCAGCTGGAGTGGAGTAATGCTCGCCGCCATTTGACTCTCGAACAGCGGAAACACTTTTTCTGAAGTGACGAATCACGCTTCACCATTTGGTAGTCCAACATACTAATCTGGGTTTGGCGTAGACCACGAGAATGCTACCTGCCCCAATGCATAGTCCCAACTGTACATTTTGGTGGAGGAGGAATAATGGTCTGGGGCTGTTTTTCATGGTTCGGGCTAGGCCGCTTAGTTCCATTGAAAGGAAATCTTAACACTACAGCATACAATGACATTCTAGATGATTCTGTGCTTCCAACTTTGTGGCAACAGTTTGGGGAAGGCCCTTTCCCGTGCACAAAATGAGGTTCATACAGAAATGGTTTGTCAAGATTGGTGTGGAACAACTCTGGCCTGCTAAGAGCCCTGACCTCAACCCCATCGAACACCATTGGAATGAATTGGAACGCCGACTGCGAGCCAGGCCTAATCGCCCAACATCAGTGCCCGACCTCACTAATGCTCTTGTGGCTGAATGGAAGCAAGTCCCTGTAGCAATGTTCCAACATCTAGTGGAAAGACTTTGCAGAAGAGTGGAGGCTGGTATAGCAGCAAAGGGGGGACCAACTCCATATTAATGCCCATGATGTTGGAATGAGATGTTCAATAAGCAGGTGTCCACATACTTTTGGTCATATAGTGTATTCACAAGTGATAGGCTAATATTGTCACCCATCAGACTATTATTGATTTAATCTGGTCTTTACATAAACGTAGCAACAACAAAAAAAACACCCCCTTTTCAGGACCCTGTCTTTCAAAGATAATTAGTAAAAATCCAAATAACTTTACAGATTGTAAAGGGTTTAAACACTGTTTCCCATGCTTGTCCAATAAACAATTAATGAACATGCACCTGTGGAACAGTTGTTAAGACACTAACAGTTTACAGACGGTAGGCAATTAAGGTCACAGTTATGCAAACTTAGGATACTAAGGCCACTCTACTGACTCTGAAAAACACCAAAGAAAGATGCCCAGGTTCCCTGCTCATCTGCGTGAACGTGCCTTAGGCATGCTGCAAGGAGGCATGATGACTGCAGATGTGGCCAGGGCAATAAATTGTAATGTCCGTACTGTGAGACGCCTAAGACAGCGCTAAAGGGAGACGGACAGCTGATCGTCCTTGCAGTGGCAGACCACGTGTAACAACACCTGCACAGGATCTGTACATCCGAACATCACACCTGCGGGACAGGTACAGGATGGCAACAACAGCTGCCTGAGTTATACCAGGAAAGCACAATCCCTCCATCAGTGCTTATTCTGTCCGCAATTGGCTGACAGAGGCTGGATTGAGGGCTTGTAGGCCTGTTGTAAGGCAGGTCCTCACCAGACATTACTGGCAACAACGTCTCCTATGGGCACAAACCCACCATTGCTGAACCAGACAGGACTGGCAAAAAGTGCTCGTCACTGACAAGTCACGGTTTTGTCTTACCAGGTGTCACGAACCGGCTCAAAGTTCGTAACTAGAAGGGAGACAAGGCGGAGATAAGGAATAACAAAATATATTTATTAATAGAAGTTAACTAAATACAATTAACAATGATGTATGTAGTCAGTAATCAGTAGTGTAAGTGAGTGTTTGCATACATAAATGTGATAATGAGGGGTGTTGAAAGGTGCCAAGGTGGAGTGGCAACTAGGTAGTTTTGGTCAGTGCCCTGGCGCACAACCGTATATGGACTTTGAAACTTGGCTTGAAAAGGAGAACCAACAATTGGCAGCAGAGCAAGAACCTGGTCACCTGGACTAAAGTGACGAGGCTCAGTTCGCTGATAAAATATCCCCTTCATCCTCTCCTGTGAATATGATAGCTTCTCTTTAGCCATTTCACCAGCGGCGTACAGGCGTACAGGCAAAATCACACACATAAGATACCAGGGACCGAGGGGTCTCGGGAGACTTCCAGTCATCCTGGAGAACAGATAGAAGTCCACGCACCCTATGTCTAAAGGTCATTTGGACTGAAACCCATACTTTCCTGTGAAACCTCCCTAGCGGCTAACAGTAACCAAGGCAACCCCTCCTCCAAATCCATCTCAGTACCATAAGCTGATGGAAACGTTCCAGCGCTCCTTGACTGCGGGTGATAGGCACTAGACAAATTGTGTTTAATATGGAGCTGTTGGAGAACCTGACCAAACAGATTAGAGGTGAAATTAGATCCTTGATCACTCTGAATGACCTTAGGGATTCCAAACAGTGAAATAAACTGAGTCAAAGCTTTTAGCACAGACTTAGTCGTGATAGAACGGAGAGGATAGGCAGCAGGAAACTTAGTGGTTAGACACATCACAGTGAAAAGGTAGCTACTACCCCTTTTAGAACGAGGCAGTGGACCAACACAGTCAACAATCAGATACTCAAAAGGTTGGCTGAGTACAGGAATAGGAAACAGTGGTACCGGCTTAATAGCTTGATTCGGTTTACCAGTTAATTGACAGGTGTGACAAGTTTTGATGAACTCAGAAACATCTCTTTAACTGTTAAAGGAATTTTATTCCTATATGTTCATCAACCAATTCAATTAAAACACTCTGCCCATTTCTAAGAATTTGTAAGATACGTATTTGCATAAAATGGACAGAGACCAGTCTCAAAATCAATCAATAGCTTTTATTCTCGAGAGTACTGATCATAATACAATGTACATTGGTTTATATCATATTTTGTCATAGCATTTTGAATGCTGCTCTTCCTTCTCTCCGATACAATGGTAATATAGTTCACAAGCCTTCCCACATTGTCTGCCACCTGTTAAACAATCTACTACAAGCCCAAGGTCTCTCCCCTCCCTGGGTAGAGACAGGATGTCCTGTAAGGAACTCAGCATTCCAGCCAGTCTGACGATTGTTCCTTGTTAGAAACTAATGGAGCTGACAGTCCTTCTAATTCTGGACGAAAACTACATGTTACATTCAGTATTATGATTATAATAAGATTCATACATCCATACAGTAACATAGTAGTATTCTGTTTAGTTATAATTTAGTCATTATTCATCAAAATCCCATAACATTAACCTAGGCCAAAAGAAATGTCTTAGTATGCGACTATAGGTTTTCCTCACAACCATATGTCCAGCAACGTCATTGTGGGATGTTGTCAACACTAACTCACGAAGCTTAACAGGTACAACAACCTGACTAATCACCTCCCCCAAAAAACAACTACCATGAGACACCCACTTTCTCATTGGGACATCCTCTTGGATAAAATAGACATGGGCAACATCTCCCAACTGTTCCACAGGCACAGTTTGGTGGCAAACAGGTTAAGCAGTAACAGACTTCTTTGTGGTATTCTCGTTAGCCGGAGCAGTGACCAGGTTGCCACGGCTCATAGAACGTGTCACTGCACACGCAGAGAACGCCTCTGTGAAACTCTGCGCACTCTCATCAGGTATCCCTACAAATGACGGCTAGGCGGAAACCACAAGAGATGAAACACGACGGGCCATACACGCTCACCAGCCAAGTTATTCCCAAGGATAACGTCGATACCCTCAATAGGCAACGAAGGACACACCCCCACAACAACCTCACCTTTCACCAGTTCACAATCCAACATCAGTTTATGCAATGGAACTGACAGAGTGTTCAAACCTACTCTCCTAATTAGAACACTATTCCCTGAATCAGTCTCAGCAGAGAAGGGTAACACAGACTCCAACACAAACGACTCAGAGGCACCTGTGTCTCTCAGGATCTTCACTGGCACAAGGTCGTTACTTCCTAACATAGACACAACACCCTCTGTAATGAAAGGTAAATAGTCTGGGTCAATATGGACTTTCACATGCCCCTGAGCATGAGACAGTGTGTCAGGAGTGAACTGATGTGGGACAGGCGCTGCTAACGCTGCAGGCTTAGATTTAACGTAAGCGCAAGTACTGAATTTACCCCTAGCCCTGAGAACCCGGACATTCGTTTTTACAATGACCTGAACCTTGATAGTAGTGACACTCTTGACCAAAGTCAGCTTTACCACAGGAGTCAGGCTTAACCCTAGTTGAATGAAACTCTGCCTGTGAACAAGAGTATCTCCGTGAGCTAGGCCAAAATCTCTCCGAAAGACCCCTCTCACTCCGAAAACGGGGCTCTGCAAAGACACTTTTGTGAGTCAAAACATTCTCGTCCACCAAAACCGCAGCTTCAGCGACAGGCTTTACTTTTCGTTCGTTAATGTACGCGGCTATACGATCAGGGATTTTGTCCTTAAATTGCTCTAGCATAATCAGATCACACAGCCCTGCCGAGGTGGAACACCATCGATTAAACTGTGAAGATAACTCTTGCGCAAACTCAACATGAGTCTGTTTATTATACCTTTTTAAAGTTCTAAATCGTTGGCGGTAAGCCTCAGGAACCAATTCGTAAATCTGTAACACAGCCATTTTAACCTCATCATAACTGACACTAAGAGCTGAATATGCTTCCTGCACTTTACCAGTCAACACGCACTGCAACATTAAAGTGCGTAAGTTCCCAACAACATCAAATGTGTCCGGGGCATGACCGAAAGAGGAGCGACACCTAGGTAAATCTGGGTCACCTTCCCAGAGCAAACTCTCCCCTGAGAGCTTTCTTTCCCTAACCAACTCTAGCTGCTCTTGATTTTAGCATGCTCCATATCTTGTTTAAATGCCAATTCCTTTTCATACTTTACACGATCATGCTCTAGCTCTAACAGAAGCAGTTCCTTCTGCTGTTCAAAAAGAAGACTACTAGGACTAACTGATGGAGCGGCCATTGTAACGTTACGGGGAGACGGGGAGTCCTCGGTAGAGGCTGCCCTAGTGGTGACTTCAAGAATACCACTCTCCATCAGATTGGCCTTCAATATCAACCTAACATAATTTTTTTGATGTTTATATTTGTCTACGTAAGACGCTATAGTCACAAGTAAATACAAAAAAAAAAAAATCTTGCTCTTCTCCTCTGCTGAGCACACCAGACCGGACCACAAGAGAACTGACAATCACACTGGGCACCACAGAAGAGAGATGAGATTTATATGGAGCTTCCCCAAAACCTACAATAACTCAACCCTTGTCTTCGTGCTGATTTTCGGTTGGTAATTACGCAATGTAGCCAGCTGGCAAGGGGGGGAAAAAAACACCCAGCGCACTGGCAGATTCCCACAAGCCAAGGATGTGCCCCCGAGACAACTGCTCAGTCCACAGACACCACACAAAAATAACAAACAAAATAACCATGCCCAACATATTCCAAAGTGAAACACGTCGCTAAGCCTAACAGGGAAAGAAGAAAGGCTATAGCTCCGGGTAGTAAGTGTCACTGCACTACCCAAATCTCCCACTGAGGAACACAGCTGATTGTATTCACCTCCTCATACCGATGTCCCAACAGCAAGTAGAGCAAGAGTTTCCAGCCTGGGCAGGGGCCTGGAAACTAACCAGTGTACTCTCTCCAACGCAGCACACAACCAACTATCCACTACAGTGGCATGTTTACCAAACAAAGGCAACCAATACTGGTTACCAAACATTACAACTCAAACAAGGGGTAACAAAAGATGCAAACAAAGCACCTACAGTTCTCAAACATTAACTCCACGTTTTCTCCCAAACACAATAAACATACTAGTAAGCCCAACGACACTAGTATTAGTCTTTCATAATGCTATGCGCCAAAATGTCTAGGAACCAACCTTATGATCCTGGACGAGCCCCCACTTGTCACGAACCGGCTCAAAGCCTGTAACAAAAAGGGAGACAAAGTGGAGATAAGGAATAACAAAATATATTTATTAACGGAAGTAAACTAAATACAATTAACAATGATGTGTGTAGTCAGTAATCAGTAGTGTGAGTGAGTGTTTGTGTGCATAAATGTGATAAGGAGGGGTGTTGAATGGTGCCAAAGCAAACAAACAAAATGGCCACAAAAATGCCACAACCAAACTCTATCAGTGTGTCTGCATGGAGAGAGTCTCCTCAATGAATGAGGAAGAGGTGTATTTATCCCGGGACACACCTAGGGCACAGGTGTGTCCCATGTCGCTGACGACCCTCCCGGCTCCGCCCACCGACATCCTAATAAGGAAAACGAGCAGAGAAAGAATACGGCAGACAGAGTGGGAGGGTCGTCACACCAGGCGTGATGGTCGGATTTGCGTTTATTGTCGAAGGAATGAGCGTTACACCGATGCCTGTACTCTGGAGCAGGATCGATTTGGAGGTGGGGGGTTCGTCATGGTCTGGGGTGATGTGTCATAGCATCATCGGACTGAGCTTGTTGTCATTGTAGGCAATCTCAACACTGTGTGTTACAGGGAAGACATCCCTCATGTGGTACCCTTCCTGCAGGCTCATCCTGACATGAGCCTGCAGCATGACAATGCCACCAGCCATACTTCTCGTTCTGTGCGTGATTTCCTGCAAGACAGGAATGTCAGTGTTCTGCCATGGCCAGCGAAGAGCCCGGATCTCAATCCCATTGAGCACGTCTGGGACCTGTTGGATCGGAGGGTGAGGGCTAGGGCCATTCCCCCCAGGAACTTGCAGGTGCCTTTGTGGAAGAGTGGGGTAGCATCTCACAGCAAAAACTGGCAAATCTAGTGCAGTCCATGAGGAGGAGATGCACTGCAGTACTTAATGCAGCTGGTGGCCACACCAGATACTGACTGTTACTTTTGATTTTAACCCCCAATTTGTTCAGGGACACATTATTCCATTTCTGTTAGTCACATGTCTGTGGAACTTGTTCAGTTTATGTCTCAGTTGTTGAATCTTGTTATGTTCATACAAATATTTACACATGTTAAGTTTGCTGACAATAAACGTAGTTGACAGTGAGAGGACGTTTCTTTTTTTGCTGAGTTTATACTAAATAATACATCTGTGAAATTTGTTTTGATTTCGAATTTACCATTATCATGCACCTGTTTCGAAACAGGGGCAGGGGAAAAAATACATATAATTTATGCTCTTAAATAGGGAATGGATGACATTTTTCCCATGGTTCGTTTTCATGCCAGCCAGGTAGGCTGTACACCTGTTGTAAAGAGAAACAATGTGCTTAATATTAGGAGAGTTGAGAAATAAATATAGTTGGCCTAGCCTATAGAAAGCTGAGGGGATCCTCCTCATTTTAATAGAGGCCATCAAAACATTGTTTTCTCACAGAATCGCATTGACTATTGGATGGGTCAGAGTGATTAGAGGGACAATAGAGTGCTGAATACCAAGCAGTTAGCAAGTTACTAATGCAGCATCAGAGCTTGGAGGAGACTGTGACTTAACAGTCGCATGGAATCACTGCCGGTGAGCGGTAATACGGTCACCATAACAGCCCTAGTCGTGCCTGTTCTATGTGTTCTCAGGGCTGAATCCTAACTTGAAATATGAGTTCACACCAATGTCCAATAAATCTACACGTGATCTTTAAAATTGTGAGTTAGGCAGGGCGGATGTTGCGTTAGGATCGGCCCACAGTCATTAACAGATTTTGTGACAATTGACAGGTACCAAGTCATCTCCAGCGGAGCAGCTCGGTACGGCTCTGGCTTGGGACAGAGCAGACGTGGCTAACAAACACATCCAAGTGTACGGCCAGTACTGGCAGGTAACACAGACAAGGAGGCAGCCAGGGCAGAGCTGCCCAGTGTCGTTGATTTTATGTTGATTCTTTTTAGTTTTTTTTTGTATTCAGAAAGTTAAATGGAACTGCTGTGTTTGATGGTATGACAGTCATGCTTGATGGTGGTGGTTGTTGTCTGTCAGGTTGGCTCGTTGGAGCAGGCCATGCTGGATGCTCTCATCATGGACCGGGTTGGCTTTGTCAAACTGTTGATCGACAACGGTATGACCATGAACCGCTTCCTGACCGTTTCACGTCTGGAAGAGCTCTATAACACGGTAATGACTTAATCACTTTCTCTCTTATCGCCTTTTCAGCTCTGTATTTACGAGTTACAATATAGTGTATGCTGTACATAAAGAAGCAATTCAGTGTTTTCATATTGACAGTACATTGGCTGTTAGCTTACTCATATACCATATTTGCCATAGCAGTGGTTTCTTTTGCAATCACAGTAATACAGTGTAAGCGTCTCTTTGGTTGTTTGGTTTTCCCACTGTTTGAAAATGTTTTGTTGATCACATAGCTCTTTGTCATGAGTCCAGCTGTGGATGATCTTTCCAGTTATAAACCATATTCAATAATTCAGAACTTTTTAAATGATGTTGCTCCATAAGGAGACAAGTCACACCATATATGATCATATAAAATTG
Organism: Oncorhynchus mykiss; assembly: GCF_057628025.1. NCBI lineage: Eukaryota > Metazoa > Chordata > Actinopteri > Salmoniformes > Salmonidae > Oncorhynchus > Oncorhynchus mykiss. The sequence goes on from NC_143032.1 coordinate 49,686,329, forward strand.
TGGAAGTTTGTTTTCTGAAAGTTAAAATGGTCTGGTCTACCACTTCTTTCCGTAGGAACAAATGTATTATAATCCAGATAACTAGCCATTTAAGTATTATTCTGGTTGGCATTTGGTTGTTTCTGAGTTGATTGTGGATAACGAAGACATGACATGTCATCATTTTTCTATAGCAACAGGGACCAACAGACAATTTCCTCCATCACCTTGTGGAAGATGTGAAACAGGTGAATACGGTTGAACATGCAACATTGGGGAAAATGTAAGGTTTTCCTATGTGTGTTTCTATAGTATTTGTGTGTGGAAATATTTATGTGTGTGTGCACGTGTGTTTTTGTGCGTGTGTGTGCGCATTTGTGTGTAGAACCATATACCCAAAGGATACAGAGTCTCCCTCATAGACGTGGGGCAGGTGATTGAGTATCTGATAGGAGGAGCCTATCGGAGCACATACACACGGAAACACTTCCGGGCCTACTATAACCACTTACATACCCACTGCATGGTAAGTGACCATGGTCGCGTTTCATTTTCATTTGCCTGCCAGATGTCACAGCGTCTGGATAGGTGTTTAACCTAAGTCCTATAAACTGACCGCATCATACGATATAGGTTGTGTTCCTCTGCTCAGACGTTGCATGCATCAACCAGTATTCAAAACATTAGGAACCTTCCTAATATTGAGTTGCACCCCTCCCTTTTGCCCACAGAACAGCCTCAATTTGTCTGGGCATATTGAAAGTGTTCCCCAAGGGATTCTGGCCCATGTTGACTCCAATGCTTCCCACAGTTGTGTGAAGTTGGATGGATGTTTTTTTGAGTGGTGGACCATTCTTGATACACACAGGAAACTGTTGAGTGTGACAAACCCAGCAGCATTGCAGTTCATGACACAAACCGGTGCACCTGGGCCTGGCACCTATTACCATAACCTGTTCAAAGGCACTTTTGTCTTGCCCATTCACCCTCTGAATGGCACAGATACAAAATCCATGTCTCAATTGTCTCAAGGCTTAAAAATGGTTATTTATCCGGTCTCCTCCCCTTCATCTACACTGATTGATGTGGAGTTAACAGGTGACATCAATAAGGAATCATAGCTTTCACCTGGGTTCACCTGGTCAGTCTATGTCATGGAAAGAACAGGTGTTGTATACTCAGTGTGGATGTGGTTAGCTGATTGGCCTTGTTAGGTTCTAAATGAACTGAGCAGAAACTCACCCACAATTGTTAAAGCTCAAACCAAGTTTATTCCCCCAAAGGGTCAGACAGCTGAACAGACCAAGATATATTCATACAAGCCCTGGTATTTAACCCTTCCTCCTATGTTGAGTCTCCTCCTTACATCTCTGAACAGCCAATACACCTCTGTGCTGGACATAACTTTAGTGATATCTGTTCTTCCTCACTTCATCTGACCTATGTCCAAATTCCCCACTTCTCCTCAACTCACGGCTGTCGTGACTTGTACCAGACTGTGGCCATTCTCCTTCCATAGGATCCCTGATGTCTAGCAATAGAATATTCTGACAGAATGTACACGTTCTACATTCCCCTCTCTCCCTCAGTGACATGAATAAGGATATTTCAAGTTTTTCATCAGCCTACATATAATACCTATCCAGGTGTTGTAAGATCTGGCATGCGTCAGCAACGTCTTGGCAGAGGAACACAACCATAGTAATGTGTAGCCCCACTACTCAGTCGATAGCATGGCACACAGCCATTGAATGTTGCATGCAGTGTGACTACAATGTAGTTGGTCTATAACACAGCCCATGTTAAATGTCTGTATACAGTACACGCAGCGCAAGATATCACCCTTGGCCGTCAAGCAGTTGTAAAAATGGACACCAATAATATAGCCGTATTCATTTTTGTTTGTTATGTTTTATTTTGAAATGTAACCTGGTGTACATTTCACTTTGCACTGATTTGAGTGGGTATCATTTCCAGGACACTGGACTGGACAAGATAGTTCAGGACCCCGGACCAAACAGGGAAGCCTGCACCCTTCACCCACCCCAAAGCCCTAACAACAGTCCGCCATGCAAACCTGTCTTCCACACTGCTCAGCCCTACAAACGCAAGGTCTTTAAGAGATCTGGGACAAGCTAACTTTTCACCTACAAATGCAGTCTTTTAAAGACACTTGTCTCCACTCACACACTGAAACACACACACAGGCTATTGATTGCTAGTATATTCTGTGGCTACAAATACCCCATGTGCATTAGTGTTCTCATTGGCTGTCCGCCTCTCCCCTCCCTCCTTTCTCTCCAGGAGAGATCCATGGTCCCCAGGGACCCGAAGGAAGCCCAGCAGCAGAGCTCCAAGCTGGGCGACTCTTCTCTGGTAGTGTTCAACTTCAACGACCTGTTTGTTTGGGCCGTGCTGCAGAGGCGCCAGCAGATGGCGCTGTTCCTGTGGCAGCATGGGGAGGAGGCCATGGTCCGGGCAACTGTGGCTTGTAAGCTGTACCGCGCCATGGCCCACGAGGCTAAGCAAAGCAACATGGATGACACCACAGCGGAGCAACTCAAAACCTACTCGCTGTCAGTCTTTCCTTGTACACATCTTGAAATGTTTGTTTAGTAGTAGTGTGTCTCTGGGGTTTTGTGTATGTTGTTTCTGCAGAGTGGACTTTTGTGGTTGTGTGTGTATATTACTATGTTTATGAGTGTGTGTTTTCCCGGTCTGTGTTTATCAATGTTCGTGTGTGGTGGCATGGTTGGCCGCAGGGACTTTGGTCAACTGGCTGTAGACGTGCTGGACAATGCCTTCAGGCAGAACGAGCGCATGGCCATGAAGTTGCTGACCTCGGAGATGGAGGCCTGGAGCCACTTCACCTGCCTGCAGATGGCCGTGTCCTCCCGGCTCCGCCCCTTCGTCTCCCACTCCTGCACCCAGATGCTGCTCACCGACCTGTGGACCGGCCGCCTCAACATGAGGAAGAACTCCTGGTTCAAAGTGAGGGTCTCAAACTAATTTTGTCTTCAACAAGGTCTGGAGGGCCACCCGGTATTGCCTTGCCCTCAAAAGCCACGGGCCGTACTTACTAAGACAACCACAGATCGCATTAAATCAGTTAATGTGCTGTATCTAGCCCAAAGGCCAACAGTTTGAGTGTTCTAGGCACCTTGTCTCCTTTTAAGATCCTGGAAAGTAATGTAAAACCAGTGCACCTCAATGTTCTTTCCATGATAAGATTGAATGACTGCATAAATAAGCATTAGTTCAAGTGTGTTCTTATGTCCATTAGTCTATTAATAAGTCTATTAGTCTATAAATATTATTAGTGTAGTAATATCAGTCGATGTTGTACTGTTCTAACAGTTACCCCTCAGATTAGATTTTTGTTTATGTGTCTCAATCTTGTGTGTGTCAGATCATCCTGAGCATCCTCATGCCCCCTGCCATCCTGCTACTAGACTTTAAGAGCCAGGCGGAAATGTCCCATGTGCCCCAGTCCCAGGAGGCTTTGCAGTTTATTTGGGACACGGGGAGACCAGAGGCAGCCCAGGAGGGGCATACAGTAACTAAGGTGCCAAAATGTACACCGAACACCAGTCTCTCTGAACTTCAGTCCTTCAAATCCTTCTAGGTTGCTATTCTAATGTGAGATTGATGCTAATGTTGATACCGGAGTCGTTTTTATTAGACATCAAATGGTAGGAAATGGACTGAAACAGGGAGGGACTTTTCTCATTATTGATTTCCGTTGCAAAGCGTTTTCTTGATGTGTGCCCTAATGAACGTGGCCATGTTCTCTCGTGGTGCTCTGAAGGAGGGCCAGGATGTGGAGAAGGGGTCAGCATGCTGGGAGAGGATCTCAGACCCCGAAGCTGACACAGTCATACCCGTTACCACCCCGTGTCTCTTCTGGACCAGGAGGCTGTACGAGTTCTACAACACTCCGGTCGTCAAGTTCATGTTCCACACGGTGAGCTAGCAGCACCCCACTTCTGTTAATCACGGTCATTTCTCCCATACAGTTTGCAATATGTCGAGGGGGGGGAGGAATCATTATACTCTTCTACGCCTCAGGAAATGCGTATTATACAAAGACCTTTTGTTGAAGATATTCCTCAGTCTGACACGAATGACAGTGATTAGACTCACGTAGATCCGTGTCTTGGTGACGTTCTCACTCTGGTCCATGAGCTGATGCTTTTTCACTGTGTGGTCTAGATGTCTTACCTGGCCTTTCTCATGCTGTTCTCCTACACTGTTCTGGTGAAGATGGAGGACCGGCCCAGTACTCAGGAGTGGCTGGTCATTGTCTATATTGTATCCACCGCGGTGGAGAAAATAAGAGAGGTGAGTGTGTAACACATTGAAGACTAAAACCTGCTCTGAGAACAGCTGTCTTATCTCTGGCATGTTAGACTCAAAAGGTCTGACAGTTTATCTGCTATACCTGATAGAGAATTTCACATCTTTCTCTCCTTCTTTTCCTCTCTATTTATCTTGCTCTCGCTGTCTCGTTCTCTTTTCACATGTTCTCCACCTCTTTTTGCACTGTTCAACCTCACACCCAGTCTGAATACAACTTCACACATTTCCTTTCTTTTTGATATGCAGTCTCATCTTTAACTTAGTAGGACATTGTAATTGCTCACCTTAAAAATGCACTTGTTTGTAATTCAAACTTGATGATTGAAGAGTACCAGCAGCGTATATGATGATTGTATGTGAGTGGATGTGTGTAGAGTCAGTATGTGTGTGAGCAAATGATGGAGTGAGTGTTTGTATGTGTGTTGGAGTGTCAGTGTGCGTAAGTGTGTAGGGCCCTGTGAGTGTGCATAGAGACAGTGCATATTGTTAGCTATTAAGCAATCATTTTGGCATGGGGATAGAAGCTGTTCAGCAGCCTATTGGTGTCAGACAATGCACTGGTAACGCTTGCCATGTGGAAGCAGAGAGAACAGTCTATGGCTTGGGTGGTTGGAGTCTTTAATGATTTTCCGGGCCTTCCTTTCAAACCGCCTGATATAGAGGTCCTGGATGGCAGAGAGCTCAGCCCCAGTACTGTCCGCACTACCCTCTGTAGTGTAAGATGATCAAGGGAAGTGCTATTGCTGTACCCTTATCCATCTCCTCCTCTGTTCCTCTGGTGATGTAGAGGTTAATCCAAGACCTGCAGTGCCTAGCCCCACTCCTATTCCCTAGTCGCACTCATTTGTTGACTTCTATAATCGTAAAAGCCTTGGTTTCATACATGTTAACATTAGAAGCCTCCTCCCTAAGTTGTTTTTTTCACTGCTTCAGCACAGTCTGCCAACCCGAATGTCTTAGCCATGTCTGAATCATGGCTTAGAAAGACCACCAAAAACCTTGAAATTTCCATCCCTAACTATAACATTTTCCGCCAAGATAGAACTGCCAAAGGGAGCAGAGTTGCAATCTACTGCAGAGATAGCCTGCAGAGTTCTGTCTTACTATCCAGGTCTGTACCCAAACAATTCGAGCTTCTACTTTTAAAAATCCACCTTTCCAGAAAAAAGTCTCTCACCGTTGCCGCTTGCTATACACCACGCTCTGCCCCCAGCTGTGCCCTGGACACCATATGTGAATTGATTGCCCCCCATCTATCTTCAGAGCTCGTGCTGCTAGGGGACCTAAACTGGGACATGCTTAACACCCCGGCCATCCTACAATCTAAGCTTGATGCCCTCAATCTCACACAAATTATCAATGAACCTACTAGGTACAACCCCAAATCCGTAAGCACGGACACCCTCGTAGATATCATCCTAACCAACTTGCCCTCCAAATACACTTCTGTTGTTTTCAACCAAGATCTCAGCCATCACTGCCTGCATCCGTAATTGGTCTGCGCTCAAACGACCACCCCTCATCAATGTAAAACGCTCCCTAAAACACTACAGTGAGCAGGCCTTTCTAATCGACCTGGCCGGGGTATCTTGGAATGATATTGACCTCATCCCGTCAGTAGAGGATGCCTGGTTATTCTTTAAAAGTGCTTTCCCCACCATATTAAATAAGCATGCTCCATTCAAAAAATGTAGAACCAGGAACAGATATGGCCCTTGGTTCACTCCAGACCTAACTGTCCTTAACCAGCACAAAAAACATCCTGTGGTGTACTGCATTAGCAATGAATAGCCCCCGTGATATGCAACTTTTCAGGGAAGTTAGGAACCAATATATACAGGCAGTTAGGAAAGTTAAGGCTAGCGTTTTCTAACAGAAATTTGCATCCTCTAGCACAAACTCAAAAAAGTTCTGGAACCCTAGGAAACACTTACCACCAATAAATCCACTATAATTGAGAATTTCAATAAGCATTTTTCCACCATGCTTTCCACCTGGCTACTCCGGTCAACTGCCCGGCAACCCCACAGCAACTCGCCCAAGCCTCCCCTATTTCTCCTTCACCAAAATCCAGATAGCTGATGTTCTAAAAGAGCTGCAAAATCTGGACCCCTACAAATCAGACGGGCTAGACAATCTGGACCCTCTCTTTCTAAAATGATCTGCTGAAATTGTTGCAACCCCTATTACTAGCCTGTTCAACCTCTCTTTCGTATCGTCTGAGATTCCCAACGATTGGAAAGCTACCGCGATCATCCCCCTCTTCAAAGGGGAGACACTCTAGACCCAAACTGCTACAGACCTATATCTATCCTACCCTGCCTTTCTAAGGTTTGCGAAAGCCAAGTTAACAAACAGATGTGTGTGTCAAATCAGAGGGCCTGTTGTCCGGACCTCTGGCAGTCTCTATGGGGTTGCCACAGGGTTTAATTCTCGAGCCGACTCTCTTCTCTGTATACATCAATGATGTCGCTCTTGCTGCTGGTGATTCTCTGATCCACCTCTACGCAGACGACACCATTCTGTATACTTCTGGCCCTTCTTTGGACACTGTGTTAACTAACCTCTAGACGAGCTTCAATGCCATACAACTCTCATTCCATTGCCCCCAACTGCTCTTAAATGCAAGTAAAACTAAATGCATGCTCTTCAACCGATCGCTGCCCGCACCTGCCCGCCCGTTCAGCATCACTACTCTGGACGGTTCTATCTTAGAATACGTGGACAACTACAAATACCTAGGTGCCTGGTTAGACTGTAAACTCTCCTTCCAGACTCACATTAACCATCTATTTCGCAACAAAGCACCCTTCACTCATGCTGCTAAATATACCCTCGTAAAACTGACCATCCTACCGATCCTCGACTTCTGTGATGTCATTTACAAAATAGCCTCCAACACTCTACTCAACAAATTGGATTCAGTCTATCACAGTGCCATCTGTTTTGTCACCAAAGCCCCCTATACTACCCACCATTGCGACCTGTACACTCGTTGGCTGGCCCTCGCTTCATACTCATCGCCAAACCCACTTGCTCCAGGTCATCTACAAGTCTCTGCTAGTTAAATCCCCGCCTTATCTCAGCTCACTGGTCACCATAGCAGCACCCACCCGTAGCACTCGCTCCAGCAGGTATATCTCACTAGTCACCCCCAAAGCCAATTCCTCCTTTGGCTGCCTTTCCTTCCAGTTATCTGCTGCCAATGACTGGAACGGACTGCAAAAATCACTGAAGCTGGAGACTCATATCTTCCTCACTAGCTTTAAGCACCAACTGTCAGAGCAGCTCACAGATCACTGCACCTGTACATAGCCCATCTGTAAATAGCCCATCCAACTACCTCATCCCCATACTGTATTTATTTACTTTGCTCCTTTGCACCCCAGTATATCTACTTGCACATTAATCTTCTGCACATCAATCACTACAGTGTTTAATTGGTATATTGTAATTACTTCACCACCTTGGCCTATTTATTGCCTTACCTCTTTTGCACACACTGTATATATACTTTTTCTACTGTATTATTGACTGTATGTTTGTTTATTCCATGTGTAACTCTGTGTTGTTGTATGTGTCGAACTGCTTTGCTTTATTCTTGGCCAGGTTGTAGTTGTAAAGGAGAACTTGTTCTAAACTAGCCTACCTGGTTAAATAAATGTGAAGTAAAAAATTGTTTTTTGCCATAGCAGGCAGTGGGGGATTTGAGGGCCAATGCTGTAGTCCACCATCAGCTCCTTGGACTTACTAAAGTTGAGGGAGAGATCGTTGTCCCGGGCTCCACCCTGTAAGGTCACTTACCTCCTCCTCCCTGTAGGCCATCTCATTGTCGCCGGTGATCAGGCCTACCACCGTTGTGTCGTCAGGAAACTTGATGATGTTGTTGGATTCGTGCATGGCCACTCAGTCCTGGGTGAACATGAAGTACAGGAGGGGACAACGCACACACCCCTGTGGGGCCCCCGTGTTGAGGGTCAGCATGGCAGATGTGATGTTGCCTACCCTCACTACCTGAGGTCGGCCCTTCGGGATGTCCAGGATCCAGTTGCAGAGGGAGGTGTTCAGTCCCAGAGTCCTAAGCTTGTTGACGAGCTTGGAGTGGACAATAAGTGTGTGGACAAACACTGAACTGTAGTCAATGAACAGCATTCTCACATATGTATTCTTAGTATCTAGGTGGATGAGGGCAGTGTGGAGTGCAATTGAGATTGCGTCGTCTATGGATCTGTTGGAGCGGTATGCAAATTGGAGTGGGTCTAGGGTTTCTGGGAAGAGGAAGTTGCTGTGTGCCATAACCAGCCTCTCAAAGCACTTCATGATTACAGACGTTGACTGTTACAGGGCGGTAGTCATTGTGACATGAAGCCTTAGAGTTCTTGGGAACAGGAATAATGGTGGTCATCTTAAAACATGTGGGGATTATAGACTGGGACAAGGAGAGGTTGAAAATTACTGTTAATATCCCTGCCAGTCTTTCTGTACATGCTCTGAGAGCACGCCCTGGTAGCTGCTGTGTAGCTGAGGTGTAGCCTAACCTACTATGTTTATGTTATTTATTTATTTTCTGAACCACTCCAAAACTAAGTTCCCTTGCGGGGAAAATAAAGTTCTTATTTTTAGTCTTCAACTTTACCATCAAGCACATGAGAATCACAATGATAACCAATCACACTGCCTGTCATTAGTTATACAGTATGCTTTATGACGTCACCATCGTGAGGCAAGAGGTTGCCAAGGGAGCCAACAAATCAAATTTTCCCCATACGTGGGCAAGCCCCCTAGCAATTAGAGTTCTAGCTAATGAGCTTCAGCCTCTTGCCATTTGAGTGACAGCTAGCAAGTGGCAAGAGAGAGAGAGAGAGCAATGACGTTGTGTATACATATGTGATGTAGTATGCAATTTTCTGGGACCACTTTTGGCTCTTGAGCACTACTTTCGCAACGGCTGGCTAAAAAGTATACACAACTACTGGAGAATCGCTTTAGACCCCACAATAATAGACTGTTCCTCCTCTGCATTAGACTTTACATAGTGATTCTTTCTACCAGCTCTCACAGTTTCACATCACAATGAGACGTTCATCCACGTTTCTCAAATGTCACATTTGAAGTTGTTCCAAACATCAAAGTGTTTAACCGTTCAGACAATTTTTTAAAAAGTGCTGCATCAGAAGAGTCTGTACCTTTTCAAAAAGTAGATTACAACAAATGTTGCTGATTGATGTGCTTTTTTTTCTGGTAGCTAGATGTGTTTTCTTTCTACTAACTGTATTGGTAAGTCATGGTATTTAACAAACTTCAAAGTACACAAAAAAATAAAAAATATGGGTTCAACAAGCGTTCTTCTAAGATCCCCAAAGTTCGTTGAAGAACCCTAGGGTTCTTGGCACTGGAAATTGCCCCCAAAAGGTTCTTCCAGGAACCCCATAGGCGGTGGGGTTCATCAAGGAACCTCCTTAGTTGGTGGGGGTTCTTGCAGGAACCTAATTGCCCAACTGAAACATTTGGATTTGAATTTTAAAACAGACAGCAGGTGCAGACACTTAACTGAAAAAAAGTAAAGATCTCTTCAATTTAAGGTAAGGTTTGTCCCTTATATGATCTAAATTGATATTGTTTTATGACAATACCATTTATCTTTTCATATTTGTGCAAATCTTTCGAAAACAGAAAGAGGACACAATTCAATGGATATCAATCAACAAAGAGGTAAGAATATGTAGGCTATAAGAATATGTTGAAGGCTAGCTGTATTGGGTGCAGATGCCTGAACTGGTCACTTTTGTGTCTGTAGGTATACAGACAAGGAGGCAAACAAAGGTATGTCAATTGGTATTGGTTTGTTATTATGCAGATCACATTTACCCTCCTCCTCCCTTCCCTCTTCAATGAATATCCCATAAGCCATACTGTTATGGACAAGGTATGTGTATTAAAACCATTATCAAAACAGTTTTTTTCATTCACATAACCACAAAAACCAAGGTATGAATACTGTCGTGTGCATGTTTTGTTAATCATCTGTATAATAAAACAATTTTGGATTCAGACTTCACCCTCCCTACACCTCTGATGAATATAACAGGAAACCTGTTAAGTCACCATTCACTACAAAATCATTCTGGCTATAGATACAGAGAACATCAATACATTATCATCAACACGCCAGAGGAAACACTAATTTGACTTGGGGCTCTGCTGGGAGTTTACCTCATATTTGGATTTTTTTCATTCTGCTTTGCCACTAAAATCATTAACACTGACAACTAAAATATTGTTTATTTTTATGCATATTATTAATAATATGATAATAATAAGGGGGTAGTTCAATAAATTAACCCCAAAAGGTTCTTTGAGGATCCAGTGAAAGGGGTTATTTTTTTTCAGGTTGTAGGGAGGGTATGTGAACAATTTTTATTATACAGATATTTAACAAAACAGCATTCACACCTTGGTCTTCGTGGTGAATGTGAATGAAAAAAACTGTTTTGATAATGGTTTTAATACACATACCTTGTCCATAATGTAGAGGCCTCTGGGATATTCATTGAAGAGGTAAGGGAGGAGGGTAAATGTGATCTGCATAACATACCAATGGACATATCTTTGTACGCCTCCTCGTCTATATACCTGCAGACACAGACACCAAAGTGAGCAGTTCAGTCATCTGCAAGCAATACAGCTAGCCGTCAACATATTCTTATTACCTCTTTGTTGATTGATATCCATTGAATTGTGTCCATTTTCTGTTTTAGAAAGACGGGCACAAATATGAAAAGATAGATGGAATGAAACAATATCAATTTAGATCATATGGGGACAAACCTTAACTGAAATGTAATGACCTCCTCAATTTAGGGTAAGTGCCGAGACCTGCTGTTCTATCAAATTCAAATGTTTCAGTTGGGCAGTTAGGTTCCTGCAAGATCCCCCACCAACTACCTCCAATGGGGTTCTTGGAAGGGGTCCTTGGAAGGGGGCCATGTTCAGTGCCAAGAACCCAAAGGTTCTCCAAAGAACTTTGGGGATCTTAGAAGAACCCCTAATTTTTTGAGTGTAGTTATACCAATTTGTAGCAGACAGTTGGAAGTTGGTCCTATCACATTTTGAATGTAGTAACAATCTCTGAGAAATTGACAAACAATTTGTATTTAACTAGGCAAGTCAGTTAAGAACAAATTCTTATTTACAATGACGGCCTAGGAACTGTAGGTTAACTGCCTTGTTCAGGGGCGGAACAACAGATTTTTACCTTGTCAGCTCGGGGATTCGATCTAGCAACCTTTTGATTAGTGATTGTCACAATATACTGCTCTAACCACTAGGCTACCTGCCGCCTCACAATTCAACAAATCAGTGGTGTAAAGTACTTAAGTAAAAATACTTTAAAGTACTACTTACTGTAAGTAGTTTTTTGGGGTATCTGTACATTACTATTTACATTATTTTTTTAAATATTTACTTCACTACATTCCTAAAGAAAACAATGTACTTTTTACTCCATATATTTTCCCCGACTCCCAAAAGTAAACATTACATGTTGAATGCTTAGCAGGACAGGGAAATGGTCCAATTTCACACACTTATGAAGAGAACACGTGGTCATCCCTACTACCATCTGGCAGACTCACTAAACGCAAATGCATCGCTTGTAAATTACGTGTTGGAGTGTACCCCTGGCTATCTGTAAAAAATGTAATCAAGAAAATGGAGCCGTTTTCTTTGCTTAATATAAGGAATTTGAAATTATTTATACTTTTACTTTTGATACTTAAGTATATTTACAATTGCACTTTAACTTCGTAGTCATTGTTTGATTTCAAATCCAAACTTTGAGCATTGAGCCAAAAGAAGAATAATTACTGAGGGCACTGTAAATCATATCGTAGGCCTAATAGTACTGTAGAGCTCTTTATACTTGCACACAATATAGCTGGGTCGCCTCGTCCTGCCCCTAGGGGTTCACCGCCCTACACCGCCCCAACCCAACACACCCCACTCAGCTTTAGGATCTTAGTGAAACATTCATTATTGGTTTCAGGTGTGTTAGAGCAAGGTCAGAGTGACAACCGACAGTACAACAGACCCCCAGTGCCAGGACTGAGCAGCCCAGCAGCTAGGGATTGCCTAAATAGGTATCTCCCTTGACGTGGGCCCGTTTTCAGTACAGACTCCTTTGTCGTACAGTATTCCATATAAGGCATCCAGACCTTATGAAAGTTGCACAGTGTGCCATTAATCTGGTAATAAATTAAATCAGAAATTGACATTTCTGCCATCCATTGTGACATTGTGGGAGGATAACCATCCTTCAAATTAATAGCAATGCATTTCTTAGCCGCTATAAATGCTATAGTTTATTCTTATAACCGTCTCCATGACTGGGAATTATAACATATCTCTATCCATTCATTATCATCAATAGCGTCTCCCAGGTCTTCCTCACATTTTTGTTTTACTTGTTGTGTGTCATCAGGAAAAGCCTCTATCAACCCTTGATACAGTTTGGAAATCAACTTGAGGTTTGTGAGACTCTTAAAATAGCATGCAGCTTCTTGCTTGTCCAGTGTTCGCTGCACAGAGATAGTAAAGTATTGCATCTACAAAAGTTCCCCTCAGCTCCACCACAGACTGGTCTTCTCTGGCTGCCTGACCCTGATGAGACCCCGGTCACCATCTGATCCTGCTCAGATGAGGCATAACAAAGAATTACCTTGGTGTACGTTTATACATTATATTATCCAAGAATAGAATCAATGGTTCAATAATTGAAATTACCATTATTCCCAGATCCCAGACTGTAGTCTACCCATCAACCCAAGATGGAACGTTATATCCATCCACTGATTGTCACAATATACTGCAAAATTCAGACTGGTCTTCCCTGGCTGTCTGACCCCGCAGGGACACCTGTCACCATCTCATCCAGCTAAGACATGATGAGCATAGTGTTGCGTACTGACTGTGCACCAAGACAGTGACGCCCGTAGAGCTGTCAGTACCGTGTCTATGTGAAAAGTAGGAAATTAGCTGTGAGGAAGCTGACAGATCAATAACGTTACATTTCTATACTGACTGATTGGGGCAAACATTATAGATTGGAAATCCCTTTTGGCTAGCTCCAATGGTACACCCACTGACGAAAACGAGACAAGTTCATTTACTTCTGTTGAAACACACACAACTGTTCCACACACACCTGACAGATAGCCAGTTCAGCTCTAGCCTCCAGCAGCTACTAGCTAGCTTAGCTCATTCACTTCAGACTGAACTTCAGTCAAGAGGGGATGAAACATTAGCGAACATTACATGTCAGTAACACTACTAGCTCAGTTCTGGGAACATTTTTCTTCTTCTTCTGTTAAGTCAAACAGTAGTTACCTTGCCAGCTACATCAGTTAAATAAAGAGTACCTCTGCACGCTCTGTGGTGACCTGCGCAGTCCTAAATCCATCTGGCTGAAACCACCATACAGCCTACCCAACCGCTCTGAGGTGCCTGCGTCTGAAAGGGGTATACAATTATATATTTTTATGGATTTCAACTTTGCTATATTATCATTTAACCCCTGGTTAAACTTACCTCCATGTAGCCTACTTGAGAAACACTATCTGGCAACAAATTAAGCTGTATTATCATGTTACTGCAAATCATAGGCTATGGTTCAACAACAGTGGCAAACACTGATTGAATTATTCTGTTCACCATTATTACATAAAAAACATACTTTGTGACATGATTTTGATGCAGACAGTTTCCATAGGCAACAATACATCAGACACCAAACCACCTAGACCTACTTCAGTTGCCCTCTGTAATTGACTAATTTCTGTAATTCAGGGCTCATCTGTAAAAGAGACCTTGGTCTCAGTATGACTCCCTGATAAAATAAAGGTTTTTAAAAAAGTATCAGACTACTGTAGGCTACTCATACTACTACAACTTCTACCGCTACAGTATTGCAGTAAAGAAAGTGTTAAAACTCCCTCTGCACTAGAGGGCTATGGGACTGTAGCGCAAATATTTGTTTACAGTGTCCGTAAACACATATTTGTGATGGAACGAAGGAGGGCAAGTGAGTCGATGTGCAATCCAAAAATGTGATCATCATTGAAAGGGAAAAGGCGCAACACGCACACAGTCTACCATGGTGAGCAAACATTGCTCGTTTTCATTTTCAATTAACATTGAATCCCCAGTTATTTGTCTCTGCCTGCAAATCGTCCTCCTAAAAGTGTTTGACCCCAACACACTCATCCAACATATTACTACTTTACTCAAATTATCTACATTTACCTTAAGGCTTTTCTACTTGTATATATTTTTAAACAAATTCTAGATCTAACGTCTAATTTACCACAACATCGTTTTGTTGAAATATCCCTAAAAGTTGTGATGAGACAGAGATCATTTTTTGTTGAGCAAGAGCAGTGGCAGCCAGTGAAAGTGTTTGGAAAATAATTGGGTGACATCTTGTGGCCTTTATGTCAGTTACACTCATATTTGTCTCCGTTAAAAATCATCGCACTTCTAAAAGGTAGGCTATGAAACGTAGCTCAAGAGAAATTGAAAGTCTCTCTAACTTTGCTCTGTTCAAACTATGACGGTATAGCCTCATAATGGTCCATGTGAGAAGCTCTGCTAATTTAACATATTTCTTAGGTTATTTCTGCACATTTTGATATTGCCTATAGTGACCATGGCTGACAAGAGATCTGCGTTACATGACTCAAATCACATTGCGAGACTTGTGTTCGGGACCAGTTCTTGCGGTAACGGGTGGGAGTCGGACAGAGACAGACAGTTGGTGCGGTATGAAAAGCTGCGGGTGCGGACGGGAGCGGGATGAATTCATCAAACCCGTGCAGACCTATACTCTGCACCCACTCAGTGTACTTCTACTACTAGCCTGTGAATGTTCATTTACTGCAGAAGCGTTTCTGTTTAAACTGTCTTACCACAGCTGTTCCCCAATTTCAGACGACCACACTGGTAGCTACAGTATCCCAATCCTACTACTCCACTGTCTCAATTTACCAGTACAACTCAAATATGTAGCTGCAAGACAAACAAAGCTGGCAAAAAAAAGTGCAGACAAAAGTTATCAGATTTTACCATCACATACAACTAGCTTCAACATGAATGGACTACATGTAATGTGGATTAGGAAAAGTGGCTAACACTGGCATCCATTAAATCGGCTTTTATTTTCAGTGTGAGCGGTCTTCTGATTCTGGTCATAGAATACATGCATACACAATGTCTTGTATTACGTCACCATTGTAATTCAAGGAATTGCTGTGGGAGACAAAAGAGGTATGATTTCAATTCCATGGCTGGATCAAGCTACAGTTCTACATGTTCTATTGTTGAGTCAAATTTCATTCTAATTTAGAAGTTTAGGGCTAATCAGATAATCAACAGCAGTAAAGCCATAAACAAATGGCTTTACTTTACTACTATGCAGCCCATTGGCCTTAAGGAGGGAATAGGGGTCATTTGGGACACAGCCTAAATGTGTATACTGGCTTTTTATGATAAAAAAAAAAAGGTCAAATAAATCAGTAAATGTGACAGATGTGTGGGTTGTCTGCCTGTTAGGTGTTCATGTCGGAGCCGAGGAAGCCCAGTCAGAAGCTGAAGGTGTGGTTCGGAGAGTACTGGAACGTGTCTGACTTCCTGGCCATCCTCCTCTTCCTGGTGGGGCTGGCACTGCGCTGGCACAGCGGGTCCTACCGGACAGCAGGTCGGATCACCTACTGCCTGGACATCATCTTCTGGTATGTCCGGATGCTGGACCTGCTAGCGGTCAACCAGCACGCTGGACACTACCTCACCATGATCACCAAGATGGTGAGTACAGCCTTTCCTTCCTTGGGCTAACATCTAGGGTACGTACAAAACTATATTCCCTATATAGTGCACTACTTTTGTAAGCCATTTCAGGCGCACCCTACTGGGTTAGTGTAATAGAGATCCTGAGTGACGCAGCGGTCTAAGGCACTGCATCACAGTGCTAGAGGCGCCACTACAGACCAGTGTTCAATCCCGGGCTGTATCACAATTGGCCCAGCGTCGTCCGGGTTAGGAGAGGTTTTGGCCAGGGTAGGCAGTCATTGTAAATAAGAATTTGTTCTTAACTGACTCGCCTAGTTAAATAAAATACATAGCTCCACCTAATCACAGCCCAGTGTTTTTAGAATCTTGGTCTATAGCCCTCAAACACAACTCTGGAACTCAATGTCACGATCGTCAAACAAAAACATTGAAACAAACAACGCAAATAATGGTCAGAGTGTGACACTCAAAGCCAGTTCCACTGCATTTTTTCATTGTTCCCTTCAAATCAGGGAGTGATTTAGACCTGGAATACCAGGTGTGTGCAATGAATTATCAGGTAGAACAGAAAACCAGCGTGCTCCAGACCTCGTAGGTTAAGAGTTGAATACCCCTGGTTTATAAGGACCCAAAGGGATGCACATTGTAGTTATAGTCTAGCAATAAAATATCTGATAAAGCGAATCAAGGGCTTGTTGATGAGAATCAGGGATTTTATTTTGTTGCTTGGACAACTAAAATGTGCACCCTTGTGTGACCCCCTAGCACCAGGATCAAAAAAACTTGTGCCACATAGGGATGTGACGCTCATGGAATTTTGGATAACATTTATTTGTCAGCCAAATGACCGTGGTCACCATTATAGAATTAGTAGAACCGGCGTCCCCATTCAAATAAATGATGGCATAATGGGTGTACTGGTGGCCATTGCGAGTGTACCCATAGGATCAAAGCAGGAAATAAAAGCAGGAAGTGTACCCATTAATATGTCCTATGATTTGTGATTTGTGATGTGATTACCATGGAAATTACCAGCCAGCCATTGCGAGGGAGTTTATTAGCCAAATTTCCAGGCTTAGATGTTCCAAGCCTGTTCTATTCATTATATTTCTAGGTGTGCTGCTGCTGCAGGGAGCGGGGCGTTGCCTAGGCTTGTTTCAGCAAGGAGCAACAAAGTTTCATTATGTTGTAAAGAGTCCATGTTACCGCAGAAATGGGCTCAACCGCACAAATGCCTGGCCATCTCTTCTTCAGTCAGCTGTTCGGTTCACAAAAAAGAAAACAGTTATGACGGTTATTTTATTTTCATGGTGGTCTTCATACATAACCGTTGGTTACACAGTTATACAGTAATTGTGCCAGCCCTAATGCCACAGCATAGGGAAGTATTCAGACCCCTTTACTTGGTGGAGGCCCCTGTGTTCTTGGGGACCTTCAACGCTGCAGACATTTTTTGGTAACCTTTCCCAGATCTGTGCCTCGACACAATCCTGTCTCGGAACTGTACGGACAATTACTTCGACCTCATGGCTTGGTTTTTGCTCTGACACGCGCTGTCAACTGTGGGACCTTATATAGACAGGTGTGGGCATTTCCAAATCATGTCCAATCAATTGAATTTACCACAAGTGTAAAAACAAGGATGATCAATGGAAACCGGATGCACCTGATCTCAAGTTCGAGTCTCATAGCGAAGGTCTGAATACCTATGTAAATAAGGTATTTCAGTTTTACATTTTTTATACATTTGCAAACATTTCTAAAAACCTGTTTTCACTTTATCATTATGGGGTATTGTGTGTAGATTGACGAGGATGTATTTTTATTTGATCAATTTTAGAATAAGTCTGTAACGGAACAAAATGTGGAAAAAAGTCAAGGGGTCTGAATACTTTCCGAATGCACTGTAGTTCTAAAAAGGGCTTAAAATTGAACATTTTATCATGATAAAAAAACCAAAAAACAATTTGTGATACAAATGTAAAAAGTATGTCAAACATCCTTCCTCTCAGTTAAGTTTCCATGTGAGAATTGCCAGATACCAAAAATATTCACCACTCCCGCTTGCGTGGAATCGGCCATTTTAAAATATTTTCCTCTATGTTCTCGACCCATCTGCTCAGACCAGTAACATGTTTTACATTGTGGTCATGATGGCCATCGTGCTGCTGAGTTTCGGGGTGTCCAGGAAGGCCATCTTGTCTCCAGACGAAGCTCCGTCATGGAGCCTGCTCAGAGATGTGGTCAACCAGCCGTACTGGATGATGTTTGGAGAAGGGTACCCCGATGAAATAGACGGTGAGTAACTACAAACCAGTGACCAGGTACAGTTGTGCTTCCGTTTGGTTGGAGTTGCTTGCAACACCAGAGTTGTGAGGGTGACTCCTGCATGGGCCACAGTCAATGGGAATATGGTGCCATTTGAGACCCCTTGTCCCTTTTGTGTTTATGGCAGCCTGTGCAGAAGGCAAGCCGTGTGCCCCCGGGGCTTTCCTCCACCCTTTCCTCCAGGCCGTCTACCTCTTCTTCCAGTACCTCATCATGGTCAACGTCCTCCTTGCCCTTCTCAAGTAGGGACTCTAAACCCTCCATTAAAAAATAGAAATTGTCTTTTGAATCTGTCTTTCTCTGCCTGATTGTGTCTTCATGTTTATGCTTTATGTACAAATAGGGTTTTGCAGCATCTCTCAGTGCTTTACGGTTTGTTATGGATCTTTTTTTTGACAGCAATGTCTACTTTAAAATGAAGTCCACGTCCAAAAAGCTGTGGATGTACAACCGTTACCGTTACATTATGACCTATCAGGAGAAGCCGTGGCTGCCCCCGCCCCTCATCAGCCTGAGTCACGTGACCCTGTGTGTGACCGCCATTTACCGGAAACACAGGGGCTTGTCTGAGAAGGAGAGGGACTCCTGTCGGCTTAGTGAGTGTGTGTGTGTGTGTGTGTGGGGGGGGGGGGGGGGGGGGGCGTGTTTTTGGATGAGTACAACTGATTTAGCCTTAGTCTACTATACTGATGTTCTATGACAGTATTGATTCAAAGCATTTCCACATGGTAGGAAAATGCTACAGTACTTCTAAGTGAGTGTATGTGTGTTTGAAATATGGACTTGTTTGTAATCTTTCTCTCCTTCTGTCAGAGCTTTACCTCGGCCGAGAGGAGCTGAAGAGGCTTCATGAGTTTGAGGATAGGTGTGTGATAGCTTATTTCCACGAGAAAAAACAAGATGTTCTCTGCAGCCAGATCCACAGGATCCGAGCCACTGCAGAAAGGTGAGACTGAGATTTCGATAGCCATAGAGTTTTCAATAGCCATAGAGATACCCTTTTTGTGACTCCCCTGAATGTCTCTGTGTCCTTGACCTGACAGGGCTGAGGAGATGGGTGTAGTTATTGGTGAGGTATCTGAAAGGGTCCATTTCATCCAGGACAGCCTGCAGGTGCTGGACAGCCAGCTGGGCCAGCTGCAGGTCCTGTCCGCCCTGGCCGTGGACACCCTCACCCTACTGTCGGCCTCTGACAGCCTGCAGCAGAAGGAAGCCCACCTGGGATACTGCCGGCCGATTGCCCACTCCCATCACTACTCACCCAACAGCTGTACCCTCCCCCACATTGACATCACGCCCTGCCACACACCCAAGGCCTACCACAGCACCCCACCCTCCCTGCTGTGGGGCCTCACCTCCCTCAGCCACCGTCCGCCACTGGAGTGGCACCCGGGAACATGGGGGGACGGTGGTCGTGAGGGGTGGGGGGCTGGCGAGACAAAAGAGGAAGAGAAGGTACAGAGTATCATGGTGCATCACAGTGGTGAGGTATGGCCGGTTGATTATGGCTTTGGCCCCCATGACTCTCTCCCTCACCTGGGCGGTGCAGGGCTCAGAGACAAGACACCCTGTGAGTCGTGCGGGCCTTCCCACTGTGGCTCTCCCCTGCACCCCTGGACCTGGGCTGTAGAGGGTTCTCTGGAACCTCCTCACTGCAAACCCTGGGCCTACTACGACCCTGAGATGTCCATGGAGGAGGACAAAGAGGGGGAGGTTGGGCAGCCCTTTAATGTGGATGTGTCGAGGGCCTCTAGCCATGACTTTCTGTTGTTGGACCCCCAGGACGAGAGAGGCTGTGGGGCCATGGGTTTGGTGAACCCTTCCTTCTGTAAGGATGACGACCCTGGGGCAGCTAGCCCCAGACTGGGCCAGTGGGGCAGGAAGTGTCCTCGTCGGTGGACATGTCTGTCCAGGGACCAGCCGCATAGACACAGGCGCTCTCCTTCCTCTAGCATGGAGAACATGGCTCTATCTAATCCCTCCCTGAGGCCATTACAAGCCTCTTTCCCCGCCCTCGACTGCCTATCAGGGGAGCGGAGCTTCACAGCTGACATACCCCTTGGCTGCAGTAAAAGCAGAGGTACTGTACCACCCTCTTTGTATTATGTACCACATTTCAAATCAAATCAAATGTTATTTGTCACATGCTTCGTAAACAACAGGTGTAGACTAACAATGAAGTGCTTATTAATGGGCCCTTCCCAACAATGCAGAAGGAAAAAAATGAAAAATAGTAGAAAAACAATAACACAAGGAATAAATACATAATGAGGAACGATAACTTGGCTTTATACACGGGGTACCAGTACTGAGTCGATGTGCAGGGGTGCGAGGTAATTGAGGTAGATATGTACATATAGGTAGGGATAAAGTGACTACGCAATGGGATAGATAATATACAGTAACAGCAGCGTGCAGTATTTGATGAGGCAAAATAGTTTGTGCAAAAAGGGTCATTGTAGCTATTGGTTAACTATTTAACTAACTATTTAGCTGTAGGCCATCATTATAAATAAGAATGTGTTATTAACTGACTTGCCTAGTTAAATAAAGGTTAAATAAAACAATTCTAAAATTAAAAGCAGTTTTATAGCTTAGGGATAGGAGCTGTTCAGTGGTACAGCTTACGTGTGGTAGCAGAGAGAATAGTCTATGACTTGGGTGGCTGGAGTCTTTGACAATTTTTAGGGCCTTAGGGCCTTCCTCTGACACCGCCTGGTATAGAGGTCCTGGATGGTAGGGAGCTCGGCCTCAGTGATGTACTGGGCCGTCCGCACTACCCTCTGTGGCGCCTTGCGGTCGGATGCCAAGCGGTTGCCATACGAAGCTGTGATATAGCCAGTCAAGATGTTCTCAATGGTGCAGATGTGAATGCTACGGGACGATAGTTATTTAGACAGGTTAACTTGGCCACATACCCATATACGAGTACAATACCCATAAAGTAAAGATTCCACTAATCCACTTCCCAATGCATCTCTAGTGATTCTACCTGTCCTGGTTGTGTTTTGCAGAGTGGTCCAAGTCGTCTGACCTGGCGATGACCTCAGGGAGCAGAGAGAGGTGTCAGGCCAGGAAGACAGTCAAGATTTTGGAGGGGAGTTCTTCAGATGCTGTAAGACAGACAGGCAGACAGACAGACAGACAGACAGACAGACCAGACCAGACCAGACCAGACCAGACCAGACCAGACCAGACAGGTGTCTGAACACTGAATCTGTTCAATCATAGACTCAAACTGCATCAGCCATTTACTGCTAGGTCCTGCACAGTGCCAGTCTAACGGAGCCATAGCTATTTATATCAGTACATGTAAAGCTGTGTATAGCCCATGTATATTGATTGATTTGAGATGACCCTTCATTGACCTCTTTGCTCCGGTGAAACAGGTGGACTCTTACCTTTCTGACGTGTGCAGGAAGAGGAGGCGCAGGGGAGGAGAGCCTGTGTGCTGGTCTGCATCTGCTAGCCTCAACAAGTTCAGTATGTGTCAATGTGCAGTTCCCATAGAGCCAGAAACAGGGCACACCTTTCTTTGCCATAGATCACTTCTGTGACAGCATTGTAAAGCTGCACTCCATCTCTATGACAGTGCTCTACCCAAAATGTCTGAATGTACCCGAACCTAAAGCTATGGATATATCCTACACTCTTAGAATAAAGGGTTACAAAACGATTCTTCGGCTGTCCCCATAGGAGAACCCTTTTTGGTTGCAGGTAGAAGGCTTTTCTGTTTCCATGTAGAACCCTCCATGTAGAACCCTCTGACTTCATATCAGCTTTTGACGATTCACCATTATCTTTTCACCAAACACCCTCTGATGTCAATATTGTTACAGATTTGGAACCCCTGGATACTTTGCAGAAAGAGCATTTTTCACGTCAGGTAAGATTTTATGTTGTGTATAAGCAGTTATATTTTCTGTATTATAAACATGTTAAAGGTCCAATGCAGTTTTTTTTTTATCTCAACATCAATTCATTTCTGGGTAACAATTAAGTACCTTAACTGTGATTGTTTTCAGTTAAAATAGCTTCTTAGCAAAGGGCAATTTCTCAAGGAAGAATTTTTCTAGGACAGAAAATTTGCTGTTATTCGCAGAGTAGTTTGGAATTCTTTGGTATTTGTCTATTAACTCATTTACTGTGTAGTGATGTCGTCTTGGAAGGCCAAAAACGCCATCCCACCTAAACAGGCTGAAATGTCAGTCTTTTCAAACAGCTCTTACACTAAAAGGTCATTATCATAATTTTCACAAATTCATAGTATTATTCCAACCTCGTAGTGTGAAAATATATACAAAAAACAGTGAAATCATGTTTTTGACTGCCATGGGCCCTTAAGTAATAAAACCGTGGAGATGTATACTGTATAGCAATATCTCTATATGGGTTGAAGACTGTTTAAAGATGTTCAGCTAAAACTATGGCTGCGTTCCAAGCTGACTACATTGCAGTTGCCTGCCAGATCTCACAGCGTCTGGATAGTTGTTTAATTATCAGCTAACCATATCAGATGACATACGGTGCCTTGTGAACGTCTACTCACCCTTGCAATTTATATGTTTTTGCCTTAAATTTCTATTTTCCCCACCACTGATCTACAGTTTACTCCACATTTAAGTGAAAGAAAAACTATATAATCAGAAATGAATACAAATTTTTTAACAAAGGCGTCGTGATTGCAAAGGTCTTCACACCCCAGGAGCAAATATTTTCATAAAGAATCACAATTTCTTGATTGGTGTCCATCTGTTGGCAAAAGTAGTGGCTCTCTTAATTTGAGAGCAACTTCCTCTGCCTATCATGTATCAAGGTAAGACCCAAGTGCAGATGGAGTTGAAGTAACAATGTTCATTGTTACAACAGGGGCAGGCAAATGACAGGTCATGGCAGGTAGGGGTCGATAATCCAGAGTAAGAGCAAAGATGCAGGACGGCAGGCAGGCTCAGGGACGGGCAGAGTGGTCAGGAGGGCGGGTACAGGGTCAAGACAGGCAAGGGTCAAAAACCAGGAGGACGGGAAAAAGAGAGGCTGGGAAAAGACAGGCACAAGGACAGGTGAAACTAATCAGGGCGTGACACTGCCTCTATAACGTCAGAGGATAGTGTATAGAGAATTTTGCCATACATCAATCATTTCCAACCAAACTGACTGAGCAATTTTGACCAAAAACAATGGATATATGTTGGCCTAAAAGTTTTACATAATTGGTGGAATATTATTCAAAATGATTCACAGCCGCAATTGCAGCAAGTGTTAACTCTGGGGTGTGAAGACCTTTGCAATCAAGATATCAGTTAGTTATTATTGTTAGTCATTTTTGAAATGTTTTATACATTTTCTTTCACTTTGAAAATGTGGAGTAAGTTGTGTAGATCGGAAAGAAAAAAATCTAATTTAATCCCTTTTTAAATAAAAATTTAAGGCAGCAGTATGTGCAAACTGTGCAAGGGGATGTGTAGACTTTCACTAGGCACTGTAGCAATCTGATGCCCGACTGTGCCGTCGATGACATAGCAATCAACTATTGGTTGATGCAATGCAACAACTGTTATGTATGTTCTGCTCTTCTCCTGTAGGATTCTAGTCAGTCCGTGTGGACCAGCTGGGCCCGCTCTGTCAGCCGCAGGTCCCTCTCTGTCAGCCGCAGGTCCTCGTAAGTCTGCATGGGGCGGGATGAGCTTATGAGATCACATGTACTGTACATGTACCCTTTTTTACACTATCCCGGTTCGGCTTAGTAGTGTAAAAAGTCAAAATGGAGTCCGACCCGGGTTCAAAAATGTTATTGAACTTTCAAATACTTTTGAGCGTTTGATTGAGCCTACCTGGAGTGACAGATGAGCGTGGTTTACAGTTTTTGTACTATCCCATTGGTTCCATTGCGCCAGACAAGATCAATCAACCACAGCTAGTGATTTGCTAGCAGTTAACTAGCAGTTAGTAATTGAAGGAAAACACATTTGATCTCAGGTCTGCATGGAGTAGTGCTGGAATTGTGGAGAAAGTCGTCATTGTGGAAGTACTGAAGTTGTGTATAGTAGGATAGTTTTATCTGTTCTGTATGTTCTTCTGTTTTAGAGTGCAGGGTGGGATCACACCTGAAGGTAGGCAACCTGACTCATGTCTAGATAAATTGCTTGTATATAAAAATGTATATATTCGTTTTCACTCTCATTCTTTTTCTCATCTTTCCCCTCTTCTAGAATATTCACCTTCCAAATGAAAGTCGTAATTGTTAACTGTAATTGTTCATTTTGTTCTGTTCTTTGTTTACTCTGTGTTTGTCTGTTACATTTCAATCGATGGAAGACCTGGACCCACACTACTCAGGTACCCCCCAACAATCACATAAATCATATTTAAAAAATATAGCTGCAAGCAGCAATGAACGGTCTTCACAGGTTGACAGATAGGACACAAGATCAGTTGGATAACAAAGTAAGCACTTTATCATGTGGGAACTATCTTATTTTATGTGCAAACAGTGAAAGCATCACCATGTTTGTCTCTCAATACCACACGGATGACACTAGCAGGACCAGATTACCGAACGGGCCGAAGGGCATGTGCCCTGTGGTCCCCGACCTCCAGGGGGCCCTACCAAATGTATTAATTTTTTGGGGGTTGTGGGCCCCCTGGAGGTCGTCGATGATAGCAAAATAGCATATGATAGCAAAATATGTTGAATTGCAGGAAATTAGTTTTACAACTGCAAAATTCCCTCCCAGCCTCATGGCAAAAGGTGTAGAATAGCAGGAAATTAGCTTTAAAAATGCAAAATGTTAAAGGGTAATTTCACTGCTGCTCTATTCCACTATATATGTCCATTAATATGTTATTAACATATCATGTGTCATAAAAATAGATAATTTCTTCACTACACGAGAATATCAGCGTTTCTGCATCTCATTTCCTTGTTGTAAGCCAACCACAATATCTAGAATTCATAGCGATTTCAGGACATGTATCGCCCCGCTATTTCTCCAGTTCATGTGGAGAAATAGCAAAATGTCTGTGTTTGTAACCAGCACTTTCGGCCAGAGGATTTCTAAACTGCTGAGTTTTCCAGGTCGTCAAACGTTGAAAAGTGAAGCTATTCCATCTATTTTCCCTTGATGTGGAGAAATAGCTAAATGTCTGTGTTTGTAACCAGCACTTTCGGCCAGAGGATTTCTAAACTGATGGGTTTTCCAGGTCGTCAAACGTTGAAAAGTGAAGCTATTCCATCTATTTTCCCTTTCAAAAAAGAAGGCATCCGATCAGCCAGCATCAGCGCAGCAGAAAATAAGTCATGCTGAGGTAAGGTAGCTAACATTACCTAGCTAACTAGCTAGCGAACTACATTTGTTTATCTAAACCAAAATCTAGCTAGCTAGCTAGATTTAATAATATACTAGCTAGACATTCCAAAGCATATCAATATAATTAGCCAGCTGCTATCTGGCGACGTAGCTTTGCAAGCTAACGTTAGCTTCATTAGATTATGTTAGTTACAGCCTACCGGACCGTATCAGGTCTAGCTATCAACATCAAGCTCAACACTATGGCTCCATGATGAGGAGATACAGTGCATTCAGAAAGTAGTCAGACCCCTTGACTTTTCCCACATTTTGTTACGGTATAGCCTTATTCTAAAATTGATTAGATTAATTGTTTTCCTAATCAATCTACACGCAATACCCCATAATGACAAAGCAAAAACATTTTTTTTTTAAACATTGCAAATGTATTAAAACAAAAAAAACATAAATACCTTATTTACATAAGTATTCAGAGCCTTTGTTATGAGACTTGAAATTGAGCTCAGGTGCATCCTGTTTCCATTGATCATCCTGGAGATATTTCTACAACTTGATTGCAGTCCACCTGTAGTAAATGCAGGGTTGGTCCTACAAAGCCAGAGACCCCTGATGGGAGAGCATAATATACAAAGGAAATCTCAAAGCTACTAACGAGAATCTTGACGACCTCATACCTAGCCGGTGGGGATTCCGGTGGGGTACCCCCACCCAGGTAGTGGTAGTGCTGACAACACTGGCTGCAGTAACCTATGGGGAGGGGGTCACAGTTGGACAATCAGAGAGAGGTTATATTATTGTGACCCTGGTGGCACAAAATAATCAAAGGTATGACTGCACAGAGGTGCTTGGGAAAATGGTCACAACGGGGGACCAATGTGTGTGTTTCAGGGGAAGGGGGTGTATCTGATCTCCATCACCTAGGACTTGACATTGGTTAATCTAATCTCCCCATTTTTGCATATTTTCTCAATCTTGCATGCTTTCTCAAACAGCTGTAACTGTATATGCATTCGTAAATCAAGTCCTTTCTTGAGTTGAGCTCTGGGATGTAACAACTGTTGAGCATTTGAGCTTATGGTTGATTGTGGGGGAAAGGGTTTGAGAGTGTGTGTGTTTGTGTGTGTGTGTGTGTGTGTGTGTGTGTGTGTGTGTGTGTGTATCCCACATCTGTTGCAAGGGGGTAAGAATGTTAGGGACAATATCTGGCCAAAATCTAAACTGCACCTGGGCTGGAATAATACATTATGGCCTTTGGCTTGCATTTCAAAGATGATGGTACAAAACAAATACAAAAAAACTGTTTTTTTTCCTTTGTATTATCTTTTACCAGATCTAATGTGTTATATTCTCCTACATTCCTTTAACATGTCCACAAACTTCAGTGTTTCCTTTCAAATGGTACCAAGAACATGCATATCCTTGCTTCAGGGCCTGAGCTACAGGCAGTTAGATTTGGGTATGTCATTTTAGGCGAAAATTGAAGAAAGGGGCCAATCTTTAAGAGGTTTTAAGTCTGGAAAAACTCCAGGGCTGGATGGCATACCAGTTGAGGTATACCAAACTTTTTTTGACATACCCAGAAGATCGTTGTTACCATGTGTAAACCACTCTTATGTTAATGGTGGATTATTGGACACTCAACAAGAAGGTCTGAATTCATTATTACTGAAACAGGATACAAGTGGTAAATATAAAGATCCAGTCCATTTAAAAAAATTGGAGTCCCCTTACAATGTTGTGATGCAAAAATTATAGCAAAATGTATAGTACATATAATTAAAAAGGTATTGTCGGATATTATTCATTCTAATCAGAGAGGTTTTTTATATTGACGATACATTGGAGATAATATAAGACAAGTACTGGAAACTGTAGAACACTATGAAAAATCTGGGAAACCAGACCTGCTATTCATAGCTGACTTTGAAAAGGCTTTTGATAAAGTATGACTGGAGTTTATATGTAAATGCCTGGAACATTTTAAACTTTGGAGAGTCTCTTATAAAATGGGTTAAAGTCATGTATAGTATCCCTAGGTGTAAAGTAGCAAATAATGGCTACTTCTCAGAATGTTTTAAACTGTCAAGAGGAGCGAAACAAGGTTGTCCACTATTGGCATATCTATGCTGGTTGAGAGAATGCCAAAAGTGTGCAAAGCTGTCATCAAGGCAAAGGGTGGCTATTTGAAGAATCTCAAATATAAAATATATTTTGATTTGTTTAACACTTTTTTGGTTACTACATGATTCCATATGTGTTTTTTCATAGTTTTGATGTCTTCACTATTATTCTACAATGTAGAAAATAGTAAAAATAAAGAAAAGCCCTTGAATGAGTAGGTGTTCTAAAACTTGTCGATATAGGTTCAGAACCTTTGTGAAAGAAATAGATGGTTGAGGTTATAGGATGGACAGGAGTAAAAACAAACAAAATATAACTATTGTAAAATAGACTTTGCCTTTAAAATGTATATAGTATGTATAAGCTGGAAGTATAAGTATAAGCGTTGTTGTTCACTAGTTTACTCTAATTAGGGGAGGGGTGGTAGGGTTAGAAAATAATAAAGGAAAATATGATGTTTTAATGTCTGTACTGTATGTGTATGTACAGTGCCTTGCGAAAGTATTCGGCCCCATTGAACTTTGCGACCTTTTGCCACATTTCAGGCTTCAAACATAAAGATATAAAACTGTATTTTTTTGTGAAGAATCAACAACAAGTGGGACACAATCATGAAGTGGAACGACATTTATTGGATATTTCAAACTTTTTTAACAAATCAAAAACTGAAAAATTGGGCGTGCAAAATTATTCAGCCCCTTTACTTTCAGTGCAGCAAACTCTCTCCAGAAGTTCAGTGAGGATCTCTGAATGATCCAATGTTGACCTAAATGACTAATGATGATAAATACAATCCACCTGTGTGTAATCAAGTCTCCGTATAAATGCACCTGCACTGTGATAGTCTCAGAGGTCCGTTAAAAGCGCAGAGAGCATCATGAAGAACAAGGAACACACCAGGCAGGTCCGAGATACTGTTGTGAAGAAGTTTAAAGCCGGATTTGGATACAAAAAGATTTCCCAATCTTTAAACATCCCAAGGAGCACTGTGCAAGCGATAATATTGAAATGGAAGGAGTATCAGACCACTGCAAATCTACCAAGACCTGGCCGTCCCTCTAAACTTTCAGCTCATACAAGGAGAAGACTGATCAGAGATGCAGCCAAGAGGCCCATGATCACTCTGGATGAACTGCAGAGATCTACAGCTGAGGTGGGAGACTCTGTCCATAGGACAACAATCAGTTGTATATTGCACAAATCTGGCCTTTATGGAAGAGTGGCAAGAAGAAAGCCACTTCTTAAAGATATCCATAAAAAGTGTTGTTTAAAGTTTGCCACAAGCCACCTGGGAGACACACCAAACATGTGGAAGAAGGTGCTCTGGTCAGATGAAAGCAAAATTGAACTTTTTGGCAACACAGCAAAACGTTATGTTTGGCGTAAAAGCAACACAGCTGAACACAGGTTTGGGCCTGCTTTTCTTCAGCAGGGACAGGGAAGATGGTTAAAATTGATGGGAAGATGAATGGAGCCAAATACAGGACCATTCTGGAAGAAAAACTGATGGAGTCTGCAAAAGACCTGAGACTGGGACGGAGATTTGTCTTCCAACAAGACAATGATCCAAAACATAAAGCAAAATCTACAATGGAATGGTTGAAAAATAAACATCCAGGTGTTAGAATGGCCAAGTCAAAGTCCAGACCTGAATCCAATCGAGAATCTGTGGAAAGAACTGAAAACTGCTGTTCACAAATGCTCTCCATCCAACCTCACTGAGCTCGAGCTGTTTTGCAAGTAGGAATGGGAAAAAATGTCAGTCTCTCGATGTGCAAAACTGATAGAGACATACCCCAAGCGACTTACAGCTGTAATCGCAGCAAAAGGTGGCGCTACAAAGTATTAACTTAAGGGGGCTGAATAATTTTGCACGCCCAATTTTTCAGTTTTTGATTTGTTAAAAAAGTTTGAAATATCCAATAAATGTCGTTCCACTTCATGATTGTGTCCCACTTGTTGTTGATTCTTCACAAAAAAATACAGTTTTATATCTTTATGTTTGAAGCCTGAAATGTGGCAAAAGGTCGCAAAGTTCAAGGGGGCCGAATATATCAATACCAAACTGTAATGGCTCATCGTGGTAATAGCTTTAATGAACCTACAATGTTTCAAGTAGATAGGCCATTGTGGAGCAGATTTATGAAGGATTTAAATGGACACATTTAAATTTCCTAATTTTATCTATAATTCAGCCATCTCTTAACCAACCCCTTAGCTTTTCTCAAACTAAGTTAAGAGATGTACCATGTGCTTACCTACTGCATTTGGTGTTATTTAGAAAATCATTTAAAAAAAGTTACCAATCTGTGCTTGAGTTATTTGACCATGTCACGAAAAAATAACACACAGAAACAATAGGTTTCACAGCTTTTTTGTGAACCACAAAAACATTTCTAATACTATATTACCTCATTCCATGTGTGTTTTTATCTGGCTATGTTGTGTTATATTGTGTTCCATTGTGCTGTGTTATGATTAGTTATATTGTGTTGTGTTGTTGCCATGTCAGCCATGGAAAAGAACAACCTGATGAGGCTTGCTCACACCATACCTTTCACACCTGGCTCCATAATGAGTAAGTCATCAGCCAGTTACGTTAAAGGGATAGTTCACTGTTTTTGAATTTTAGATCTTTTTTTACTCCTAGGTTGTGGTTGTTTCCTCTAAAATGTTCTTAAATTTGTTAGCTGGTTTATGTAGCAATTTCTAGAATAATCTGGCTAGCATTGTATGAGAATATAGCAATGCGACTGGAATTGGCTGTTTCTGTTAGGGATTGATTCAGAAGCATGCCATCTCCCCCATTGTTGCATGGTCCCTGGCAGCGGGAGAGGAGGTGAGTGTCTACTCCCTGGAGGAGGTAGAAGCTGCAGGTGCGGAGTCCTCCGTAATCTCCTGGTCGCCCCGGGGGCTGTCTGCAGTGCTGCAGCCGCTGTCCAGCGAGGGCTGTCTAGATGGGGCCCTGCGCAGGGCCATGCGCGTGTTGTGTACCTGGGCCGAGGGGGACATCCTGAGTGTGGGCTGTGTGTACGTGGTCAAAGCCTTCCAGCCCAAGGTGATCCGAACCTGGCAGAGGGTCTTCCACAGCAACACCCCCCTCCAACTCTGTCTGCGGGTATACAATTAATATATAACTTCTTCATATACATTGTATACTGTAACATCATATATTGTTGCTAGGGCCAGGAGTGTTTTCTGACTATGAGACCTGTTAAACTCTGGGCCCTGGTTATTGTTAGCCTATAGTATCCTATAGTTATAGGCTATAATTGGCACTCAGATTCTTTACTTGTTCAGGTCACACAGTCAGGGAAAACTCCTGGTCCTACTTATGTATATCCACTTTCCACAGACAGCTGTTCACAACACCTTATTTTTGTTGCGTCTATTCGTTGTCTTCTTATTTTTGACCCTAATGTTTTACTTGGCATGTATTACATCCACTAATAGCATCATTCTGGCCATCTCTTGTCCTTACAGGAGATACAGCAACAGAGAGCTGCTCAGAAACTCATGCACGTGTTCAACCAAGTCAAACCAGAAAATGTGCCCCTTTCTCCCAGGTTTGTACTCAACATCTAGGACTTGTCTACATTACACGTGTGTG
Source organism: Oncorhynchus mykiss (assembly GCF_057628025.1). Lineage (NCBI taxonomy): Eukaryota > Metazoa > Chordata > Actinopteri > Salmoniformes > Salmonidae > Oncorhynchus > Oncorhynchus mykiss. The sequence goes on from NC_143032.1 coordinate 49,717,874, forward strand.
TGCGCTTGTGTGAGCTGATTGACTCTGTCTGTGTAACGTTGAGTAAGGATGGGAGACAGGCGCAGGAATACGTAATAGGTGTTTTTTAATTATCAGCCCAAAACAAAAGAACGAGGTGTAAAACCTCTACAATAAGTCACAGGACGAGACCCGTAATAACAAAAATATCTGTCGCACCAAAAACCAAATGAAACAGAGCACAGGTACTCACAAGACCAACGGTCATGGGACAATGATCGACAAGGACAATGGGGAACAGAGGGCACATATATACACATACTAATCAGGGGGAATGGGAACCAGGTGTGCGTAATGAGACAAGACAGTCCGGGTTTGGTGGTGATGATCCAGTTCAGTGACATCTAGAAGGCTGGTGAACGGAATGAGCAGCAGTACCAGGGGAATCCATGACAGTTTGAATGTGTGCACACATGTGTACGTGTGTTCATATGTGCATCAACTTATGTGTGTGTGTGTGTGTGTGAGATACATGTGTTACATATTTGAATGTGTTTCTCCCTCCTAGGTTCCTGGATGTGTCTCTTCTTCACTGTCACTCAGACGGACAGTGGTTGACCATAGAGAGGAACATGTTGGGTGACTTCAGGAAGTACAACAATAACACCGGAGAGGAGATCACCCCCTGCTGTGGAATGGAGGAAACGCTCCTGGCCTTCTCCCACTGGACCTACCAATACTCCTGTAGAGAACTACTGGTGCTGGACATACAGGGTCTGTCTTTCTGTCCTGTTCTGTCTGTCCGTCCGTCACATTCTGCTGCGCTGTCTGTACGTCTGACTGTGGATAGTTCAGAATGTTGTTAACATCATGCTTTGCTCTTTATCATTTACACTGTCTTGCACCCACATCACCTAAACAGGGTCGTCCTCTAAACTACTACATTGAATTGAAGTCTCTTCTGTCTTTCCTTAATCTTTCACAGGAGTGGGGTCGGAGCTTACAGACCCATCGGTCATCCGAGCGGACGACAAAAGGTACTCGCCTCACGCGGTGGAGGTTCAGTGTGTGACACCGACACTTATCATCTTCTTGACACACATTCTTTTGAGGTTTAAAGATGTATCTGACAAACGTAGATTTTTGGAGTACCCTATTCTGCCCCTGGTCTGACTGTAGCTTGACTGGTGACATGGTGTTTGGTCCTGCTAACCTGGGAGACACTGCCATCCAGAGCTTTGTCCTCAAACACACCTGCAACTCCTGCTGCAAGAACCTCGGACTCTCGGGTAAGAGAAAGGAACTATTCAGACCACCACTGTCATAAGGGGGTTATGGAGGAGATAGTGTGTGTGTGTATGCGTGCTTGTAATGTGTGAGACTGTGTCGTCTGTTTTGGCATTTGTAATCAGACAGTGGACCTGTAGTGCTCACGTGTGTGTGTGTGTGTGTGTGTGTGTGTGTGTGTGTGTGTGTGTGTGTGTGTGTGTGTGTGTGTGTGTGTGTGTGTGTGTGTGTGTGTCACATTCATGTCTTCACCTGGGACATCGCGTTGGCTTGGAGATGAATGCCTGAACTTCAAATGAAGATAGAACCAGCTAATTAAGCCAAGGGAAGAATTTATTTTGATGACAACAAAGCATTGGAGGCAGGGGGAGGGACTTGCTTTGTGCGGTGTGCTGGGCTCTCTTTGATTACATATTAAACAGGGCTTTGTGCTGGCAGAGTGCTGTGGAGACATTAGCTTTGATTAGATATTAATTGCAGTCTCTGGGTAGACCCGAGACACACGATACTAGCATCTAGAGGGAGCCTCGAAATTCACTCCAAAAATAAACAAGTGAGCAAACAGATAAACACACATGCAAACATTCAGCCATACATACTGGTTTTGATATTTTCAAAGGTGCTTTTTTCTTCTTCTTGTGTCCTCTCCAAGATTCCCATGAAATCAAAACATATTAATGAAAAATCCATGGACTTCCTCTCCGGTCTGATCCAATTATCTTTTAAGTGGCAATGACTACGTCGACTGCCATGTAACTGATTGATGTTTGTGTTGTCAGATTTGAAGAGGAGCACAGACAGCTGCGGGAAAACAGAACACAGATCTTCTGAAGAGGAAAGTGGAGTGATCGTGACCAGAGTGTAACCTCTGACTTGAAAGCAGAAGTCCGCCATCCTAACCTCTGGTTCAGGTGGGATGAAGTTGCCATTAAAGCATAAAGACACTGATCAGTTTAGTTTCTTTCTCCCGAAATGGTTATGGATAGGAATAGGGAACGCTTACTTGATCCAGAGGTGTGCTTAAGGGAAACTTATACAATGAATCAAAGCACTCACTTGGGGCTTTGAATGGATAGTGTACATTGGATAGTGTACATTGTATAACGTCATGTGGACTACCTCTTGTGTTAGATGGCTGGTAGGGCTTTGGTTTTAAAAATGATTAACATTGCACTAGTCTCAACAGCAAGCCAGATGCCGTAGTCTTGCATTCGTTCCAGCTATGGCGTGCATAGTGGAGGGAGGCCAAGGCAAATACATTTTATGTACATACACTCCCCGCCGTATTTATTTGGACAGTGAAGTGAAATTTGGCTCTATACTCCAGCATTTTGGATTTGAGATCAAATGTTTCATACAAGGCGACGGTACAGAATGTCACCTTTTATTTGAGGGTATTTTCATACATACTTGTTTTGCCGTTTAGAAATTAAAGCACTTTATGTACAGTGCCTTGCGAAAGTATTCGCCCCCCTTGAACTTTGCGACCTTTTGCCACATTTCAGGCTTCAAACATAAAGATATAAAACTGTATTTTTTTGTGAAGAATCAACAACAAGTGGGACACAATCATGAAGTGGAACGACATTTATTGGATATTTCAAACTTTTTTAACAAATCAAAAACTGAAAAATTGGGCGTGCAAAATTATTCAGCCCCCTTAAGTTAATACTTTGTAGCGCCACCTTTTGCTGCGATTACAGCTGTAAGTCGCTTGAGGTATGTCTCTATCAGTTTTGCACATCGAGAGACTGACATTTTTTCCCATTCCTCCTTGCAAAACAGCTCGAGCTCAGTGAGGTTGGATGGAGAGCATTTGTGAACAGCAGTTTTCAGTTCTTTCCACAGATTCTCGATTGGATTCAGGTCTGGACTTTGACTTGGCCATTCTAACACCTGGATATGTTTATTTTTGAACCATTCCATTGCAGATTTTGCTTTATGTTTTGGATCATTGTCTTGTTGGAAGACAAATCTCCGTCCCAGTCTCAGGTCTTTTGCAGACTCCATCAGGTTTTCTTCCAGAATGGTCCTGTATTTTGCTCCATCCATCTTCCCATCAATTTTAACCATCTTCCCTGTCCCTGCTGAAGAAAAGCAGGCCCAAACCATGATGCTGCTGCCACCACCATGTTTGACAGTGGGGATGGTGTGTGTTCAGCTGTTGCTTTTACGCCAAACATAATGTTTTGCATTGTTGCCAAAAAGTTCAATTTTGGTTTCATCTGACCAGAGCACCTTCTTCCACATGTTTGGTGTGTCTCCCAGGTGGCTTGTGGCAAACTTTAAACAACACTTTTAATGGATATCTTTAAGAAATGGCTTTCTTCTTGCCACTCTTCCATAAAGGACAGATTTGTGCAATATACGACTGATTGTTGTCCTATGGACAGAGTCTCCCACCTCAGCTGTAGATCTCTGCAGTTCATCCAGAGTGATCATGGGCCTCTTGGCTGCATCTCTGATCAGTCTTCTCCTTGTATGAGCTGAAAGTTTAGAGGGACGGCCAGGTCTTGGTAGATTTACAGTGGTCTGATACTCCTTCCATTTCAATATTATCGCTTGCACAGTGCTCCTTGGGATGTTTAAAGCTTGGGAAATCTTTTTGTATCCAAATCCGGCTTTAAACTTCTTCACAACAGTATCTCGGACCTGCCTGGTGTGTTCCTTGTTCTTCATGATGCTCTCTGCGCTTTTGACGGACCTCTGAGACTATCACAGTGCAGGTGCATTTATACGGAGACTTGATTACACACAGTTGAATTGTATTTATCATCATTAGTCATTTAGGTCAACATTGGATCATTCAGAGATCCTCACTGAACTTCTGGAGAGAGTTTGCTGCACTGAAAGTAAAGGGGCTGAATAATTTTGCACGCCCAATTTTTCAGTTTTTGATTTGTTAAAAAAGTTTGAAATATCCAATAAATGTCGTTCCACTTCATGATTGTGTCCCACTTGTTGTTGATTCTTCACAAAAAAATACAGTTTTATATCTTTATGTTTGAAGCCTGAAATGTGGCAAAAGGTCGCAAAGTTCAAGGGGGCCGAATACTTTCGCAAGGCTGTCATGTACTGTCATGTTGTGTCTTGTCTCTGTCCTTTCCCTTCACCCTGTCTCCCTCTGCTGGTCGTTGTTAGGTTACCTTTTCTCCCCCTCTTTCCCCCAGCTGTGCCTTGTCTCCTCCTAACCACCTCGTCACCCCTTTTCCCACCTGTTCCCTTTTTCCCTCTGATTAGGTCCCTATATCTCTCTCTGTTTCTGCTCCTGTCCTTGTCGGATTCTTGTTTGTTGTGTTTCATGCCTGAACCAGACTGTCGTCATGTTTGCTGTAACCTTGTCTTGTCCTGTCGGAATCTGCCGGTCCGTCTGAGCCTACCTATGTTTGGTAATTAAAGAAGCTCTGTTTAAGTTAATTCGCTTTTGGGTCCTCATTCACGCACCGTAACAGAAGAATCCGACCAAGAATGGACCCAGCGACTTCGGATCCTCTCCACTCAGCCGTCGAGATCCAGGGAGCGATGCTAGGCAGACACAAGCAGGAATTGTCTGCTGCTCGGCATGCCGTTGAGACCCTGGCCACCCAAGTCTCCAACCTCACAGAACAGGTTCACCATCTCCGCCTCGATCCACCGGCCACTTCCAGGGCTTTCGAATCTCCGGAGCCCAGGATCAATAACCCGCCGTGTTACTCTGGGGAGCCCACTGAATGCCGCTCGTTCCTCACCCAGTGTGATATTGTGTTTTCTCTCCAGCCCTACACTTTCTCCAGGAGCACTGCTCGTGTCGCCTACGTCATATCTCTCCTTATTGGACGGGCTCGTGAGTGGGGCACGGCAATCTGGGAGGCAAGGGCTGAGTGTACTAACCAGTATCAGGACTTTAAGGAGGAGATGATACGGGTTTTTGATCGATCTGTTTTTGGGGAGGAGGCTTCCAGGGCCCTGTCTTCCCTATGTCAAGGTAATCGATCCATAACAGACTACTCTATTGAGTTTCGCACTCTTGCTGCCTCCAGTGGCTGGAACGAGCCGGCTTTGCTCGCTCGTTTTCTGGAGGGTCTCCGCGCAGAGGTAAAGGATGAGATTCTCTCCCGGGAGGTTCCTTCCAGCGTGGATTCCTTGATTGAACTCGCTATTCGCATTGAGCGACGGGTTGATCTTCGTCACCGAGCTCGTGGAAAGGAGCTCGCGTTCTCCGTTGCCCCCCTCTCCGCATCACTACCATCTTCCTCTGCCGGCTCGGGTGCTGAGCCCATGCAGCTGGGAGGTATCCGCATCTCGACTAAGGAGAGGGAACGGAGAATCACCAACCGCCTCTGTCTCTATTGCGGTTCCGCTGGTCATTTTGTCACTTCATGTCCAGTAAAAGGCCAGAGCTCATCAGTAAGCGGAGGGCTACTGGTGAGCGCTACTACTCCTGTCTCTCCTTCAAGATCCTGCACTACCTTGTCGGTCCATCTACGCTGGACCGGTTCGTCAGCTTCCTGCAGTGCCTTAATAGACTCTGGGGCGGAGGGCTGTTTTATGGACGAGACCTGGGCTCGGGAACATGACATTCCTCTCAACCAGTTAAAGGAGCCCACGGCCTTGTTCGCCCTGGATGGTAGTCCTCTCCCCAGGATTCAGCGTGAGACGCTACCTTTAACCCTCACTGTTTCTGGTAATCATAGTGAAACCATTTCTTTTTTAATTTTTCGTTCACCTTTTACACCTGTTGTTTTGGGCCATCCCTGGCTAGTTTGTCATAATCCTTCCATTAATTGGTCTAGTAATTCTATCCTCTCCTGGAACGTCTCTTGTCATGTGAAATGTTTAATGTCTGCTATCCCTCCTGTTTCCTCTGTCTCTTCTTCACAGGAGGAGCCTGGTGATTTGACAGGGGTGCCGGAGGAATATCACGATCTGCGCACGGTGTTCAGTCGGTCCAGGGCCACCTCTCTTCCTCCACACCGGTCGTATGATTGTAGTATTGATCTCCTTCCGGGAACCACCCCCCCCCCCGGGGTAGACTATACTCTCTGTCGGCTCCCGAACGTAAGGCTCTCGAAGATTATTTGTCTGTAGCTCTTGACGCCGGTACCATAGTCCCCTCCTCCTCTCCCGCCGGAGCGGGGTTTTTTTTTGTCAAGAAGAAGGACGGGTCTCTGCGCCCCTGCATAGATTATCGAGGGCTGAATGACATAACAGTGAAGAATCGTTATCCGCTTCCTCTTATGTCTTCAGCCTTCGAGATCCTGCAGGGAGCCAGGTTTTTCACTAAGTTGGACCTTCGTAACGCTTACCATCTCGTGCGCATCAGGGAGGGGGACGAGTGGAAGACGGCGTTTAACACTCCGTTAGGGCACTTTGAATACCGGGTTCTTCCTTTCGGCCTCGCTAACGCTCCAGCTGTCTTTCAGGCATTAGTCAATGATGTCCTGAGAGACATGCTGAACATCTTTGTTTTCGTTTACCTTGACGATATCCTGATTTTTTCACCGTCACTCCAGATTCATGTTCAGCACGTTCGACGTGTCCTCCAGCGCCTTTTAGAGAATTGTCTTTTTGTGAAGGCTGAGAAGTGCACTTTTCATGCCTCCTCCGTCACATTTCTCGGTTCTGTTATTTCCGCTGAAGGCATTAAGATGGATCCCGCTAAGGTCCAAGCTGTCATTGATTGGCCCGTCCCTAAGTCACGCGTCGAGCTGCAGCGCTTTCTCGGCTTCGCGAACTTCTATCGTCGTTTCATCCGCAATTTCGGTCAGGTGGCAGCTCCTCTCACAGCCCTTACTTCTGTCAAGACGTGCTTTAAGTGGTCCGTTTCCGCCCAGGGAGCTTTTGATCTCCTCAAGAATCGTTTTACATCCGCTCCTATCCTTGTTACACCTGACGTCTCTAGACAGTTCGTTGTCGAGGTTGACGCGTCAGAGGTGGGCGTGGGAGCCATTCTTTCTCAGCGCTCCCTCTCTGACGACAAGGTCCACCCATGCGCGTATTTTTCTCATCGCCTGTCGCCGTCGGAACGTAACTATGATGTGGGTAACCGCGAACTGCTCGCCATCCGGTTAGCCCTAGGCGAATGGCGACAGTGGTTGGAGGGGGCGACCGTTCCTTTTGTCGTTTGGACTGACCATAGGAACCTTGAGTACATCCGTTCTGCCAAACGACTTAATGCGCGTCAGGCGCGTTGGGCGCTGTTTTTCGCTCGTTTCGAGTTCGTGATTTCTTATCGTCCGGGCTCTAAGAACACCAAGCCTGATGCTTTGTCTCGTCTCTTCAGTTCTTCAGTAGCCTCCACTGACCCCGAGGGGATTCTCCCTGAGGGGCGTGTTGTCGGGTTGACTGTCTGGGGAATTGAGAGGCAGGTAAAGCAAGCGCTCACTCACACTCCGTCGCCGCGCGCTTGTCCTAGGAACCTTCTTTTCGTTCCCGTTCCTACTCGTCTGGCCGTTCTTCAGTGGGCTCACTCTGCCAAGTTAGCCGGCCACCCTGGCGTTCGGGGTACGCTTGCTTCCATTCGCCAGCGTTTTTGGTGGCCCACCCGGGAGCATGACACGCGTCGTTTCGTGGCTGCTTGTTCGGTCTGCGCGCAGACTAAGTCCGGTAACTCTCCTCCTGCCGGCCGTCTCAGGCCGCTTCCTATTCCCTCTCGACCGTGGTCTCACATCGCCTTAGATTTTGTCACCGGACTGCCTTCGTCAGCGGGGAAGACTGTTATTCTTACGGTTGTCGATAGGTTCTCTAAGGCGGCTCATTTCATTCCCCTTGCTAAGCTTCCTTCTGCTAAAGAGACGGCACAGATCATCATCGAGAATGTTTTCAGAATTCATGGCCTTCCGTCAGACGTCGTTTCGGACAGAGGTCCGCAATTCACGTCTCAATTTTGGAGGGAGTTTTGCCGTTTGATTGGGGCTTCCGTCAGTCTCTCTTCCGGCTTTCACCCCCAGTCTAACGGTCAAGCAGAACGGGCCAATCAGACTATTGGTCGCATCTTACGCAGTCTTTCTTTTCGCAACCCTGCGTCTTGGTCAGAACAGCTCCCCTGGGCAGAATACGCCCACAACTCGCTTCCTTCGTCTGCGACCGGGCTATCTCCTTTTCAGAGTAGCCTCGGGTACCAGCCTCCGCTGTTCTCATCTCAGTTCGCCGAGTCCAGCGTCCCCTCCGCTCAGGCTTTTGTCCAACGTTGCGAGCGCACCTGGAAGAGGGTCAGGTCTGCACTTTGCCGTTATAGGACGCAGACTGTGAGGGCTGCTAATAAGCGTAGAACTAAGAGTCCTAGATATTGTCGCGGTCAGAGAGTTTGGCTCTCCACTCAGAACCTTCCCCTTAAGACGGCTTCTCGCAAGTTGACCCCGCGGTTCATTGGTCCGTTCCGTATTTCTCGGGTCATTAATCCTGTCGCAGTTCGACTTCTTCTTCCGCGATACCTTCGTCGCGTCCACCCGGTCTTCCATGTCTCCTGCATCAAGCCCGTCCTTCGCGCCCCCGCTCGTCTTCCCCCCCCCCCCCCCATCCTTGTCGAGGGCGCACCCATCTACAGGGTCCGTAGAATTTTGGACATGCGTCCTCGGGGCCGTGGTCACCAGTACCTCGTAGATTGGGAGGGGTACGGTCCTGAGGAGAGGAGTTGGGTTCCCTCTCGGGACGTGCTGGACCGTGCGCTGATCGAGGATTTCCTCCGTTGCCGCCAGGTTTCCTCCTCGAGTGCGCCAGGAGGCGCTCGGTGAGTGGGGGGGTACTGTCATGTACTGTCATGTTGTGTCTTGTCTCTGTCCTTTCCCTTCACCCTGTCTCCCTCTGCTGGTCGTTGTTAGGTTACCTTTTCTCCCCCTCTTTCCCCCAGCTGTGCCTTGTCTCCTCCTAACCACCTCGTCACCCCTTTTCCCACCTGTTCCCTTTTTCCCTCTGATTAGGTCCCTATATCTCTCTCTGTTTCTGCTCCTGTCCTTGTCGGATTCTTGTTTGTTGTGTTTCATGCCTGAACCAGACTGTCGTCATGTTTGCTGTAACCTTGTCTTGTCCTGTCGGAATCTGCCGGTCCGTCTGAGCCTACCTATGTTTGGTAATTAAAGAAGCTCTGTTTAAGTTAATTCGCTTTTGGGTCCTCATTCACCCACCGTAACAAAGGCACTGTATCTAATCCCCCATTTGACGTTGTCATAAGTATTTGGACAAATTCACTTAGTGTATCAATGTATTCAAAAGTTAGTATTTGGTTCCATGATCCTAGCATGCAATGACTATATCAAGCTTGTGACAAAACAGGAAACCGTCTTTAGAGACAGTGACCAAATTGCTCTGGCTGGACTCAAGCATTTCTTTATGAAATTAAAACAAAACTTGATTTAAAAAAAATATATATATATATATTTATCAGACATTGCACATTAAAGCTTCAATCTAGGATTTTTTTCCCCCAGCAAAACAGTCCCTCTCATCAATTTTTTTTTTTTTCTGCTTTCAAACACATATTTTCATTTTTTTTTTAGCAATGCTGAATGCTAAAATGTATTATGCTGCTTATGTTCAAACTGGTTACATGAAAAAAAAACGATTCTTCTCATCAAGCATTGACATAACTCGGTTGACGCATGGTTTATGTCTTACATTCAGAATTAAAATACAAGAATAACTCAACCTGATCTCTTGGTGGTTGGAATTCACACAGCTCAGACTCAAACTATTACAAGTATAATGGATAGCATACATTTTTTGATACTGCTATTAGTCCCTTCACAGTTCCCATTGAAGATGTAAGCATTGTTGCCCTTAAAATGCTAGTTTGTGTTTGTGTGTTTGTATGTGAATGGAAAAAGAACAAGACAGAAATGCATCCATAACATTTCTTTTATTTTTCTTCCCACAAAGAAATGTCTACAAAAGCGATAAAATATAGAATTTAACAAAAAATCACTTCAGACCTTGACTTCATTATTTACATCTCGAAGGAGGAGACACTGAGATGGCTCAGGAAAACTCAGAACTTCAACACACCTGGATCACCAAAGCTCTTAATTTATGTTGCTACCTCTCACTCACACACACACACACACACACACAAAGCTGGGTCACAGCTGGGTCAAAGTTCTAAGGTCTGAGCTGACTCAACAAGTGAAAAAAGCAAACATATAAACAAACAATTCAATGTAATGAAATACACACTTGCCTCAAAAATTCCCCTTTTTGATTGGACCTCAAGTAAACTCACAGTAAAGCAACTATTTCCCATTACGCCAATCGAGCTTGTCCTCTAACTATGGCACTTGAAAAAAAACGTGTTCCTTTTTTTAGTTTCTGTAACCCATACCTTTAAGGGTTTTGGTCACAGATGCTACATTTACTTTACTTTCTCACCCTGGGAAGCAAAGACATTCTAATCAATAAATTAACCATTTCAACACTACTCCAATAGCACACACGTTTAATGCATTAAGAAAGTATACAAAGCATCAATAGAACAAAGAACCTCAATTTCTCCCTCTCTCTCTCTCCTTCATTCACTCTCTTTCAGCCTCACTCTCTCTTACACAAGCCCGCACAAACACGCACACACACGCACACAGGTTCTCTAAGGAGGCAGAAGTTGGGGTGTAAGTGTATTTGACTAAGCATGTGAAACGTTTCCGATGAAGTATATAAAATGGCGGCGCACGTGGTCCAGTGGTCTCGTTGGGATTAACAACCACGTTTTGTCTGCGCTCCATGGTGTCTGTTGATGGAGTAAAAGGCGCATAATGCGTTCAGTCCCTCACACTGAAAACGCTCCTCCATAACATTCAGAATAAAATAATCCCACCCCTGCCAAACCCACCCATCACTCCCACCCCTGACCCATAGCATTGCTTGAGAAAACACAAAAGCCCCAATGTTTCATTGCCATGAAACGGCATGCAAAGATAACAGAACGACAATAGGCTAATAGTAATAAGAGTAATAGTAATAATAATAACAATAATAATAATAATCGTAATAAAATTCAAATAATCTTACAATACAGTAGTAAATGCTTTCCAGATATTATTGCTACAGTACCTTACAGTGTTGATTTGTCACTCAGATGACCAACCCCGTCCCCCAAACCCAACCCCCACCCCCTGATTCACAGTCTAGAAAGGGAAAATAAAAACAAAGTGGGTTTAAATTCACTGTCCTATAGGCATGGAATGGTTGGACGCCAGCTTAGTTATGGTCTTCCTTCATTGTAACACAAGCAGCATATCTAGAACAGGGGCGGTTTTATGAATGCACCTGAAAATGTTATTTTCAGGACATTATTAAAGGAATTTCTGGGACTATTGTAGATAATGGCTCTCCCCATTATATGGACCCGGACAGTGAATCTTAGACAGACAGACACAGACAGACAGAGACAGACAGAGAGACAGAGACAGACAGAGAGACAGAGACAGACAAGACAGACAGGACAGACCTTGTCTGGGTAGGTTCCTTCGCTGGGAGCCACCAGCATATTTATCTCTCCCAAAAACGCTTACATTTTTCAAAAATGTAAAAATGTTATTTTCATGCAAAGACAGAAAAATTGTTGCTCCCTGAGAGAGATGCTGTGTAGTGCATCGAAATGCAAGTGATTGTCTTTAACGAGCCACTGACCTCTGACCTATGAGGGGAGAGGGATGGGAACTACTTTTGGGCCGGGGGTGGAATGAGGGGTTGGTGGTGGGGAGCTATGACTAGAAGCTCATCCTGTGTATACAGAGGATGACAGGACAACATAGTGGTCACTGCATATGGGAAAGGGTGGGGGATAATGGATATGGGAAGTGGAGGAAAATGTCTCAGGTCATACTGTTCTGTACACTGGCACTGGCTAGCATCTATTCTCCACTAAAAGCTCAGAGGGATTTGGCAACTGTGCGAAACACGTAAACGTGTCTATTATAACATCTAAGGAAATCCTCGAAGATCTTCAACATTAACATTTAAAAAGCATTTGAAAAACATTCTAAACTGTTCATAAATTAAACAAAACAGGAAGTGATTGTCTATCATAGCTTACTATAAAGATTATACAATGTATTGCAACTTTAAGTGGCAAACGTTTCAGTGAAGAATATCTATTACCCCTAGAATAAGCAGTGCAAGATCTACAGTCCCAGAGTGCACTCTCTGTAATGTGGAATGTGTTTCAAGTTTCCATTTTAATCTGAAAGATTGAACGTCCGATTGTCAGTCAAATTGAAAGAAATGATCAGTGGACATCCTGGTGTATCCACTCCAGCTAATCATGACTACCCTGTGATTGACTGTTCTAGAAGGACGAGGCTGAGCAGAGGAATGCAAGGGTAAGGATAAAGCAGTGTGAAAGTTCTATCTCCTCGGAGAGAAAGAGCGAGAGAAAGTATTCTTCATTTAAGATGCCCAGTGATTAGCATGGGCGTAGATTGTGCAAAATGAGGGGGGTGTAAGAGAGGAAGAGGTTTATGCAGTGACTAGGGTTCTTACATTCACTGACTAACTAAGCCATCATGAAAAGACACCAAGATCAACACAGTCGTTTTGGCTAGGTGGGGTGGAGAGAGGTGGCGGTACGTTTAGGGGGGCTGGCAGGATGGCAATCTGCCAGAAACTTTTTTTTTCACACAAAATAGAATATTTATGTACATATCTTCACCTTGAAGAGTAGCCATAATTGTTTTACTCCTTCTTTTACAGTTGAATAGTTCTCAACTGAAAGATGCAATACCCTCTTCACATATCAACAGAGTCCAGACAAGGTTTCTCGACGTACCGAGAGCACCCCCCCAGGTTTAACCCAATATTCTTTAACAAGTCTCATTTAAATCTTGACAAATTCTGTACACATGAATCTATCAAATAAAAAAACACATAGACAGGTTATCAGCCACATAGGGCAGCTGCAGTTTTAAATTAGGACTAAAATATTAACAGAAAAATAAGTAATACTGGAATCCGCTCTGTACTAAAGAATATCTACAATAGTATTTCTGAATCCACACGAATCCCCCCCCCCCCACCTTCAATATCACAATGTCATGTAAAAAAAAAAAAAAAATGTATCAAAGATAAACAAATTGACTTACCCAGTTAAAAGACAGCTTAAATGTGCTAGTTAAAGTCTGTACATTTCTGATCAGTTCTGAAGAGCCCCGTGGTCATGGGTGCATTATATACATTCTTTAGACTGTATCGGTGAATAGGGTTGGATAAGTGCTGGACATTCCTAGTGTTTGCGGCTGTAAGTGTCTGGAGGGTCCGGGCCTGGGGTCCGGGCTTTGCGGTTGCGGTAATGATGCGTCCGCGGTCACGTTGTGGTCCACTCTCTGAGATTGGACCGTAGGCAGTCACTTGGGTATGGTGATGGCTGCATTGGGGTCGGGATTGAAGAGCTCCTTGTAGAGTGGGGGGAAGAGCACATTGACCGTCTCGGGATGAAGCTGCTGGAAGGCCTGTAGCTCCTCGGTGTGGAGAGTACACAGGGCCGACAGCGTGGGGATCCGACCAATCAGCTACAGAGGACAGAGAGGAGTCAGCGGTTAGGGGTGATGGGTCAAGAAGTCTCAGGCTGTACAAAAAAGGCTGTCTAAAATACACTGCCATCCAGGGGTGCAACTTTCACTGGGGAAGGGGGAAATGTTCTGAAATTCTGAAATTGCATTTTTGTCCCCCCCAGTTTTATCATTGGAATGTGATACAAAACAAGGCAATGGTGTGTTTTAGGACCATGCGGGCGCCTCAGAGCGGTCAGGTAAGCTGTTTGGAGTGTTTATCCGATTGGATAAAACTATATATACAGTGGGGAGAACAAGTATTTGATACACTTCCGATTTTGCAGGTTTTCCTACTTACAAAGCATGTAGAGGTCTAATTTTTATCATAGGTACACTTCAACTGTGAGACATAAAACAAAAATCCAGAAAATCACATTGTATGATTTTTGTTGTAATTCATTTGCATTTTATTGCATGACATAAGTATTTGATACAGCAGAAAAGCAGAACTTAATATTTGGTACAGAAACCTTTGTTTGCAATTACAGAGATCATTCCTGTAGTTCTTGACCAGGTTTGCACACACTGCAGCAGGGATTTTGGCCCACTCCTCCATACAGACCTTCTCCAGATCCTTCAGGTTTCAGGGCTGTCGCTGGGCAATATGGAATTTCAGCTCCCTCCAAAGATTTTCTATTGGGTTCAGGTCTGGAGACTGGCTAGGCCACTCCAGGACCTTGAGATGCTTCTTACGGAGCCACTCCTTAGTTGCCCTGGCTGTGTGTTTCGGGTCGTTGTCATGCTGGAAGACCCAGCCACGACCCATCTTCAATGCTCTTACTGAGGGAAGGAGGTTGTTGGCCAAGATCTCGTGATACATGGCCCCATCCATCCTCCCCTCAATACGGTGCAGTCGCTCTGTCCCCTTTGCAGAAAAGCATCCCCAAAGAATGATGTTTCCACCTTCGCGGTTGGGATGGTGACCTTGGGGTTGTACTCATCCTTTTCCTCCAAACACGGCGAGTGGAGTTTAGACCAAAAAGCTCTATTTTTGTCTCATCAGACCACATGACCTTCTCCCATTCCTCCACTGGATCATCCAGATGGTCATTGGACGGGCCTGGACATGCGCTGGCTTGAGCAGGGGGACCTTGCGTGCGCTGCAGGATTTTAATCCATGACGGCGTAGTGTGTTACTAATGGTCTTCTTTGAGACTGTTGTCCCAGCTCTCTTCAGGTCATTGACCAGGTCCTGCCGTGTAGTTTTGGGCTGATCCCTCACCTTCCTCATGATCATTGATGCCCCACGAGGTGAGATCTTGCATGGAGCCCCAGACCGAGGGTGATTGACCGTCATCTTGAACTTCTTCCATTTTCTAATAATTGCGCCAACAGTTGTTGCCTTCTCACCAAGCTGCTTGCCTATTGTCCTGTAGCCCATCCCAGCCTTGTGCAGATCTACAATTTTAACCCTGATGTCCTTACACAGCTCTCTGGTCTTGGCCATTGTGGAGAGGTTGGAGTCTGTTTGATTGAGTGTGTGGACAGGTGTCTTTTATACAGGTAACGAGTTCAAACAGGTGCAGTTAATACAGGTAATGAGTGGAGAACAAAGGCTTCTTAAAGAAAAACTAACAGGTCTGTGAGAGCCGGAATTCTTACTGGTTGGTAGGTGATCAAATACTTATGTCATGCAATAAAATGCAAATGAATTACTTAAAAATCATACAATGTGATTTTCTGGATTTTTGTTTTACAATCCGTCTCTCACAGTTGAAGTGTACCTATGATAAAAATTACAGACCTCTACATACTTTGTAAATAGGAAAACCTGTAAAATCGGCAGTGTATCAAATACTTGTTCTCCCCACTTTATATACACTGCTCCAAAAAATAAAGGGAACACTAAAATAACACATCCTAGATCTGAATGAATGATTCTTATGAAATACTTTTTTCTTTAAATAGTTGAATGTGCTGACAACAAAATCACACAAAAATTATCAATGGAAATCAAATTTATCAACCCATGGAGGTCTGGATTTGGAGTCACACTCCAAATTAAAGTGGAAAACCACACTTCAGGCTGATCCAACTTTGATGTAATGTCCTTAAAACAAGTCAAAATGAGTCTCAGTAGTGTGTGTGGCCTCCACGTGCCTGTATGACCTCCCTACAACACCTGGGCATGCTCCTGATGAGGTGGCGGATGGTCTCCTGAGGGATCTCCTCCCAGACCTGGACTAAAGCATCCGCCAACTCCTGGATAGTATGTGGTGCAACGTGGGGTTGGTGGATGGAGCGAGACATGATGTCCCAGATGTGCTCAATTGGATTCAGGTCTGGGGAACGGGCGGGCCAGTCCATGCTTTCCTCTTGCAGGAACTGCTGACACACTCCAGCCACATGAGGTCTAGCATTGTCTTGCATTAGGAGGAACCCAGGGCCAACCACACCAGCATATGGTCTCACAAGGGGTCTGAGGATCTCATCTCGGTACCTAATGGCAGTCAGGCTACCTCTGGCGAGCACATGGAGGGCTGTGCGGCCCCCCAATGAAATGCCACCCCCCACCATGACTGACCCACTGCCAAACCGGTCATGCTGGAGGATGTTGCAGGAGGCAGAACGTTCTCCACTGCATCTCCAGACTGTCACGTCTGTCACATGTGCTCAGTGTGAACCTGCTTTCATCTGTGAAGAGCACCTTGCGCCAGTGGCGAATTTGCCAAACTTGGTGTTCTCTGGCAAATGCCAAACATCCTGCACGGTGTTGGGCTGTAAGCACAACCCCGACCTGTGGACGTCGGGCCCTCATACCACCCTCATGGAGTCTGTTTCTGACCGATTGAGCAGACACATGCACATTTGTGGCCTGCTGGAGGTCATTTTGCAGGGCTCTGGCAGTGCTCCTCTTTGCACAAAGGCGGAGGTAGCGGTCCTGCTGCTGGGTTGTTGCCCTCCTACGGCCTCCTCCACGTCTCCTGATGTACTGGCCTGTCTCCTGGTAGCGCCTCCATGCTCTGGACACTACGCTGACAGGCACAGCAAACCTTCTTGCCACATCTCGCATTGATGTGCCATCCTGGATGAGCTGCACTACCTGAGCCACTTGTGTGGGTTGTAGACTCCGTCTCATGCTACCACTAGAGTGAAAGCACCGCCAGCATTCAAAAGTGACCAAAACATCAGCCAGGAAGCATAGGAACTGAGAAGTGGTCTGTGGTCCCCACCTGCAGAATCACTCCTTTATTGGGGGTGTCTTGCTAAATGCCTATAATTTCCACCTGTTGTCTATTCCATTTGCACAACAGCATGAGAAATTTATTGTCAATCAGTGTTGCTTCCTCAGTGGACAGTTTGATTTCACAGAAGTGTGATTGACTTGGAGTTACATTGTGTTGTTTAAGTGTTCCCTTTATTTTTTTGAGCAGTGTATAATTGTCCCCCCACTTTTAAAACCAAAGTTGCACCGCTGCTGCCATCTAACAGTGCCTAGGTGTGACGCTCTTCGATGTGACGCCTCACAACAGATGTACTCTATGATGCTCAGTGATCTGAGCGGTGATGCGCCCTACCTTAGCCAGCGTGTCCTCATCCATGTGGTTCTTCTGCATGATGTGCTGCAGCGCAAAGTAGATCTTCTCCTGGAGCTTCTGCACCTTCCTGGGCTCCATCAGCCACGGCCGGTCTGACAAAGGAACACACAACCACATCACATGCCAATCAATCAATCAAATGTATTAATAAAGCCCTTTTTTTACATCAGCAGATGGCACAAAGTGCTTATACAGAAACCCAGCCTGAAACCCCGAAGAGGAAGCAATGCAGATGTAGAAGCACGGCGGCTCCGTAAAACTCCCTGTAAAGGCAGGAACCTAGGAATAAATTGTGTCCGTCTTACTACTAATAAAGACAGCCTCAGCAATGTCAGTCACTGTGACCGCAGCATTCTCCAGCCAGGCAGTGCCTCTGTAAGGTCTGCCTGTAGGTGGCAGCAGAAGGTAACTGTGGCTGTGTGTCGTCAGTACTGACCTGTGGAGATGAGCACTGCTGCGGAGAACAGAGCAATTTCCTCCTCAGTGAGCTGCAGAGAGCACAGACTCTTGGCAAAGTCAAACACCGCGCTGACCAGATCGTCACAGCCTGAGAGAGACAATAGAGAGGCGGTCAATTCATTGTCATAGTTATATGTTGTCCAGAGCATTATGGGTACTGTAGTACATCATGCTACTTAGATGACAGTCGATGAGGTGGTACAGTAGCGCTAGCAGCAGTGCCTTACCTAGAGCTTTGAACATCTGCATGCCCCCGTACTTCCCCTCAAACAGCACTGTGTTGTTGAGCGGGTTAAACGCCCGACACATTCTAACCAGGACCACCTCCAGACAACCTAGAGAGAGAGAGAGAGAGACACGTTGATGACTTTTTGCTAATCCAATATGTTTTTCATGTTGGTGCTACATCGTTGATCCATTTAAAAAAAAAAAAAAATTAAAGGATGTGGAAACATGGTTGTTTCAATCAGCATTTTTTATTTTACTAGGCAAGTCAGTTAAGAACAAATTCTTATTTTCAATGACGGCCTAGGAGCAGTGCCTGTTCAGGGGCAGAATGGCAGATTTGTATCTTGTCAGCTCGGGGATTCAAACTTGCAACCTTTCGGTTACTAGTCCAACACTCTAACCACTAGGCTACCCTGCCGCCCCAGTAGGTCAGCAGTGTCAGCTCACCTGACTTGAGCAGAAGGATCTGGTCATTCTGGCACAGCTCCATGAAGCCTGAAATGCGCTTGGCAAACTCCACCACATACTGGATGGCATGGGTGATCTGGATGGCACACTGCTGCCACAGCATGTCTCGCGTCTGCAGAGAAATACACACGTTCAGAACTTCTGTGCAGACCTATCGACGCGTGTCATGACAGCTCGTATACACACTGCTATAGCACTTCCGCAAGTGCAAACAAATAGAAACCGTATTTAACACACGTTTATGCCACAGGACTATGCCCACAACAAGACGCGCAGAGTTGTATTTCCCTTTTTACAGTTCAATGAAGTACCATACAGGAACAGGGAAAATGCATACTTAGAAAATTGTCAGCTCCCTCGCTACTCAGAATATCCAAAGTACAATATCAGCAAATTGCTTTTGTGTGTTCTATAGTGTCTGTCTGTAAGATTAATCTCTATGGAGAAGATTTCAAAGGGTTCTTCTGTAATGACCCATAATCCATTAGACACAGAGGAATGAGAGAAGTCACGGTGATATAAAAGAACTAGTGCTGTTTCACACACACACACACAGGCAGGCGGAGAAAAGGAGCGAGAGAGAGATAGAAACAGAAGAAGGAGAAACGAGCAGAGAAAGAGAGAACTTGAGAGAAAAAAAGAGACAGAAAGAGAGGGGGGTGAGATTCTATAGACAACCAGAGTTTGGAAGAGAATGAGGGCAGTTGGTATAGGGAACAAAAGAGACATTGGATGACAATAGAGTTGGGAGGTGCTCAGAGGTTGTACTGTAGGTTAGTGAGCAGTGTAAACTCGGCTGGTCACAAGGAATACATACACACACCACAGGAGGCTGCTGATAGGAGGACGGCTCATAACAATGGCCGGGAACGGTGCAAATGGAATGGCATCAAACACCTGGAAACCATGGAAACCATGTGTTTCCTGTATTTGATACCATTCTCCTGATTCTGCTCCAGTAATTGCCACAAGCCCATCCTCCCCAATTAAGGTGCCACCGACCTCCTGTGAGGTACACACACTCGTCACACTCACTTTGCTCTGGTACATCTTGATGTCATCGTAGGAGTGTGTTTGCCAGGCCAGCTGCTGGAGCTCATCTGCTGTGTATTGACAGGTCTCCAGGTGAGACTTTATAATGTTCTGGGCGATACGATCTATGGAGGGAGAGGGGGTGAAGATACAGAGTCAGACACACTCGAGCAAAACGGTAGCTTACCATTCATTGTCTATGGAGCATGAAACCAATGAACCGTACCCAAGCTTAATGAAAACAAACTTTATTCAACTTCCGAAGGTTTCAGTCCTCATGCAACTTTCTATGTAGTCTGTTTATTTTGATGTATCTGAATCTGAATTGTAGAAAATAATTGTTGGGCTAATTGAAACGGGGTGTAGAAAACAGCAGAACGGATCTTTAAAAGAATCAGCTAATGTATTGTGTGCCCCATCCAAGTATGTGACAACTCCAGTAGAGAGTACACTAGTAAAACTGTGTTCAGCTGACTTGACATTGCAACCTTAGTAAGGCAGGCAACACTCAAGCTTCACTCTGTAATCTGACAGGGTGTTTCTTGCATTAATGGGCTGAGCTTCAATATGATGCCCCCCCCCCCTAGGAAAGTCTGATCTCAGGTTGCTCACACTGCTTATCACAATGACAGCTTATCACACTTAGCCTCGCCATGACACCTTCCTGTTCAAATCATCAACTAAGGCCTAGTGTCTTCCTGCCCCCTACCACACTCGGGCCTCATCATGTCATGCACCTAATGTTTTTGAAGGCGGCACTGATGGTCCAATTGAACACCTGTGAATAAACTTAACCCTAAGTTACCTAGCTCTCCCATGCTGACATTGCTTGGCGCCAGCTGACTGTCCTGGTAGGAGCTGTAGTTGAACAGGTTGGTCACAGGGGCCAGGTCGTACACAGGCTCCTGTTTTATGTGCTTCATGCCCGCCATGTCCAGGCCTGACTGATCCGGGGAGGGCTGGGTGGAGTCCATACCGTGGTAGTAGCCGCCGGGGGCACCACCGTTCACCTGGCCCTTGGGAAGCTCGATAACGTGGCCGTTGGCGTAGGTGCCTCCGATCTCGTGGTTGAGGGTGTTGAGGCCGTTGGTCAGGCTGGAGGAGTAGACGCGCGCCAGGGCCTCGGCCTCACCAGTCTGCTGCTGCCGCTCATTCAGGATCCGCTGCTGGTGCTTCTGCACCTCGGCGTACAGGCTGTCTCGCTGCTTCTTTGACATGCGGCCAAACTTCACCGCTACGCACAGAGGGAGGGTTCTTTATTAGTCACATTGTGTTTGGTTTCTCTCTCAGCTTCACCTGTGCTTTTACATTCCAGAGATTACAGTAGTATTTGACAATCTTAAAGGGATAGTTTGTGATTTTGACAATGAAGCCCTTCATCTATTTCCATAGAGTCAGATAAACTTGTGGATACCATTTTTGTTTCTGCGCCCAGTATGAAGGAAGTTTGAGGTAGTTTCGCAAGCCAATGGTAACTAGCGTTAGCGCTAGCATGCTAGCTGTAACCAAATCCTTTCAGTTTTTGCGCTAAGCTAGTTAACATTGGCTCGCGAAACTACCTCGAACTTACATACTGGACGCAGAGACAAAAATGGTATCCACGAGTTTATCTGACTCTAGGGAAATAGATGAAGGGCTTCATTGTCAAAATCGCAAACTATCCCTTTACGTAAGCAAGTGTCTACACTTGTGTTTGTGTATGTATTTGTGTATACGTTCATGTGTGTGTCGAAGCGGTCTCACCATCTCTGGACATTCCGAGTGCGAGACACTTCTGTAAGCGGCAGTGTTGGCAGCGGTTTCGGTTGGTCCTGTCGATCAGACAGTTCCTCTGGCGAGGGCAGGAGTAGGCGGCGTTGTTCTGCTGACTACGTCTGAAGAACCCCTACAGGACAACCACAAACACGAGCGGTCAGTCAATGTTTTGTAAATAAAGGAAAATATAGGAAAGAAGATATAAAACAAAATGACAGAGGAGAAGGATGGACAGAGGGAACAACAGAGCTGTGTTGACAACTCACTTTGCACCCCTCACATGTGATGACTCCATAGTGGATTCCTGATGACTTGTCTCCGCAAATTTTGCATGGTATAACTTCGATTTGGGCTGTGAACAGAGAGAGGGGAGGGGAAAACACACATACCTGAGTTACATAACCGTTTTATTGGATCACACACACTTCAAATCAAATCAAATTTTATTTGTCACATACACATGGTTAGCAGATATTAATGCGAGTGTAGCGAAATGCTTGTGCTTCTAGTTCCGACAATGCAGTAATAACCAACAAGTAATCTAACTAACAATTCCAAAACTACTGTCTTATACACAGTGTAAGGGGATAAAGAATATGTACATAAGGATATATGAATGAGTGATGGTACAGAGCAGCATAGGCAGGATACAGTAGATGGTATCGAGTACAGTATATACATGAGGTGAGTATGTAAACAAAGTGGCATAGTTAAAGTGGCTAGTGATACATGTATTACATAAGGATGCAGTCGATGATATATAGAGTACAGTATATACGTATGCATATGAGATGAATAATGTAGGGTAAGTAACATTATATAAGGTAGCATTGTTTAAAGTGGCTAGTGATATATTTACATCATTTCCCATCAATTCCCATTATTAAAGTGGCTGGAGTTGAGTCAGTGTCAGTGTCAGTGTGTTGGCAGCAGCCACTCAATGTTAGTGGTGGCTGTTTAACAGTCTGATGGCCTTGAGATAGAAGCTGTTTTTCAGTCTCTCGGTCCCAGCTTTGATGCACCTGTACTGACCTCGCCTTCTGGATGATAGCGGGGTGAACAGGCAGTGGCTCAGGTGGTTGATGTCCTTGATGATCTTTATGGCCTTCCTGTAACATCGGGTGGTATAGGTGTCCTGGAGGGCAGGTAGTTTGCCCCCGGTGATGCGTTGTGCAGACCTCACTACCCTCTGGAGAGCCTTACGGTTGTGGGCGGAGCAGTTGCCGTACCAGGCGGTGATACAGCCCGCCAGGATGCTCTCGATTGTGCATCTGTAGAAGTTTGTGAGTGCTTTTGGTGACAAACCAAATTTCTTCAGCCTCCTGAGGTTGAAGAGGCGCTGCTGCGCCTTCTTCACGATGCTGTCTGTGTGAGTGGACCAATTCAGTTTGTCTGTGATGTGTATGCCGAGGAACTTAAAACTTGCTACCCTCTCCACTACTGTTCCATCGATGTGGATAGGGGGGTGTTCCCTCTGCTGTTTCCTGAAGTCCACAATCATCTCCTTAGTTTTGTTGACGTTGAGTGTGAGGTTATTTTCCTGACACCACACTCCGAGGGCCCTCACCTCCTCCCTGTAGGCCGTCTCGTCGTTGTTGGTAATCAAGCCTACCACTGTTGTGTCGTCCGCAAACTTGATGATTGAGTTGGAGGCGTGCGTGGCCACGCAGTCGTGGGTGAACAGGGAGTACAGGAGATGGCTCAGAACGCAGCCTTGTGGGGCCCCAGTGTTGAGGATCAGCGGGGTGGAGATGTTGTTGCCTACCCTCACCACCTGGGGGCGGCCCGTCAGGAAGTCCAGTACCCAGTTGCACAGGGCGGGGTCGAGACCCAGACCCAGACAACAGCATTCTCACATAGGTATTCCTTTTGTCCAGATGGGTTAGGGCAGTGTGCAGTGTGGTTGAGATTGCATCGTCTGTGGACCTATTTGGGCGGTAAGCAAATTGGAGTGGGTCTAGGGTGTCGGGTAGGGTGGAGGTGATATGGTCCTTGACTAGTCTCTCAAAGCACTTCATGATGACGGAAGTGAGTGCTACGGGGCGGTAGTCGTTTTGCTCAGTTACCTTAGCTTTCTTGGGAACAGGAACAGTGGTGGCCCTCTTGAAGCATGTGGGAACAGCAGACTGGTATAGGGATTGATTGAATATGTCCGTAAACACACCGGCCAGCTGGTCTGCGCATGCTCTGAGTGCGCGGCTGGGGATGCCGTCTGGGCCTGCAGCCTTGCGAGGGTTAACACGTTTAAATGTCTTACTCACCTCGGCTGCAGTGAAGGAGAGTCCGCATGTTTTCGTTGCAGGCCGTGTCAGTGGCACTGTATTGTCCTCAAAGCGAGCAAAAAAGTTATTTAGTCTGCCTGGGAGCAGGACATCCTGGTCCGTGACTGGGCTGGATTTCTTCTTGTAGTCCGTGATTGACTGTAGACCCTGCCACATACCTCTTGTGTCTGAGCCGTTGAATTGAGATTCTACTTTGTCTCTGTACTGACGCTTAGCTTGTTTGATAGCCTTGCGGAGGGAATAGCTGCACTGTTTGTATTCGGTCATGTTACGAGTCACCTTGCCCTGATTAAAAGCAGTGGTTCGCACTTTCAGTTTCACGCGAATGCTGCCATCAATCCACGGTTTCTGGTTAGGGAATGTTTTAATCGTTGCTATGGGAACGACATCTTCAACGCACGAACTCGCACACCGAATCAGCGTATTCGTCAATATTGTTATCTGACGCAATACGAAACATGTCCCAGAAACATGTGAACAGAAGGATTTGAGTTCCTGTATGTTTCTTTCATCACACCATGTCTCGTTAGCCATAAGGCATACACCCCCGCCCCTCTTCTTACCAGAAAGATGTTTGTTTCTGTCGGCGCGATGCGTGGAGAAACCCGCTGGCTGCACCGCCTCCGATAGGATCTCTCCAGTGAGCCATGTTTCCGTGAAGCAAAGAACGTTACAGTCTCTGATGTCCCTCTGGAATGCTACCCTTGCTCGGATTTCATCAACCTTGTTGTCAAGAGACTGGACAGTGGCGAGAAGAATGCTAGGGAGTGGTGCACGATGTGCCCGTCTCCGGAGTCTGACCAGAAGACCGCCTCGTTTCCCTCTTTTTCGGAGTCGTTTTTTTGGGTCGCTGCATGGGATCCATTCCGTTGTCCTGGGTGAAAGGCAGAACACAGGATCCGCGTCGCGAAAAACATATTCTTGGTCGTACTGATGGTGAGTTGACGCTGATCTTATATTCAGTAGTTCTTCTCGACTGTATGTAATGAAACCTAAGATGACCTGGTGTACTAATGTAAGAAATAACACATAAAAAATCAAAACACTGCATAGTTTCCTAGGAACGCGAAGCGAGGCGGCCATCTCTGTCGGCGCCGGAAGTACACTTGCCTGTACTGTACCAGTGTTAATGGCCGCTCAACTTTTCCCCCACTGTCGGGGGGCTCATTAGTGTGTGTGTGTGTGTGTGTGTGTGTGTGTGTGTGTGTGTGTGTTTCTGTCACATATGACCCAGTGAGGGGGCACAGCACTCCCAATCAGAAGGAACCTCTCCAGTCAGCAGGTCACTGTGACATTGGGACATCCTGTTAATTTTAGCAGTGTTTTTTTTGTAGTGGTAATGACAGGAACACTAGTGACAGACTTTATGTCAGGACGATGAGCAGGGGTCCTTAGATGTGCTCCCAGGATTGTAGTGGGGTTACATCACCAAAGTATCTTCCTTTATTCACTCACTCGCATTGTAAACGTAGTGTACTGTGGGACTGAACTGTGTACTGTAGGTCTGAAATCGCCACACACAGAAACCATTAGGAGTGTCCAGTGACCACAGTAACCAGTGTAGCCACGTAGTTCAAGACAGAGAAGGAGAGTGACAGATAGATTGAGCGATAGGTGGCACATATCTGCTAACACTGCACACTCACTATAAAGAGATTAGACACTCAATCTAATCCTAAATGACTTCCTTCCTCCCAAGCTGTTTCCTTGCGATGCACACTGGCCTATCCAAAGCACCAATTCCCCAATATTCTTTCTGTACCTGAACCTGGTAGAATCGGGTAAGATGGTTATTAACAGACAATTCAGGTGATGATAAAACATGTTTTGTTTAGTTACTTTTTTCTTGAAATGTTTCTCTAACTTTACTGCAAGTCAAGCTAGCTAGCAAACGTTAGCTAGTTAAAAGATAGGCTAGGTTGAATATAAAATTGTGGCTAGCAACCTCAACCTAACAATTACCATCACAATACACTTAAATGGGAGGCAACATTCATATATATATATATATATATATATATATATATATATATATATATATATATATATATATATATATATATATATATATATATATATATACACACACGACCATTCAAAAGTTAGGGGTCACTTAGAAATGTCCTTGTTTTTGAAAGAAAAGCAAAAAAATGTGTCCATTAAAATAACATCAAATTGAGTGTAGAAATACAGTGTAGACATTGTTAATGTTGTAAATGACTATTGTAGCTGGAAATGGCCGATTTTTTTTATGGACTATCTACATAGGCCCATTATCAGCAACCATTACTCCTGTGTTCCAATGGCATGTTGTGTTCACTATTCAAGTATATTATTTTAAAAGGCTAATTGCTCATTAGAAAACCCTTTGCAATTTTGTTAGCACAGCTGAAAACTGTTGTCCTGATTAAAGAAGCAATAAAACTGGACTTCTTTAGACTAGTTGAGTATCTGGAGCATCAGCATTTGTGGGTTCGATTACAGGCTCAAAATGGCCAGAAACAAATAACTTTCTTCTGAAGCTCGTCAGTCTATCCTTCTGAGAAATGAAGGCTATTCCATGCGAGAAATTGCCAAGAAACTGAAGATCTTGTACAATGCTGTGTACTACTCCCTTCACAGAACAGCGCAAATGGTCTCTAGCCAGAATAGAAAGAGGAGTGGGAGGCCCCGGTGCACAACTGATCAAGAGGACAAGTACATTAGAGTGTCTAGTTTGAGAAACAGACTCCTCACAAGTCCTCAACTGGCAGCTTCATTAAATAGTCAACACAAAACACCAGTCTCAACGTCAACAGTGAAGAGGCGACTCCGGGATGCTGGCCTTCTAGGCAGTTGACAGTGCATGCCATAGCAAACACCAAGCCATGAGGTCGAAGCTCCAAGACAGGATTGTGTCGAGGCACAGATCTAGGGAAGGGTACCAAAATATTTCTGCAGCATTGAAGATCCCCCAGACAGAGCTCCAAATATATTTTTGGCATGAATGTCAAGCACCACATCTGGAGGAAACCTGGCACCATCCCTGCGGTGAAGCATGGTGGTGGCAGCATCATGCTGTGGGGATGTTTTTCAGCGGCAGGGACTGGGAGACTAGTCAGGATTGAGGGAAAGATGAAAGGAGCAAAGTACAGCGAGATCCTTGATGAAAACCTGCTCCAGAGTGCTCAGGACCTCAGACTGGGACAAAGGTTCGCCTTCCAAAAGGACAACGACCCTAAGCACACTGCCAAGACAACGCAGGAGTGGCTTCGGGACAAGTCTCTGAATGTCCTTGAGTGGCCCAGTCAGAGCCCGGACTTGAACCCGATCGAACATCAATGCAGAGACCTTAAAATAGCAGTGCAGTAACGCTCCCCCATCCAACCTGACATGAGATTGAGAGGATCTGCAGAGAAGAATGGGAGAAACTCCCCAAATACAAGTGTGCCAAGCTTGTAGTGTCATTCTCAAGAAGACTCGAGGCTGTAATCACTGCCAAAGGTTCTTCAACAAATTACTGAGTAAAGTGTCTGAATACTTATGTAAGAACTTGTGATATTTCTGTTTTTTAAAAACCTGTTTTTGCTTTGTCATTATGGCTTATTGTGTGTATATTTTTATTTCATCCATTTTAGAATAAGGCTGTAACGTAACAAAATGTGGAAAAAGTCTAGGTGTCTGAATACTGTCCGAATGCACTGTATGCACCAGTCAAAAGCTTGGACACACCTACTCATTCCAGGGTTTTGCTTAATTTGTACTATTTTCTACATTGTAGAATAATGGTGAAGACATTAAAACTTTGAAATAACACATATGGAATCATGTAGTAACCAAAAAAAGTGTTAAACAAATCAAAATATAGTTTATATTTCAGATTCTTCAAAGTAGCCACCCTTTGCCTTGATGACAGCTTTGCACACTCTTGGCATTCTCTCAACTAGTTTCATGAGGTAATCAACTGGAATGCATTTCAATTAACAGGTGTGCCTTGTTAAAGGTTAATTGGTGGAATTTCTTTCCTTTTTAATGTGTGAGCCAATCAGTTGTGTTGTGACAAGGTAGGGGTGGTACACAGAATATAGGCCTATTTGGTGAAATACCAAGTCCATATTATGGCAAGAACTGCTCAAATAAGCAAAGAGAAATTACAGTCCATCATTACTTTTAGACATGAAGGTCAGTCAATATAGAAAATTTGAAGAATTTTTCAAGAGTCTCTTATAAAATGGGTTAAAGTCATGTATAGTATCCCTAGTTGTAAAGTAGTAAATAACTTATCAGAAAGTTTTAAACTCTCAAGAGGAGTAAAACAAGGTTGTCCACTATTGGCATATCTATGCTGGTTGAGAGAATGCCAAGAGTGTGCAAAGCTGTCAAGGCAAAGGGTGGCTATTTGAATAATCTCAAATATAAAATATATTTTGATTTGTTTAACACTTTTTTGGTTACTAAATGATTCCATATGTGTTGTTTCATAGTGTTGATGTCTTCACTATTATTCTACAATGTAGAAAATAGTCAAATAAAGAAAAACCCTTGAATGAGTAGGTGTTTCCCAACTTGACTGGTACTGTACACACACATATATATATATATATATATATTTTAAATTATTATTATTATTTGTATTACTATTTTCCCCTAACCCTACTACCCCTCCCCTAATTGGAGTAAACTAATGGACAACAACACCTAGGCTTCTACTTCCAGCTTATACATACTGTATACATTTTACGGACACAATGCATTTTACAGTAGTTCTCTTTTGTTTTTAATCCAATCCTTGAGCTTCCCTCAACCCCTCCCATCTATCTCTCAAGACCATCCAGTTTTGATTTCTATTTGTCATATATTTTTAAACTGTGCTGTGATGTTTCACAAAAGTTCTGAACCTTTCTTATTCTCATACATTTTACAGATTGTAAATGAAAGAAACATTTTTGCCAAAAGTATTATTATATTATTGATCGATTGACTTAGATTTTTCAAATCACCCAGCAGTGCTATTTGCAGAGTTAGCTCCAGGTAAATGTTGCAGTCCTTGAGCCATTCCTGAACATTCGACAAGGGACCCCAACTGGGTTGTGTTCATTTGGAACCAAACGGAAGAAAAATTGACAGAAAAAGGAAGGGACTACCTGGATTTGTCCAATAAGAAACACTAGTTTTTCTTTTACGTTGCAAACATTCTTTTTTTTACGTGTGCCCTAATGAACACAACCAATGATTCATTACAATCTGTGGTAGAGCAATAACAGAAAAACTGTACACTATACAAAGTACACAGAGAAATTACATCTAACGTTTTAGCCTATGAGTGTAGTAATTTGTGGTCAAAGGCAATGTCCAAAAGTATGTCTTACCTATGGCATCCGTTTTCATTTTCCGCGGAGACACATGCATAAACACATGTAGCCTACACACACCGCTCTGTGTTGCAGCTACAACAGGATAACAGGTGTTTTAATGTGTGTGTGTTAATGATTGGTTTACGTCACTGCATCAGCAGTGTTTATGGAGTGTGTGTATGTGGTTTGTATGTCATCTGTGTGTGTATAGTGTCATAATGGGATTAGCTCAGGGAGATAATGACTACTCAGAGTTGTCTGCTGCCTAAGCTGTGGCTGTCTTGTACCTCTTTACCCAGGGAGGGATGTCCCACTCCCCCCAAAAAGCCTGAGTAAGAGAGGGTCCGACTGCGGGTTTAATGACCCTGACCTCTGTGACCCCGGAGTCTAAGACCATGTGGTGACAAAAGGTTATTTAGATCCTGACGACAGACAGACAGACAGACAGACAGAAGGGGTTAAAACAAGGCCCTCTTGAGAGCTGAAAACCCTCAGCAGACAGGACAGTTTGTAGGGGTAAGACAAGGCCCTCTTGAGAGCTGAAAACCCTCAGCAGACAGGACAGTTTGTATCTACCCCCATTTATATAATCTTCCACCTATTCCTTTCCCTTATCGATCTACAAGCCCTACATACCCATTGTGAATGAGTCATTAACTGTGTGTCTGGTGGGGGGGGGTGCATGTGTGTGTGTGTGGACTGGGACTGGGAGTGTTATGAAGGAAGGACTCTCTGGGTTTGTTCTAGAGGTGACCCATTTCCACCAGTTCCTGGCCAGTGCCAAACTGGGTCAGCGCAGCGGGCTGGACTGGGCCGGACTGGGAAAGAACATACAAACAGTGTGATGCAGTGAAGATGTCTATTTATAGTGTGAAAAACAGGTCAGTTGTGCCTCAGGAAATGGCAGTAAAAGAGAGAACAACACTCTGTGTTTGTGTGTGTGTTCAGCCGCTCTCATTTACAACCACGTTCTGCTATATTCCCCAGAAAGTCTCTTTGTAGCTCCTTTAGGAACAACTCCTAATTGAACTTCAAGGAAGGACATCTTAAAAACGCATTTATCAACTGACCAGTCTACAGTTTATAATAATGTTTTGAGGGGTGTGTGAACCGACAAAGATTATAATCCAGCTGTCAGTATTTCTGTGTTCATGTGGGTGAGTGTGTATGAGTGTGTAAGCTTTTGGGTGATTTTGTGTATGTGAATGTGTGTAGGCGTCTGTATTCTTATGTGTGTGTTTGAGAGTGTCTGTGTGTTTGTGTGTATGTCTCTGTGTGTTAGAGATTGTGTGTTTCAGAATGTGTGTGTGTGTGTTAGAGAGTGTGTGTGCATAGCCACCGGGCCTGTCAGGTGGAATAAGGAGCCAGTCGTGACAGCTTGGCTGTTGCTAAGACGACCACCCACTCGCTTCTGTCGTCTGCCTGTCAGAGTAATGATTTGCTGAGCGGTCACACACACGCCTACAGGAAGTGATGTCACCAAACTATGGAGTATTTCTTGCTTACCATCACCATCCTACCCTTCTTACTGCCTCCTCTCACTTGGTGCACCAACACTATGGTTGCATTTTTCACCAAGTCAAATCAAGTGGCTCTAAAACGGTGTATTTACGTAGTAGTACTGCAGACAGGTACATTGAGTGCAGTTACTACTGTATATATGGAACACGTGCTTCAGGATCCTATTCTACATGAGTTTAGAACAGATAGATAGCATATAGATAGCAGATAAATAGCTGCCTGAATGATTCCTAGGCCCTCTGACTGGCTGGCTGTGTGTGCGTGGCTGCCCTCTGACCCTCTGACTGGCTGGCTGTTTGTTATCCAAAGGTTATGTAAGAGTGCAGCGCTGGCGATTCCATGGCTAAGAGGAGCTCAGCCCCACAATCTCCTCAAAGAGAGAGAGAGAGAACAAGAGACACAGACACCAACAAACAGAGAGACAGACAGACAGACAGACAGGTGGGTTACAAAAAAGTAAGGGAGACAATTTTGTAGGGTAGTCTGGTTGGTGCAGTGAGTGATGTGTAGTGAACTGGCACGTGGAGTGTGTTAATTGATTTTTAATGAAGTGAGGAACTCCACTCAGTCTCCTGGGTTCCCAACTCTCTAAATAGAGCCTTAATTAGCTTCATTAGAGGAGATGGGAGCATCCGTACATGAGCACTGGCTTACCATAACTCAATTTATAAAGAACACACACACACACACACACAAAGCAAGACAACATCAAAACTTGAAATTGCCATGTGGTCTCCTGATTAAATGGGCGGAAGTTGAAGTTGATGTGCTTGATGTACATATCCCAGAAAACTTAAAAATAGATAGGATGTTGAAACTGTGGAAAGGGAAATACCTGTCCATCTACGGCAAAATGACCCAGATTAATGTCCTATTGATACCGCAGGTTCCATATTTATTCATGACTCTGCTGACTCCAGGAGTCCTTTTTCAAGCCATGGCAAAACATTAAACGGCCACCTTTGTATTATGAACATGAGTTAGGAGGGTTAAAATTAGGACATATTAAGGCATTAAACCTCTCTCAGAATGATATTTAAATCCAAACTGGTTTTGCAGCAGACTACTAAGAGAGGCACATCCGAGGTTCAAAGTGGTCTTTTTTGCCGTTATACTGATTAAAACCAACCATTTCCGGTGGACTGATAATGGATCCCTGCTTAAAGTATGATCCTTTTTAAATGAAGCAATACAGAGTTGGTTACAATTCCAATTTCATCCTCCAGATGAGGCAGAACAAGTATTACAGCACATAACGTGGTTAAAACTCCAAATGCACTAATAGAGGACATTTTCTTGGGAGAAATGCATAAAATACCATGTTTCTGAATGACATTGGAAGGTA
Source organism: Oncorhynchus mykiss (assembly GCF_057628025.1). NCBI lineage: Eukaryota > Metazoa > Chordata > Actinopteri > Salmoniformes > Salmonidae > Oncorhynchus > Oncorhynchus mykiss. The sequence goes on from NC_143032.1 coordinate 49,749,596, forward strand.
AAACTGTCACACAAGCTATTAACAAAGGGTGTATGGAGATGTATATTCCATCCCAAATTATAGCCAACTCATTGAAGCTCTGCCACAAAAATGGAAGAGGCAATTACTCAAAAGAGAAAGGAATTAAATGATTTGTCTGCCTCCAAGGAAAAACAACGCACGGCCTAAAATGTATCAGTTTCACTTAAAGTCGAGAGGCTTGATAACTATGCCGCTTCGAATTCAAGATTGTTGGGAACTTGTTGTATGTGCCAAAATCATGGCATCGGGGTTTATGAACTGATATACAAAACAACAACTGAAGCATCAATCTGTTCTTTTCAATTTAAACTATTATATAAATCTGCACCACTTATGATGGCACAACAAGCAGAGGGATGTCTCCGGTCACCATTCCTTTTCGGTGGTTTCTATGGACACGGTTTGACGACCTCAACTTTGCAGACGATCTAGCACTCCTGTCACACAGTCAAGAGCAAATACAAGATACAATACCAGACCTGGACACCACATCAGCCCAACTAGGACTCCATATCCACAGAAACAAAACCAAGATAATAAGGCTCAACAACTGTTCAGCCCCTGGTTCGACTGTGATCTTGCAGAATTACTCCACCTCCAAGAATTGCATTTGGTGAAAGGTTCGGCACCCGCATACTCAGGCTGACTGGCTCTCGTTCAGGCAAATGAGAAATAAGTGCACTCAGGCTATCCGGAAGGCCAAAGGTAGTTACTTTAAGGAGCAGTTCTCTCTCTATGGGTCTAACCCCAAGACGTTCTGGGAAACGGTTAAAAGACCTGGAGAATAAACCCTCCTCCTCACAGCTGCCCATGTCCCTTAATGTTGATGATGTGGTTGTTACTGACAAGAAGCACATGGCTGAGCTCTTTAATCACCACTTGATTAAGTCAGGATTCCTATTTGCCTCCTTGCCCATCCAACATTTCCTCATCTCCCACCCTGTCACGACGTCCGCCAAAGTTGTTGCCTCTCCTTGTTCGGGCGGCGTTCGGCGGTCGTTGTCACCGGCTTTCTAGCTGCCACCGTTCTTTCTTTTTCTTTTTCTATTTGTTTTGTCTTGATTGTACACACCTGGTTCCCATTACATTATAATTATTTCCCCTATTTAACCCTCTGGTTCCCAATATGTTTTGTGCGTGATTGTTTCTTGTTGAGTGTTAGTAGACTGCTGTGTTATGGTGTGTTTTCCCTGCGTGGAATTTTATGGTTGGTTCTTTTTGAGTAAAGTATGTTATTTTACTCAGTTCTGTGTCCTGCGCCTGACTCCATCCTCACCGCTCCACACTGACACATGACACACCCCTTCTAATGCGACTATCCCCGATGCTTCTCCCTTTTCCCCCTGCCCCGCTACAAAGTCTCTCGCTGCAGGCAGTCACTGAGTCCGAGGTGCTAAAGGATCTCCTTAAACTTGACCCCAAAAATCCATCTGGGTCAGACCCCTTTCTTCTTTAAGGTTGTTGCCCCTATCATCGCCAAGCCTGTCTCTCCTTTTTGGGGAGGTTCCCATTGTTTGGAAGGCAGCCACGGTTCGTCCTTTATTTAAAGGGGGAGATCAAGCTGATCCTAACTGTGATAGGAAGATAGAAATAGAAATAGGCCTATTTGCCCTGTTTATCAAAAGTGTTGGAAAAACTTGTCAATAATCAACTGACTGGCTTTCTTGATTTCTATAGTGTTCACTTGGGAATGCAATCTGGTTTCCGCTCAGGTTATGGATGTGTTACTGCAACCTCAATAATGGTCCTCAATAATGTCACCATTGCCCTTGATTCTAAGCAATGTTGTGCTACTATTTTTATTGACTTGGCCAAAGCTTTTGATACGGTAGACCATTCCATTCTTCTGGGCCGGCTAAGGAGTATTGGTGTCTCTGAGGGGTCTTTTGCCTCGTTTGCTAACTACCTCTCTCAAAGAGTACAGTTTATAAAGTCAAAAAATCTGCTGTCTCAGCCACTGCCTGTCACCAAGGGAAACACAATACATAGATCGGCAGATAAGGGTGCTCTAGAGCGGCAAGATGTTCTTTACCATTCGGCCATCAGATTTGCCACTCCTTTTATACTCCTCTGTAAACTGGTCGTCTCTGTATATCTGTCACAAGACCCACTGGTTGATACGTATTTATAAAACCCTCTTAGGCCTCACTCCCCCCTATCTGAGATATCTACTGCAGCCCTCATCCTCCACATACAACACCCGTTCCGCCAGTCACATTCTGTTAAAGGTCCCCAAAGCACACACATCCCTAAGTCGCTCCTCTTTTCAGTTTGCTGCAGCTAGCGACTGGAACGAGCTGCAACAAACACTCAAACTGGACAGTTTTAGCTCAAGCTCTTCATTCAGACTCAATCATGGACACTCTTACAGACAGTTGTGGCTGCTTTGTGTGATGCATTGCTGTCTCTACCTTCTTGCCCTTTGTGCTGTTGTCTGTGCCCAATAATGTTTGTACCATGTTTTGTGCAGCTACCATGTTGTGTTGCCACGATGTTGTTGTCGTGTTGTGTTGCTACCATGCTGTGCTGTCATGTGTTGCTGCCTTGCTATGTTGTTGTTTTAGGTCTCTTTATGTAGTGTTGTCTGTCTTGTTGTGATGTGTTTTTCGTCCTATATTTATATTCTATTTCTTTATTTTAATCCCAGGCTCCCCGTCCCTGCAGGAGAGGCCTTTTGGTAGGTCTTCATTGTAAATAAGAATTTGTTCTTAACTGACCTGTCTAGTTAAATAAAGGTTCAATAAAACAACCAATCCAAATCACCCTCAAAGAACCACTGGAGGATGTGAGGTCCTTCACCTACCTGGGCAAGATGGGTTAGTCAGGTAGGCAAGATGGCAAAGATGGGTTAGTCTGTGGAAATCTGAGTGATGGAATTAAGATTAGAGTGATTGGTTGATTGGCTGATAAATGTGGAGTCCAGTATGATTAGGAAATAAACATTATATATTGAATTGTAATGTTTTCCACCAAGTCCTTCAACTAGGAAAGAGGCGAGTAGGGGCATAATCAAACCTATATAAAAAGGGGATTAGAAATGATGCAGTAATGGTATTTGATAGACTCCAATTCTATCTGCTAATTTCATAGCTGATCCACCCCCCCCCCCCCCCCCCCCATTAAAAAAACACATCAATACCAAGCACAATACAAGCCCTTCTTAGAACAGCAATAAACTGTGGGGTGATCTTTCTACCACTAGGTGTTGCTGTATTTCAACAGCCGTAGGGGCTATTTGTGTAAGGGTGAACAGGAGGGGCAGATTGGACATGCATGTTTCATCTATTAACTAGAGGGGACTAGCTACAAAAAAAAACACACCCGGGGCTGTACTATGTTCAGCATGCTGTTACATGGGATGGGAGTGTGGAGTAGCAACAATAGGGGTTATGTAGCTACTTGTATTGCTGCTCACACACACACACACACACACACACACACACACACACCTGTGTTTTCACTAGGGTCAGCAACGGCTACATTGACCCACTTGAACAGCTCTGGCATCATGGCAGCAGCCGGGTATTGTAGGTAATTACTCAGACCTGTCTGTATGGTTGGCACTGTCTCCATGGGCTCCGTACAGTCTGCTGGAGTGAAGAGTAACACAGGGCAGGCAAGTAGGGAACTATCCCCCATCCCCTTCCCTGATGCCTGCCCTGTGTTGTGGGGGCAAACATGTCTTTGTCCAGTTGACAGTAGCCATGATGCATCAAGGATGTTAGTTACTCCCCCCCTTGCCCTCCTCCCCTCCCATGTGTAAGAGGGCACAGGCTTGTCCAGTTTGCCGCAATGCTCTGTGGGTAATTGCTCATGGGGCAGGTCTGGGATCAGCTGGGCTCATGGAATCCAGCTCTGTGCTCCGATTGTACACCCCAGAGAGGGAACAGAAGGGGGCCACTGGCTGACATTCAACGCATCGATTCACACACACAGACACACATGCACGCGCACAAAAGTGTACATATGTATACACACGTACAAATGCACTCATATATATGCACACGACAGTGTTTATATAGCGTTGATACATCCTATGTTTTAACTACAAATGTGTGCATGAGTATACAGTATTTTTCTCCACCCTGTGGAGTATTTCCCACGTCTCCCTTGCATGCCTCCACCCCCCTGCCCACTAGAAGTGAAGCCCACACAACACATTGTGGGGTTCCTAGTGAGTGACCCTGAGATGGGGAGGCATGCAAAGGAGGCGTGGGAAATACTCCACAGGGTGGACCCAATCCCATCGCCCCCAACCTGTCCCTCCCACCCCCTGCCCCCTCAGGTCTACCTCTCAAGTACACTGTGCCATCTCCTTCCCAACACCATCCTCTGTGACTTGTAAGGCCTCTCCGGGATTGACCTCTGACCTTTCTTTCAGGCCTGAGAGAGGGGGGGAGTGCATCGGACTGGAAGGAACAAGTTCAAGGATGATGTGTGTGACCACAGCACCTGGTCTCTCCCCCTCTGCTCTGAGAGCAGGGGTAGCCTACACACTGTGTGCAGAGATAATGATAAGAATGATCCAAATCATGTATTTGCTGGAGTGTACAAAAATAAGTAAACATGAAAATGGCTGTCTAGAAATGATCAACAACCACATGGAGGCATGGACACACATACTGTCATCGTAGCATCCCACCTATTCTGGTTTGAGAAAAAAATGATTTTGTCGTCACTGCCTGCTCCTTAACCCTCCCTTAACCTCACACTGTTCTTCCTATGGTCTTAATCCTAATTGTAGATGACATTGTGTGTGCGTGTTGTGTGTTTGTGTGTGAGAGAGGGGGAGGGTAGAGGGTAGGACTAATAGGGAGAAAGAGAGCGAAAACAAGAGAGCTATAGCATTAAAAACCTGCAGATTCTACCACATCTTGGCTGGAGGACACTAGCGAATCACATGGACCCAAAGGAATGGAGGCTAAACATATCAATTATACTAAAATAAGTGTTACCGTAATCCACAGACAAATTAGTGGGCATACACAAATATTTGGACCAAACTACAACACTTGCCACTTGCCTTGTGTGTGTGTGACACAGAGAGAGAGGGAGAGGGAGAGAGTGTGTGAGAGAGAGAATATGTGTGTGTGTGTGTGTGTGTGTGTGTGTGTGTGTGTGTGTGTGTGTGTGTGTGTGTGTGTGTGTGTGTGTGTGTGTGTGTGTGTGTGTGTGTGTGTGTGTGTGTGTGTGTGTGTGTGTGTGTGTGTGTGTGTGTGTGTCTCTCTCTCTCTCTCTCTCTCTCTCTCTCAGGGATGGACGCTAATAGCTCGCCTCAGGCCACAATTTAACTCAGTCTAACAAGGTTTTCCCCAAAGTGGCCCCAGGGGCATCTTTCGCAAAGAGCCAAATTGATCACAAAGACAATCAAAGTGTTCGCTTCACCTGCACTCTCTCTTTCTCTCTCTCTCTCTCACAGACACACAATATCAGTATTTTATGAAAATTAATATGAAGGCACTGCTTAAAACAAAGAGGCTATAATGAAATATGACTTTTTTTTTAATAAGGACACTATTCTGAGCACTGAGGTTAGAGAAGACTTTGGTTAAAATACTATTTGAAATCTTTCAAATACGTTGAGCGTTTGCTTTAGCCTGTCTGGAGTACCAGATGGGCAGGGTTTATAATTGTGGGAGCTACCAGCAGGTCAGTTCCAGCAGATCTGGTACTGAGGTTCAAGATGAAGCGCAGCTCACAAGAGAGAAATAGAACTGATGATGCCCTGGAGAATCTCCTCAATGAGATTAGCTACTGACGCTAACACAGGCTAATCTTTGCCACTCACAAAACGCTAACCCCTATTAGAAGCTCACCAGTATAGTTGACACAGTACGTGCTATAGGTATGCTACCACAAACTCCCTTCTATGGAATACGATGGTGGGCAATACCTTTTTACAGCATCTAATTGAGTTGTAGAATACATGCTAAATGCATAATATAAAATAGTCTTCAGAAAAGACCTTTAGGTAACTAAAAATGAGTTGCATCCATGGTAGCCATGGTCACCTTCGCTATTAAGTGCACAGAAATTTCACCTAGTTTCCTCCCAGGACATAGTAAAGACTGGAATGTAACAGGGACATTTAGCAACACTACAGCGCGTTCAGAAAGTATTCACATCCCTTGACTTTTTCCACATTTTGTTGGGTTACAGTCTGAATTTAAAATGGATTAAATTGCAATTTTGTGTCACAATACACTATAATGTCAAATTGGAATCATGTTTTTATAAATGTTTACAAATGACTTACAAATAGAAAAGCTGGAATGTATTGAGTCAATAAGTATTCAACCCTGTTGTTATGTCAAGCCTGAATAAGTTCAGGAGTAAAAATGTGCTTAACTAGTCACATAGTAAATTGCATGGACGCACTCTGTGTGCAATAATAGTGTTTAACATGATTTTTAAATGACTACTACGTCTCTGTACCCCACAAATACAATTATCTGTAAAATGCTGAATAGAAAGTCTTATGTTTGGGGCAAACACATCACTGAGTACCACTCTTCATATTTTCAAGCATGGTGGTGGCAGCAACATGTTATGGGTATGCTTGTCATCGGCAATGACTAGGGAGTTTTTTCGGATAAAAGGAAATGTAATAGAGCTAAGCACAGGCAAAATCCTAGAGGAAAACCTTGTTCAGTCTGCTTTCCAACATACACTGGGAGACAAATTCACCTTTCAGCAGGACAAACACCAGGCCAATTATACACTGGTTGCTTACCAAGATGACATTGAATGTTACTGAGCGGCCTAGTTACAGTTTTGACTTAAATCGTCTTGAGAATCTATGGCAAGACATGAAAATGGCTGTCTAGCAATGATCAACAACCATCTTGATAGACCTAAGGAATAATGGGCAAATACTGTACAATCCAGGTGTGCAAAGCTCTTAGAGACTTACCCAGAAATAATCACAGCTGTAATAACTGACAAAGGTGATTCAAACATGTATTGACTCAGAGGGTTGAATACTTATCTAATCAAGATATATTAATGTTTTATTTTCCATTAATAATCTTTTTTTTTTAAATTGAGAATGGTGGAGGCTACTGTAATGTCTCTAGAAAGTACAGCTAAGGGTTCTGTCTGACTTCACACTGTGTCCAAGTAATTGTATTAACTGTGTATTAGCTGTTTATTAGCTGTCCTTGTTGAATTGTTAAGTAAGACACCGCATAGACGCACACACACACACAGATGGTGAATTGCACACATCCAGAAAGCTGAATTAACCGCTCACACGATCTGACTGTCTTTATCTTTTCCTTTCTCCCTCCTTCTCCCTTTCCCTCCCCTCTCCCTCTCCCATCTCTCTTTCCCTCTCCCATCTCTCTTTCCCTCTCCCATCTCCCTTTCCCATCTCTCTTTCCCTCTCCCATCTCTCTTTCCCTCTCCCATCTCTCTTTCCCATCTCCCTTCTCTCTTTCCCTCTCCCATCTCTCTTTCCCTCTCCCATCTCCCTTTCCCTCTCCCATCTCTCTTTCCCTCTCCCATCTCCCTTTCCCTCTCCCATCTCTCCCATCTCTCTTTCCCTCTCCCATCTCTCTTTCCCTCTCCCCTCTCTCTTTCCCTCTCCCATCTCCCTTTCCCATCTCTCTTTCCCATCTCTCTTTCCCTTTCCCATCTCTCTTTCCCATCTCTCTTTCCCTGTCCCATCTCTCTTTCCCATCTCTTTCCCTCTCCCATCTTTCTTTCCCTCTCCCATCTCTCTTTCCCTCTCCCTTTCCCTCTCCCATCTCTCTTTCCCTCTCCCATCTCCCTTTCCCTCTCCCATCTCTCTTTCCCTCTCCCATCTCTCTTTCCCTCTCCCATCTCACTTTCCCTCTCCCATCTCACTTTCCCTCTCCCATCTCACTTTCCCATCTCTCTTTCCCTCTCCCATCTCTCTTTCCCTCTCCCATCTCTCTTTCCCTCTCCCATCTCTCTTTCCCTCTCCCATCTCTCCCATCTATCTTTCCCTCTCCCATCTCCCTTTCCCATCTCCCTTTCCCTCTCCCATCTCCCTTTCCCTCTCCCATCTCTCTTTCCCTCTCCCATCTCTCTTTCCCTCTCCCATCTCTCTTTCCCTCTCCCATCTCTCCCATCTATCTTTCCCTCTCCCATCTCTTTCCCTCTCCCATCTCTCTTTCCCTCTCCAATCTCCCTTTCCCTCTCCCATCTCTCTTTCCCTCTCCCATCTCTCCCATCTCTCTTTCCCTCTCCCATCTCCCTTTCCCTCTCCCATCTCTCTTTCCCTCTCCCATCTCTCTTTCCCTCTCCCATCTCCCTTTCCATCTCCCTTTCCCTCTCCCATCTCTCTTTCCCTCCTCTCCCATCTCTCTTTCCCTCTCCCATCTCTTTTTCCCTCTCCCATCTCCCTTTCCCATCTCTCTTTCCCATCTCTCTTTCCCTCTCCCATCTCTCTTTCCCTCTCCCATCTCTCCCATCTCTTTCCCTCTCCCATCTCTCCCATCTCTTTCCCTCTCCCATCTCCCTTTCCCTCTCCCATCTCTTTCCCTCTCCCATCTCCCTTTCCCTCTCCCATCTCCCTTTCCCTCTCCCATCTCTCTTTCCCTCTCCCATCTCTCCCATCTCTCTTTCCCCCTCCCATCTCTCTTTCCCTCTCCCATCTCCCTTTCCCTCTCCCTTTCCCTCTCCCATCTCCCTTTCCCATCTCTCTTTCCCTCTCCCATCTCTCTTTCTTCCTTGCCCGTTCTTGTATCCACGTGACTCACGTCATGATGACTACCACCCACAATAGACACGTCTAGTTACTACTGAACAAAAGTGAGCTGATGAGATCAAAGTTGAATCTCATAGTGCACCACATCACACTCCACCAGACTACCAGGGTGCCTCTGCTTCCACCACCAGCCAGCGTATGGATACACTGCATAACTGAGAGATACTTCCAGTGTGTTTAACAAGGACATACTAAAGAGAGAAAGGCTGCTTCTTTAGCTCAGGGTCAGGCAGCACTGGGGCGATAGCAAGAGATCCCTCACAGCCAATATAAACTAGATGCAATGTACTGCTAGTCACGCTCTCTCTCTCTCTTACACACACACACACACACACACACACACACACACACACACACACACGAATAAAATCAACACGGAGCAGTCGTTAAGTAAGCACGCTTGGATGCCACCCTCACACTCAGAACTACTGGGACCACACACTGATAGAGAAGCACGGTCTACAGGCTGCTGTTAACAACATTATCTCAAACACACTGATAAGTCAAACATGCAACAGCAGGCACACACACACAAGCTCTCTTAATTTGAGTTGAGAGCACAAGTGATGGAAGAGCAGACCGGTCGAGTGAGGAGAGACAGGGACACAGGGTTAGAGCAAGCGCAGTGGTGTAAAGTAACTAAGTAGAATGTCTTTGAAGTACTACTTAAGTGATCTTTTGGACTATCTACTTTATTATTTCTATTTTTGACAGCTTTTGCGCCACTACATTCCAAAAGAAAATATGTACTTTTTACTCCCATACATTTTCACTGACACCCAAAAGCACTTGTTACATTTTGATTGCTCAGACAGGACAGCAAAATGGTCCAATTCACGCACCATCAATATAACAAGTTGTCATCCCTTACTGCCTCTGATCTGGCAGACACACTAAACACAAATACTGTGTTTGTAAAATATGTCTGAGTGTTGGAGTGTGCCCCTGACTGTCCATAAAAATAAAATAAAAAATCGGGCCGTCTGCTTTGCTTAATAGCAGGAATTTTATGAATAGCTTTTACTTTTACTTACTTTTAATTTTACTCAAGTATGACGGTTGAGTACTTTTTCCACCACTGTACTTAAGTATATTTAAAACCAGAGACTTCTAGAACTTTACTCAAGTAGTATTTTACTGGGTTACTTTCACTTTTACTTGAGTCATTTTCTATTAAGGTATATTTTCTTTACTTTTACTCAAGTATGACAGTTGAATACTTTTCCACCACTGACCAAGAGACAGAGGGGATAGAGGAAGACAGGAACACAGTTACAGAGAGGTAGGCTATACATACTGTAGTCATACGTGGATGAATTGGGTGCAGTGCGTGTGCGTGTGGTTGTGTGTGTATGTGTGTGTGAGTAATGGTGCAACACCTCAGTGTGGAGGATTAGCTCTCCTGACCGAGGCTTTGAGTAATCTTTCCCCTAGTTACATAACACTGGGCCATTAGTCAGTAACACACACACACATATATACATACACATACGTACACATACATACTGTGCACATACAAACGATGAGTATATTTTCCTCTATACTGTTTCCTCCCACCAACTAAGGTGTTGCCTGCTCCTTACCCACAATGAATGCTACCCAGTGAAATAAAGTGTTATGTTCCTAATTATGACAATATAGAGAATGCTGTTCAAGCTGTGGGTAATGTTGATGAGGAGATGAGATAGATCGTGTAATGTGATAAATGATTTGGAGTAGATTATGTAAATTAAACTGTGCACCACAGTATAGATTATGCTGTGGATTGCTTCCGTAGACCTTCAGGAAGCATCGATCCCCTGATAACGCCGGGATTGGCTGATCAATGCAGATGCAGGATGCCTCAAATTCTATTGGCATTGGGACCTCATGCATGGCATTGTGGCTATTTGTGTTTTACAGGCCAGAGTTGAAAGCAGAGTGGGTGTGTGTGTGTGTGTGTGTGTGTGTGTGTGTGTGTGTGTGTGTGTGTGTGTGTGTGTGTGTGTGTGTGTGTGTGTGTGCTCACGAAAGAGAAGGAGTGAGATAGAGAGAGAGAGAGAAAGAGAGAGAGAGAGAAAGAGAGAAAGAGAGAAAGAGAGAAGATGTAGAGAGAGACAGACAGAGAGATGATGGCGTGTGGGGTCTTCTGTGGTGCTGTCTGTAGATTATGGAGTGTGTTGCCATCTCACATCTACCCACCACACCCCCTTTGTCACCCCTCTCTCTCTCTCTCTCTCTCTCTGTCATTCTGTATTTTCCAATAGAGAGGAAGTGTTGGAGATTGTGATTGACACCTTTCACTCACAGAGAGGATCACATAGACCACACCCAACCCCCATGACCCATCCCCCTCCTGCTCTGGACTGAACTCAGTGACCTATACCGTCTATGGGAGGGTTCTCCTGTGTGAAAATGGCATTGCATTGCAGTAGTGTGTCATCGTGTATCTGTGTGTGTGTCTGTTGGAATGCATTTGTGCATGTACACACATGCATACTTATACATATTATTACATTGTGTGTTTGGTCACCTGTGTTAGGCTTATGCATGTATGCATATCTGTGAGCATGTGTGTGTGAGCATGTGTGTTTGCATGTGATGTGTGCATGTGTGGTGGCATCATACTGTGGATGAGGGTGAGAGTGTACAGTAAGTGTAGGTGTAAAGGTACACCTGGTTCCAGAAGCCCCCTGGCCAAACATAATCAAACCGAAAGAAATGAACCCATCTGCAAATATCTTCAATTCGAAAGGACAATTTGTGAAATAAAAAAGTAGGGTGTTCATGATTAGAATAGGCTTATAGCCCTCAACAAAATAGCTTTAAATGATTTCATTGGCAATGAAAAGGTATGGGGAGGTTGAACTTGGGAAACAAAATGATTGGACCCCAACCAGTAAATCCAAATTAAAATAGCAACAATTAATCAAGAGCACGTAAAAAATATTTGACCCTGAGCCGTTCTTTTTGTATGCGTTTCAGGTGCATCAGGTTATAACTATTTTCAGAATGTTTCCTTCTTGTCATTGGATAACTGCTTGTCATTGAATAACGGAAATTGAACAGTATAAGACGAGAAACTTTTCTCTTTTTCACCACAGCATTTTCTCCCTCCCCTGGTTGGTTTTGGTTATCGTTCTAGTATAGGCTACATCATCGTCCGTCGGTCAGCCGGGACAGGAGGTTTGACAATTGCTAAATGATAATTAAACAAGGCATATGAGGGGGGCTCTATTTTTCATAACCTCGTGGATGTGATTGCATTTCTGTGTGAGCAGTGCAGACTCCACAGGCTGCGAAGGTTGGGAGAGGGGCCGCGTGGCGCACACTGATTTAATTCTATCTGACAAACCCTTTGGGGCGTTCAGCAGGATAGACGGAGAGAGAAAGACAGGAGGACAGAGAGAGACGCTTCGGGCCCTCTTCTACCCACCACAGCTATAAAGCCGGAGATTTCGGCATCCCCCCAAGAAGCCCATGCACTAGTGGTCGCAAGGCCCAATAAAGTGTGAGTGTAGGCTACAGTTAATGCAAGGCGGGCGGGGAGAGACGAGTTAAGTCATTTGCGCGCGAGAGAGAGAGACAGCGCGAGAGAGAGAGCGAAAGAGATAGACGTCCTCCCCAAAGTTTTCGTCCTCTTTTTCCCCCAGGGTTATAAGAGAAGGCCTGCTAAATTGCTAATCGCAGAGGCAAACAGAGGTGTATTTTAATCCTTCTAATGTTGCTTGATTTTTAAAGCCAAATAGCAATAGCATTGGACACAATAATAGTAATGTAAAAATATGAAAATACTGTTAATTAACATCACAGAATATTGTTGCACTTTGAAAAAATATGAATTAATTAGTCTAAATATTGTCTTATAGCTAGCTATAACTTCAACAATGGGCTCAGAATAATCATAATTATTATTTGAATGTTGTTTATTTTAAGAGTCATTTCTGTACTAGGCATGTTGTATATTTAAGTCAAACTCAAATTAAGCTCGCCATTGATAATCTATGTTTAACGTTAATATTGCCCATAATTCAGTACAGTTTAAGTTTAACTACACTTTATTAATATCAACACAATGGCGTTTTTGTATCATTTGTCATAGGTCTACACACCTACAACGAAGGAATGAGAATGCAGGCTGGAACAACAGACGCTATAGACTACCTCTAAGACTAGACTACCTCTAAGTGAGGCCCTCACCTGTCTTTCATTGAACAAACTGGTTACTTTATTTATACTTTTACACTATCATAATAGTTCCTGTAGGCTTATTTTCGTCACGGGTTTCCGTTTAAGTGATGATTGTTATTTTACAATTCACAAGGTAGCCTATAGGCTAGTGATCATACAAATTAATAACACTAGACCTACGCAATTTGACAACAATTGGTCATCACGGAAATGTTAATTTTCAATTATTGGACCGAACAGCATTGCCACTATGTTTTGTTAGTCTGACATAATTTGTAGGAGTAAATTGTAAAATAGGTCTACTATTCAGCACTGAAGGCCTTGGATCCAAAGCGCATGATTGTAAGGGGAGAAAGAGGGAAAAAGAGAGAGAGCTGTGGGTTGAACTTCCGTCTCGAAGACATGGGGACATTACCCTCTCTCTCGCGCGCGCGTGTGTGTGTGTGTGTGTGTGTGTGTGTGTGTGTGTGTGTGTGTGTGTGTTGGACGTGGGGGGCACTAATGTTGCATGTCGATGCTTATGGAGCGGTGCAGAGCTTGAATGATGGATATGGGTTAGTAGAGCGCACTCCCAACACAGAACCTCCTTGCTTGGCCCTATATCACCAGGGAGGTATGTAGGACACAGCCTATACATGGACAACAAGCTTATATTTGGGGTTCTGATGGGGTACGACAGTTGAACGAAGCTCATGAGGCATGTCTAACTTGTATTCTTCAAGAATTAATGGGTACATATCATTTCTAAATCCAAAAATGGATGCTGCAACTGCAGATTGCCCTTTAAAGAAACAAAATGTATTTGCATTTTTTTTCCAGAGAGCAAACATGTATAAGACTGTGTGTCCTGCAGTCAATGGTGCTATAGGGCCAAGCTTGCAGGTTCTGTGTTCCAACGTGTCATGCGCTCTACTAAACCATTTACATTTATCCAGTCCCATCCCTCAGCTTTTTGCCGAAACGGGGGTGGGAAAGGCTTTGTTATTGTTTCAACTGCGAATTGCCGCTTTAAATCGTCAGTGGCAATAGTTTACGGAAATAGTTTACGGCAATAGCAAATGATGTGCTTCGTGAAGATGATCTCTATTCAGGCACTCCATTCAGCCAGAGCATCTGAAGTCTTGACGCTCCTCCAAACTAAATAGTGTTGCGTTAACTCAGAGTTAACTCCAACACTGGGACGTATACAAGGTGTTTAATGGGCCATACATGGACGTCTCATGGAGAACAACACGCACACGCACACACACACAGTATAAAGATCCGAATAGGTTACTTAATAGTGACAGTAAAAGGTTGTATTCTCAAGCTGGGGCTAATTGTGACTGAGGCATGAGCAAGTTGGGATAAAAAACTTCCCTAGTAAAGTTCACACAGCGCACACACAACAGAACTATAGTACAGAATGGATGTGGGGAATACCAGTGATGTGAGTGGGTAGATGCGCCTGCTATTTAAATGAGCTGTCAAAAGCAGTCGGATCCTTACCTCGCATGGTGGTGTTTGTGCGACTCTCTTCCGAATGCAGCAGTCATGAAGAAACAAACATAAATACTTTTAAAAATCCCCGGGCAAAAACAAAACAACGTTAATGTTTGCCGTCGTCCACGTTCATTCGGGGAGTGTTGTTTCTGCGCAAAAGCATTCCAGACCAGAACAGACTCGTGCTTGTTGACGCGCTGGGCAGAGCGGAGCAGAGAGACGGGCCGTGGAGTGTGGAGAGGTGGTCAGACGGTTTGAGTGTCGTCCGCTCAGCGAGCATGCGGCTTTTCACATGACATCTGCGCCTGAACATCTACGGGAGGTTTTCACTGTTTCCCCCGGCGGAGGGGAGAGCGCTAGAGAGGTTTAGAGGAGCAGGGATTGGACTAGCACTTTCTGCTCCTCCTACTCTCGACGTCCCCAATAATGAGCCAGTGTAGTAGCCCATAGCATACTGTAGGCCCTAATCCAGCACGTACCTTCATAACAGTGAGGATACTTTCGTTATATCGTCCTCCCTAATATGGTGTTTACTAACAGTTAGTTAGCCTACAATAACACATCATCCAACCATCTAACAACCATATTTCTACAACATTTTATAGACTAAAGAGGAGCGTTTGAGTTCAGGCTGTGCATGCCCACATCGTCAAAAATCTTTAGAGTTGACTATGGAAAGGGGTCATAATCACACGTTTCTTTCATTTCACAGACAATTTACAGTCAAAGAAATGATTTCGTAATGTATAGGCAGGCCTTAACCTCTCACACTTAGTTAGATTAGGCTACATCAGTTAGACTAGCACATTTTCAAATCATTTAGAATTGGGATTTGAAAAATGGTTGAATCTAAATAGTTTATTGGTTACACGGTTCAACACTCTCCCTGGTAAATATTTAATATACTGGATGTTAAACACTGTAATGGCTGTGGATTGAGTAGTTAAAGAGAACCACTGAAAAAATATTGATACCCGCACTATATATATATATATTGAAATACTGAATGTTTATCAGTCAAATTGAGCTGTTTAAATGCTTGAGAGGATACAGGCTCAAATGATATTACACACGTCTAATCGTCTAATGTTTCTTCTCTACTGCACATAAAGCATTTCCCAATGCATATTTCCAGGGCGAGGGCGTTTATTTACAGTGCAGTCGCTGAAAAACTATCCGCTATGTGCGGAACACGTACAAAACAAAATAACAAACAGGACAATTCAAAAACAGGAAATATAAACTGGGGATAACGGAATGTAACTCAAATCGTAGTAGAGTACTCAAAACAACCAGGCCTCAAGTACTCCTGAAACTGTCGGCATGCCAACTTTTACCTGTCTGATCAGGACAGAAATGAAGGAGCATGCTTTTTCAACATGGCCTTCACCTGGACCATAGCCTGCCATTATTTACAAATCCTTAATCAGTGTCGTGAAATAAAAATCATATGCGCATTTTCCTACCAGAGATGTTTCCCTCAAATTGACTAGTTGTGTATAAAAGTGTGGATATCGTCTATATGGTGAGATTAGCATGGACAAAAGATCAACACTGTTTTTATATCTCAAACGGCAGCCAAGCAATGATGATCATGTCACCAGAATAAGACCCTCGATATTTATTGGAAAGGAGCATCAAGCTCATCGCCTTGCTCTTTCACCACCCTGTGAAGTTCATCGTCATTTGTATCATCTGCAGCCTAATAAACTGCATGCTTTCCCAACGAGTCGTAGTTGGAGGACCACACAACATATTGTGACTTGAATTTTACTTTGATAAGATGGTTAATACCGTACAGTATATCAATATTTGTACACAAAAGCGCTTCCACTGACATTTCTCGCATAATACATTTTACCGACACAAAAAGATCTCACCTTGTCAATACTTATTTTGTTTTGCCGACATCTGGAAAGTTTCCTGTCAATTTGCTGTTTCCATCAGGCCTGTCTTGACATTTTTCTCAGTACTTTACCCGCATAAAAAGGTTGGATGGAAACCTGGTTTGTGACTGACATAACAAGAGGGAAACTGCTGATGCCCAACCACATTTTGAAATTGCACTTTGTGTAGTTTACTAATCTAATGCTCAACAGTAAGTTGAGACCCGACTGAGTTGTTAAAAAACAAAACAAAAAACCTTGGGGCCGGGGCCCTGGGCAACCGCCTATGCCACTGATGCACATGGCCCTCCCTGATTCTTCTTCTACCTACAATGACTACTAGCCTGCTGCTGCTGCTGCTGCTGCTACTACTACTACTACTACTACTACTACTACTACTACTACTACTACTACTACTACTACTACTACTACTACTACTACTACTACTACTACTAGTCTACTACTACTACTACTACTACTACTACTACTAGTCTACTACTACTACTACTACTACTACTACTACTACTGCTGCTTCTACGAGGCCTGCCACCACTATACGTTTCAATCTAAATAAAGGCACAATATTTACCCCTATGTCAAGAGCCCCCCCCCCCCCCCCCACACACACACACACATACACACATACAGACTGATTTCATTCAAATTAAGCCCAGTTTCTATGTGTGCCCCTGTATAATGAAGAGTGATTAAAGGTCAGGTGAGGTGATGATCATGGAGTTGTCCCATAGACTTTATTATGCCACTCTTACCCCAGCCTGACCAGCTCTAACCCCTGACCCCAGACTGACCCCACATGACTTCCTATTTCGTCTGGCGGCTCAGGCCTCACTGTACCTACGTACAGTAGCAGTTTCAGCATGCATTACAGAGACTGTACCTTGTCACTTATGGGACCATTACTGTCCTTACTGATATTTTAACACCACGCCTTGTTTTCATTCTGAGTAGCCCAGCTACGGTAGGTAGTTCATCTTGTATTTCATGGAGAATATTAGGCTCTTGATGGACATTTTTTGAACACAGATGTGAGCAACTTTACATGCAAGAGTATATGTTGTTTTTTAAATGCAGGCTATAGCCTAAGAGGTCCCACTAAGCCTCTGTTTTCGTGGCGTCAGAGTGTTGGACCTGGCGAGGAGAAGAGAGAGAGAGAGAGAGTGAGTGAGAGAGATGGAAGGCAGGAGGGAGGGAGAGAGACAGAACGCCCCGAGCACATCTCCACTGACCTACATTTCATCCCTTGCTTTTTTCATCCATCCTTTTCTTCATCTCTCATTTCTCTCGTACCAACAGCTCCATAATTGTGATGTAATGACCAAAGCAAGCGTGACAAAAGCCTAGACTGGTCAAAGTGAGATGGTCCTGAAGAGCGACAGACAGACAGACAGACAGACAGACAGACAGACAGACAGACAGACAGAGCGAGAGAGAGAGAGAGAGAGAGAGAGAGAGAGAGACAAAAGCCTAGACTGGTCAAAGTGAGATGGTCCTGAAGAGCGACAGACAGACAGACAGACAGACAGACAGACAGACAGACAGACAGACAGACAGACAGACAGACAGACAGACAGACAGACAGACAGACAGACAGACAGACAGACAGACAGACAGAGAGAGAGAGAGCGAGACAAGGGAAGAAAGAGAAGAGTGAGCTGTGTCAAAATACAAAAGCTTTTCCATTTTGTTCAGGCAATAAAACCGGTCCTCATATGATCTTTGTGTGCAGTGATCTTAATGGCATACAGTAGCGCAAGCATGAGCCACTGAGCACTAAGGATCCATTAAGCAGGATTACTTCTCAAACTGATGCCTTATCAACGGAGAGAAGACCTATTGATGACATGGAACTGAAATGATTGTTCCTTGAGAAGGGAAAAATCAAGTTAAGTTAAAAAAGAGAGGATTCATTGTTCTGTCATTGGAGGTTCCTCTAGATATGTAATGGAAGATAAACCTCCATAGAAATATTATTAATAGGCTTATCAAAAATCCTCCTTGTAAATACTATTGCCGGTATACTAAATGTGTAATTCTGAATTGAAGAAGTCGGATGCCATATGGTGTCTAAGCCAACAAGCTCTCTGAAAATGATTTAGACATTCACCCAAATTTCGAAGTTGTTCCAAACGTCACATTTCAAAGTGTTTAAGGTTAAGTTTAGGCATTAACTCAGAAATCTTAAGGTTAGGCAATAACTCTGAATGGTTAATGTTAAGGGTTAAGGTTTAAGATAGGCTTTAAACAAAAATCTAAAAAACAATTTCTATGTCTGGATTTGAACATGTGACCTTTGGCATCAGAGACAGATGTTTACACCCAACTATCGCCCCCATCGCCCTAGTAAAACTCAAACCTACTTGAAGGTAACAGCGCTCACGGTTGCTCCTAGTGGCTGGTTTCCACGTCATCTCCCGACCGCATCAGACATAGATGGACGTCGAATACTGACTTGTGTCACGAGTGACCTGGCTGGTCTAAGCAGAGTGAGAAAGGAACAGACCTGGCCATGCCCAAGGGCTTAGCATAGAGAAAGCACTGAAAAGCACTCAGACCAGAGAGAGAATCCAAGGTCCCTCTCTCTCTCTCTGTCCGTCTGTCTGTCTGTCCGTCTGTCTATCTCTGCTTGATTCAGTACTCCTGCTTTGCTTTACCTTCTCAGGATTATTATTCTGTGTGTGTGTGTGTGTGTGTGTGTGTGTGTGTGTATTTCTATCCCAACCCATCACATCCTCCAATTCTGGCATCCTGAAGTGTATGTCAGTGAACCTGGACTTTTCTTTCCTATCCTTCAGGAAATTTGTGCCACATACAGTTCTTATTACAACACACAAGCAACCGCCTACCTAAACACACACACATGCACCACATAATTAAAGAGGACATTGGGAGGACTGTTGTGTGTGAGCAGGAACAGGAGAGAATAAGCAATAAGATTGTGTTCCGGAGAGAAAGAACAAGATGTGATAGTACTTTTATTGGGGTAAAACTCATTCATACAACTCTGTCCTGCCCTTGAGTCGACCATCAGGAAGTTAACTTACATATAATTAGATAAGTTTCCTCCTGAAAATAATAAATTAGGCCAGGGGTCTCTGAGGATTCCCCCTCTCGTCTCAAACGACATGTAAAACGTTGCCTTTTATTTTCTCCCGAAACAAGCAGGTGATTTTCACTCTATGAACATGTGTGTGTGTGTGTGTGTGTGGGGGGGGGGGGGGCGTGTGTAAATCTGTGTGAGGGAACATTTGTGTCTGTGTGCATAAATGGGTGTCTGTTTGATATTATCCACCTTGAACTTTCTGAGTTGAAATGAAGGGGTTACCCCCGTGCTTCACAATCATCTACCCAACTGTGATATGACATTGACAAAGGTGTCAAAGTAGAGAGAGAGAGAATGGGAGAGAGAGAGAGAGAGAGAGAGAGAGAGAGAGAAAGAGAGAGAGAGAGAGGGGTAAGGGAGAGAGAGAGAGATAGAAAATACACTTGAGAAATTTGCAGAGATATACCACAAGTGACATAGGCAATTTCTGGAGAAAAATTACTTCATCATAATTTAAATCCCAAAAAGAATCGAAAGGAAAGCCCTAAAGGAGGAAGGCCGTGTCACCTTGAGAAGCATTTTAGGAAAAGTCAGCTCACACACACACACACACACACACACACACACACACACACACACACACACACACACACACACACACATAATCAAAATAAGCACAAGCAGTGTGCTGTTCATCATGTATGCTCTTCATTATATTTGTTAAATGTGGAACATCATATGAATATGATTGAATAATGAAAATTACTGTAGGATCTGATTCAAGGCACAGGCCTAATCCTATTCTTGTTGCACTCCAGTTACAGTATAAAGGCTGTGGTAACCAGCATCATATCATCAAAGCGTTATATAGAGTCAGTCAATCCGACAAAACAGGCCTATTTCCAACACTATACCTCACAGTACCAATCATCTGATTTAATTGGATTTCTGTATTATCCCTGTTTTTTTCCACCCAAAACCATTAAGATATTCAATCTCGTTTTACTTTGAGTCAGTCGTTTTTTTCCCCGCTGTCCTTATTTTACTACACTTCGGAATATGACTGTATGGCCTGAGGCGCACTTTGAAAATAATTTAGTCGTTGATTTCGTTTGGAGAGCTTAATAAACGTTGACGTTGAAATGGTGAGGAACTCAGAAGCCTAGAAGCTTTCATTTTCAGGGACTGTTGTCTGATATGTTCTGGATGGCTCTGGCAAGGGAGACAATACATACTGTTCTCAGATCAGTTTCTAAATGTTGAACACTTCATCAGAAATCAATAATAATGGTTGTCCCATCAGCCCTTATTGGAAAATATCCTTTATAGCAGCTATGAGTAACAAAAAGGACCAAGAACACTGGCTACAGTATAGAACCCCACAGTGGAGGTGTCATAATACCCATACAACCTAGAGGTCAAACAGGGAAATGGTTCCAATAATTTCCCCACCATTAATGTTTTGTGTAGGCTTACCCTGGTGTGACATTTTGATAACTATGTAAATCTCTCTCAGACAACGTGACTTTTATCAATATATGTGGCTCTATTTACTCTCAGATTAAAAAATGCTAATTTAGCAAAACTACAAATCCCTGCAAGCTCCTGGACAACGGTCTAGGTATCCCCCTTTCCCCTTCCTTTCCCTTTCCTGCACATCATCTCGAGCTGACACCTTTGCTAACAGGTATTGTGTCAAATTAAGACTTGTACAAGACAGTTCACAGAATTGCCAATTTAAAGAAATGTTGCCATGACTTATTCATTACTACATTTAGATAACATTAGACAGTTCATT
This sequence comes from Oncorhynchus mykiss, assembly GCF_057628025.1. Classification (NCBI taxonomy): domain Eukaryota; kingdom Metazoa; phylum Chordata; class Actinopteri; order Salmoniformes; family Salmonidae; genus Oncorhynchus; species Oncorhynchus mykiss. The sequence goes on from NC_143032.1 coordinate 49,770,748, forward strand.
CAGAGATTCTTGCCTTTGCCTCGTTTCGGCAGTCTTGTCCAGATCATCATGGCATTTGTAGTTCTTTATAATAGCCAGATTATAGCAGGAATTTCCACCAGGTATTTATCTTATTTTCTTAAGGCGTTTATGGCCTGTCACTGTGTTACGTCTATACCTGGAATGACAAGATCCCTATTGTCGGAATGATAACACAGCACTTTATCAAATCCTGTCCACCGCTAACCGTTACCCTTAGACTTCTGCCCTATCAGAGGGATGCTTGGCCAGAAGCTTTTACAGGGGACCAATAGATCCTCTTACTGTCTGTTCCACAGGGGCAGCACTAAGCACTTTAATCTGGAGATAGTGACTGTATGGATGTGGGGGAGTGGGCATGGGTAGAAGAGCAGGGGCTCATGTTTTTAACCCCTCACTCGCCCCCCTCCTCTTTAATCCCAAGTCTAGCATGAGGATTAGAAGGCAGTGTCCTTCACCACTGTTTGACAGTAAGCAGCGTTTCTTATAGCACATCTATAAGATTACGCCGATAAGCAGTTTACCCTCCCCGCATGTGAGAATATTACAGTCAGCTCGAGGCCAATGACTTTATATGCAATCAGAGCATCCCTCCATACATCCACCATGTATGATCAGGGCCTGGTATGTCTACAGCTGTGTGTGTGTGTGTGTGTGTGTGTGTGTGTGTGTGTGTGTGTGTGTGTGTGTGTGTGTGTGTGTGTGTGTGTGTGTGTGTGTGTGTGTGTGTGTGTGTGTGTGTGTGTGTGTGTGTGTGTGTGTGTGTGTACTGTATATATGTGTGTTTGTATCCAGGTGTGTCCATCAATGTGTCCCTATCACTCACCCGCTAGACTATAGAAACACACACACCCCGCCATGCTAATGCGACCATAACCTTTAACTGTTGGCGAATATTTGACATCTCTCTTTGTTTGGGGTGAGGTGTGTGCGTGTGTGTATGTGTGGGTTTCTGTTTGTTTAATAACGTTACCGGGTTTTAGTGGAAAGAAAATAACCTCGTCATGGTACAGTAGACTTACGTAATACACAGTATAGTAAGAATAATGTTCAAAATAGGCTAAATATAGTATATTCCCAAATCAGTCCAAAGTCATCAGCTCTCACAGACCTCACATAACTCTTGATGTTGGTTCATTTACAGTATGTTGATTCATCTGACCACACTGAGGATAAGTTCCTAAGTAAACACACAGTAATAATGTTTTTTGGGGGGATTTGATTGCTAATGTGACAGTGTTGTAAAATGAGGAGGGGACACATCTGGGATTACATTATATTTCTCTGGTATTACGCACGCTTTGATGAACATCTACTTAAGTTCTGCCTTATGTGCTGCTGTCTGGAACACACACACACAAAGCACCCTGTTCCATTCATACACACAAAGACCATTAGTACAGTCCAGCTGATCCTCTCAATACGAAGAAGAAAGGAGAGAAAAACATGTAAAGTCTTTGTCTTCCTCTGTCTGGCTCATTCTTTCTCTCGCTCAGAGTTGGAGGGATGGGAAAGAGAAAGTGGACAGATTTGTTCATTTTAGTTTCTGGTTGAAGTGACAAACACTTTACTTTACATCGGCTATACTGTGCCGTTTCATAAAGGAATACAATGGAACCCCTACTCCACCACAAGTACGCTAGACGTACACATTTTACATCTAAACTTTTGTTGTTGTCATTCGAGTTTTGTCGTGGTGAAACACAATTACAATTTGATCAAATGCAGTTGCTCATCATGTAGGTGACATGTCAACTACATTATAGACTCTGTTCAGAGTATTTGAATAGTGGGATATTAGGGTTTTTAGATACCATTACAAAATCATTGTTTCAACTTTCTCTAGGAATAATGCAGTGACACTTTATGTGAAGTGGAGGACTGGGTCTAAACTGCTTATAAACTTTAGTTGAAAAGGTTGTTTCTCTCCATGCAGCTCGGCACAGGCAGCAAGTACAACTGCAAGTTTGATTGGCTTTTAATTTGAAGACATTCGAGTGAGCGTTGATATCAAAGTCACAAGATGTGCACAGTTTCAGTAGTGCATTGAGGGTTTGTTTACATTTGCATCAGAATTGAACAAACTATAAGTATGTCATGGCACATTACTTTGCTTTTGAGGGCAGTCTGAGATTCTGTGGATGTTTCAGATAAGTTGCTCCCTTCGAGAGGCGATTTGCGTTGGCCGATATTTATTTGGACACTGTGCTTCTGGAAACAACAAAACCCGTGCCACGAATGCTCAACGCCATGCTTGTTCATGGAAATTGCAAGGGGAATCAATTATACTATCCAGGCAATAATGTTTATTGGGTTACGGTCATTTTTATCAAACAAAATGGCAAGAATCGATTTTAATACATTTCTGGAGTGAATCTAAACATTTATTGAAGCAACTATTTTATTTACATAGTCCACATGTGTACATGATTAATGATTTATGAATATATTAAATCAAATCAAATTGTATTAGTCACATGTGCTAAATACAGCACCTTACAGTGAAATGCTTAACTTACTAATCACAATGCAGTTTCAAATAAATATGGATAAGAATAAGAGATAAAAGTAACAATTATTTATTAATATCAATGAATGCATGAGGAAATGATTTATAATGATTTACTAACAGTTTGGTAATGTTAACAAGCTATTTAACAGTGGCATATTCTACGGGCAGACAATCAAACAAAGTATTTCCAAAGATGCAAATTGCAAGGGTTTGACATACAATACTGTATATTGACCATTTAGCTCTTGCCTTTACATATGACACATTTCTGAAACAGGAGGTCGATGGTATCTGCTAGCGTTGCTCTAGCGCTAGTTCAAATATTTTATTCAAACTTTTGTTTTTGGCATATTTTATTATGGCATTCAGTGACATTATGGTATACAGTGCCCCTTGACTTATTCCATATTTTGTTACGTTACAGCCTCATTATAAAATTGAATTAATTGTTTTTCCCCCCTTATTAATCAACACACAATAGCCAACTGGTTTTGAGACGTTTTTGCTAATTTACTACAATTTTTTATTTTTATATTACATTTACATAAGTATTCAAACCCTTTGATCAGTACTTTGTTGAAGCACCTTTGGCAGCGATTACAGCCTCGAGTCTTCTTGGGTATGACGCTACAAGCTTGGCACACCTGTATTTGGGAAGTTTCTCCCATTCTTCTTTACCACTCAAGGACATTCAGTGACTTGTCCTGAAGCCACTCCTGAGTTGTCTTGGCTGTGTGCTTAGTGTCGTTGTCCTGTTGCAAGGTGAACCTTCTCCCCAGTCTGAGGTCCTGAGCGCTCTGGAACAGGTTTTCATCAAGGATCTCTCTGTACATTGCTCCGTTCATCTTTGTCTCGATCCCGAAGAGTCTCCCAGTCCCTGTTGCTGAAAAACATCCTCACAGCATGATGCTGCCACCACCATGCTTCACCGTAGGGATGGTGCCAGGTTTCCTCCAGGTGTAAGACCAAAGAGTTCAATTCTGGTTTCACCAGACCAGAGAATCTTGTTTCTTATGGTCTGGGAGTCTTTAAGTGCATTTTGGTAAACTCCAAGCGGGCTGTCATGTGCTTTTGTTCTGAGCAGTGGCTTCCGTCTGGCCACTCTACCACAAAGGCCTAATTGGTGGAGTGCTGCAGAGATGGCTGTCCTTCTGGAAGTTTCTCCCATCTCCACAGAGGAGAATGAATGTCACTCTGACATTTATTCAGAATGTCAGAGTGACCATCGGGTTCTTGGTCACCTCCCTGACCAAGGCCCTTCTCCCCCAATTGCTCAGTTTGGCCGGGCAGCCAGCTCTAGGAAGAGTCTTGGTGGTTCCAAACGTCTTCCATTTAAGGATGATGGAGGTCACTGTGTTGTTGGGTACCTTCAATGCAATTCCTTCGACGTCATGGATTGGCTTGTGCTCTGACAGGCACTTTCAACCTTCAACTTTATTGAAGTGGACTCCAACAAAGTTGTAGAAACATCTCAAGGATGATCAATGGAAACAGGATACGCCTGAGCTCAATTTCGAATCTCATAGTCTAATGTCTTATGTCTTATGTCTTATGTAAATAAGGTATTTCTGTTTTAGCTTTTTTAATACATTTGCAAACATTTCTAAAAACCTATTTTTAATTTGTCACTATGGGATATTGTGTGTAGATTGCTGACTAAATAGTTTTATTAAACCCATTTTAGAATAAGGCACATTCCACAAAATGTGGGAAAAGTATTTCCGAAGGGATTGTAGATACTCCAAGCTTTTACTTACTTCCTCTCTTTTTTTTGGGGGGGGGGGGGGGGGGTTCCCATGGATTTATGGGATAGGGGAAGATAAAGAAAAAAAGTATTGCAGAGACATCATTCAGAATGGGATTCTGACGTAATATTTTTTGGTTGGCGTGTTTTGAAGTGCTTTCTATCATGCTTCAGACACATTTTCATAATTAATTGTGGTCAAAGGCAAGTGATGACTCAGCAAAATGTGACAACCAATTTTCTCTGTAACGAAACAAAATATAAAAAAAAAAAGTTTTTGGGGGATCAACTACAAGCACAAGAAAGAGTGGAAATAAGGCCATGTAAAAATGGGTTAACTTCGCCTTTAACCATTTTTCTCTCATTTTGCTTCAGTGACTTCCATCTCTCCTCATACCCTGCCATCCCTTCCCCCTTTGGACCTCGTTCTGAATTATCCATACCAATATCTCTTCTTTCCTTCATCCCCCTCTTTCCTGTCCTCATGTCTACAGTACATCTCTCTCCCTTTCAGCCCGTCATCCCCATCTCACTTTACTCGCTCATCCTCTCTCTGCTCTCTCTCTCTCTCTCTCCCTCCCTCCCTCCCTCCCTCCCTCCCTCCCTCCCTCCCTCCCTCCCTCCCTCCATCCCTTTTTCTCTCTCTCTCACTCTCTGACTCCCTGTCTCTGTGCGGGTGTGCAGTGTTACTGTAGGATATAGGTCAGCGGGGCGGCTCGGCTGGCTCGTGTCTAGACTCAGCCTCAGTCTTGGGGGCATGCAGTCCCACAGTGAAGCACATTGACCAGCACAATCAGCAAAGCACAGAGGCACTCCAATGCACACTCCACTGTGTGTGTGTGTGTGTGTGTGTGTGTGTGTGTGTGTGTGTGTGTGTGACAGACATGAAACCTCACTACCGAAACAGAAACAGGAGGGAGCACTAGGCACTCACGAAACAACCAAAACATTTGCACAAACACAAACAAACACATACACACTCACATACATAAGAACGCATGTATGTATGCATGCATACATGCACAGACGCACACACGCATGCACGCACGCACAGAGGGCAAGAGTGCTTGTTAGGAGGCCTCACGGCACAATGAGCATTACCAAAAATATTCACACCGTCTGTGATGAAGAAATGTACCCGGCGAAATGTCAGGAAAATGCCATTAGTTGATATTTACATGGGAGCCAATATAACTACAGGCAGTCTTTAAATTTATATGAAATTCAAAGGATGCATCCATGCAAATATAGGTATTCATGAATATAAATTGTACATATGAGCATGCAGTATTTTCCATTTTCTTTGAATGGCAATAGAATTAAAACCCAGCTATTTAAAATAATGAATTGAAATCATCATGTCTACAGAACACATGTGCATAGTATACTGTCAGATAGTAGTATTGTAGGTGTGTGCGTGTGTGTCTGTGTGGGGGGGGGGGGAGGCAGCTGTATGGCAATGGGTGCTGCAGGGTGTAGGATGCTGTAGGGAAGGGTAAAGGGGGGTGAGGGAGGAGGGGCAGAGGGGGGAGCATGTGTGCGGGGCAATGATTCATTAAAGGGAATCTAGCCATGTAACCCCCCCATCATCCCCCTTTTCTCCCCTACTCCCTCCACGTCTGTAGTCCAGATGTGATCCCCCATGTTTCCCTTGATAAGAGCAGATCACAGCTCCATCCACTACAACCATGAGTCACCAGCTGTCAGCTCACATTCTGATCTCTTCATTATTAGTGTGTGTGTACATGTTTTCCTGTCTTATCAGGGCCAGAATATCCAGACAATTCACCAGAATGTCCTGACAAGTCACCAGAATGTCCTGACAAGTCACCAGAATGTCCTGACAAGTCACTAGAATGTCCAGACAAGTCACCAGAATGTCCTGACAAGTCACCAGAATGTCCTGACAAGTCACCAGAATGTCCTGACAAGTCACCAGAATGTCCTGACAAGTCACCAGAATGTCCTGACAAGTCACTAGAATGTCCAGACAAGTCACCAGAATGTCCTGACAAGTCACCAGAATGTCCTGACAAGTCACCAGAATGTCCTGACAAGTCACCAGAATGTCCTGACAAGTCACCAGAATGTCCTGACAAGTCACCAGAATGTCCTGACAAGTTACCAGAATGTCCTGACAAGTCACCAGAATGTCCTGACAAGTCACCAGAATGTCCTGACAAGTCACTAGAATGTCCTGACAAGTCACCAGAATGTCCTGACAAGTCACCAGAATGTCCTGACAAGTCACCAGAATGTCCTGACAAGTCACCAGAATGTCCTGACAAGTCACCAGAATGTCCTGAAAAGTCACCAGAATGTCCTGAAAAGTTACCAGAATGTCCTGACAAGGTAGGAAAAGAAGACAGTTTTTGAAAAGTCATGATTTTATGCTATTTTGGGTTTAAGGGTTAGGATTAGTGTTTGGGGTTAAGGTTAGGGGTTAGGGTTAAGGTTAGGGTTATGTTTAGGGTTAATGTAAGAAGCTAGGGCGTGGGTTTGGAGTTAAGGTTAGGCTTATGGTTAAGGTTAGGGGTTAGGGAAAATGTAATTTTGAATGGGAATACATTTTTACTCCTCAAAAAGTCTTGAAAAAATGGTGTGTGTGTGTGTGTGTTTTTGTATAACCAACCGGTGGTTCCAATGAATATGAGAGGATGAACAGGAAATCTGAGAAGTAGGCAGATATTGCTTCCTCCTCGCGAACAAAAGAAGCATCAGCAAAGAGAAAAAAGGCTTTCTTATTTACCCCAAAGAATGCAATCTGTAACATGGCATCCTGTGTGCACGGCTTCCATCCATTGTTTTTCTTCATAAATGTTGAGAATATCTCACCCAGTAATCAAACCCGAGACACCTGGCTTATTGTGATGTTGGAGCTGATGGCAGGGTGCAGCCTAAACATCCCAACTCTACATTAGGCTGGTGTCCTCAACCCCACTAGTCTCTCAGACCTGTTCTAAACACCACAGGTCAAATCAACATTTTCTAAAGAGTAGAGACCGGACGAGAGCACCCTGCAGCTATTTTGCACCACGTCTCTTTCCAAAAGGACATTTCATGATCTCAACGAGACTATAACCAGAATAAATGAAGGTTAAATAAAATTGAAATCCAACGGAGAATGCTGGCGTAGAGGGCTTGGTGGAAGGATAAAGAGAGCAGAGAAAGAGCAGAGAGTGTGAAGGAGAGTTGGGCATGGCTGGCCTTCGCCTCAGAGCTGTTTTATTAGGCACACAGCTCTCTGTGTGGTGACTGGGGATGGCAGTGAGCACAGCTGTAAAGCAGCTAGACACATTAAGGACATGTCTCAAGTCCTCAGGCAGTAAAACCCAGTCGAGGAGATGAGCAACCAGAGAATGAGGAAGGGAAATCTGGGGAGGGGGAGGGGGGGGGGGGGGGGGGCAGGAAAATCTCAGTAAGACAAACATTATTTTGTTACAAAAAAAAGGTCCAGTTGCCAGGACTACAAATACAAATTCCATCGAGATACCGTTGCCCTAGAGTACACAAAAAAATGATAAATACAGTGCCAGTCAAAAGTTTGGACACACCATTTTCTACATTGTAGAATAATAGTGAAGACAACAAAACTATGAAATAACACATATGGAATGTAGTAACCAAAAACGTGCTAAACAAATCTAAATATATTTGATACTTTTCAAAGTAGCCACCCTTTGCTTTGATGACAGCTTTGCACACTCTTGGAATTCTCTCAACCGGCTTCATGAGGTAGTCACCGGTAGTCACAGGTGTGCCTTGTTAAAAGTTAATTTGTGGAATTTACTTTCTTCTTAGTGCTTTTGAGCCAGTCAGTTGTGTTGTAGGGGCCCTATTTGGTAAAATACCAAGTTATGGCAAGAACAGCTCAAACAGCCAAAGAGAAATGACAGTCCAGCATTACTTTAAGACATGAAGGTCAGTCAATTTGGACATTTTCAAGAACTTTGAAAGTTTCTTCAAGTGCAGTTGATTATGGGTCTCGTCCCGTGTAATAATCATAATCGCTGTCACGCTGGTTTAATGGCTCGAGAGACAGACGCAGGAATGTGTAATTTTTTATTTTATTTAGCCCAAATTACTGCATGCCGTGTTAGCACGGGGATGAAGACCAAACAAACACTTACACAAAACACAGGTTTGAAACACAAACAAAAGAGTGAGGAGTACCTCGAATAAATACACACGCGTACAATGATTATTACACGGGACGAGACCCGTAATCATCTGCGCAATCCACAAGGGCACGAAAGCCCAAAACACACAGCACAGTTACTCACATGCAACAATGGACATTGTAACAATACTGGACAGCCCAATGGAAACCAAAGGGAACATAAATACAATCAATGGGAATAGGGGACAGGTGTGCGTGATGAAAGTTCGGGAGGGATCACAGGAACTCAGTGCGGGTCGATCAGGACCCGATGCAGCTGCCGGCGTCGGACGGGCCAGTTGCGGCGGCGTCGGACGGAACGGTAGTGGCGGTTTCGGACGGGCCAGTTGCCGCTGCTAAAGTTGCTGCGGCGTCGGACGGACCAGTAGCAGTGGCGTCGGACGGACCAGTAGCTGTGGCGTCGGACGGAACGGTAGTGGCGGTTTCGGACGGGCCAGTTGTAGTGGCTGAAGTTTCATCGTCAGACGGACACGTTGTGGCGACGTCAAAGTTCTCTCCATTCCAGAATGTGATGGTTACGCAACAATACATTTTTATTGTCAATTTCAAATTATTTTCTAACAAGTTTTTTATTTTCTAAGAACAATTTGAATTGAGGTGTGTTCCGCTTCATTCATTCACATACAGTGGGGCAAAAAAGTATTTAGTCAGCCACCTATTGTGCAAGTTCTCCCACTTAAAAATATGAGAGAGGCCTGTAATTTGCATCATAGGTACACTTCAACTATGACCGACAAAAAAAAATCCAGAAAATCACATTGTAGGATTTTTAATGAATTTATTTGCAAATTATGGAGGAAAATAAGTATTTGGTCTCCTACAAACAAGCAAGATTTCTGGCTCTCACAGACCTGTAACTTCTTCTTTAAGAGACTCCTCTGTCCTCCACTCGTTACCTATTTTAAAGGAACCTGTTTGAACTTGTTATCAGTTTAAAAGACACCTGTCCACAACCTCAAACAGTCACACTCCAAACTCCACTATGGCCAAGACCAAAGAGCTGTCAAAGGACACCAGAAACAAAATTGTAGACCTGCACCAGGCTGGGAAGACTGAATCTGTAATAGGTAAGCAGCTTGGTTTGAAGAAATCAACTGGGAGCAATTATTAGGAAATGGAAGACATACAAGACCACTGATAATCTGCCTCGGTCTGGGGCTCCACACAAGATCTCACCTCGTGGGGTCAAAATGATCACAAGAACGGTGAGCAAAAATCCCAGAACCACACGGGGGGACCTAGTGAATGACCTGCAGAGAGCTGGGACCAAAGTAACAAAGCCTACCATCAGTAACACACTACGCCGCCAGGGACTCAAATCCTGCAGTGCCAGACGTGTCCCCCTGCTTAAGCCAGTACATGTCCAGGCCCTTCTGAAGTTTGCTAGAGAGCATTTGGATGATCCAGAAGAAGATTGGGAGAATGTCATATGGTCAGATGAAACCAAAATATAACTTTTTGGTAAAAACTCAACTCGTCGTGTTTGGAGGACAAAGAATGCTGAGTTGCATCCAAAGAACACCATACCTACTGTGAAGCATGGGGGTGGAAACATCATGCTTTGGGGGTATTTTTCTGCAAAGGGACCAGGACGACTGATCCATGTAAAGGAAAGAATGAATGGGGCCATGTATCGTGAGATTTTGAGTGAAAACCTCCTTCCATCAGCAAGGGCATTGAAGATGAAGTGTGGCTGGGTCTTTCAGCATGACAATGATCCCAAACACACTGCCTGGGCAATGAAGGAGTGGCTTTGTAAGAAGCATTTCAAGGTCCTGGAGTGGCCTAGCCAGTCTCCAGATCTCAACCCCATAGAAAATCTTTGGATGGAGTTGAAAGTCCGTGTTGCCCAGCAACAGCCCCAAAACATCACTGCTCTAGAGGAGATCTGCATGGAGCAATGGGCCAAAATACCAGCAACAGTGTGTGAAAACCTTGTGAAGACTTACAGAAAATGTTTGACCTCTGTCATTTCCAACAAAGGGTATATAACAAAGTATTGAGAAACTTTTGTTATTGACCAAATACTTATTTTCCACCATAATTTGCAAATAAATTCATAAAATATCCTACAATGTGATTTTCTGGATTTTTTTTCTCATTTTGTCTGTCATAGTTGAAGTGTACCTATGATGAAAATTACAGGCCTCTCTCATCTTTTTAAGTGGGAGAACTTGCACAATTGGTGGCTGACTAAATACTTTTTTTGCCCCACCGTAATAGTAGTAATTTTAACTTTTGCAGACCAATTAATTTTTTAGACATTTCTGACCCGGTCAAAATTCCCCAAACACTTCCCAATTGTTTGTGCAGTTCAAGTCTGCAGACATTCGCTCATCTCCCATCCTGCAGACTCGTGTTCACATTTTCCGTCTGTTGCCTGCATCGCAGTCACAGTTGTTTTTCAATAATGACGGGACACGCGGTTGTAAATGTTACTAATTTCATAACCTTTATGGTGTTATATTCAATCATGCTTATGTAGCTAGTTACATTATTCTATTAGCTCTGTAAAGCAATGCTAAATGCATCAGAGAAGTATTGGATTGTTGTATTTTGAAGCTACCCTGGAAAATTGAAAAAGATCTTCTACCACTTGGTCGTTTTCTTAGTGCATTCCACAAAGCTGTTTATCAAGTCCGCCTTATCCACTGCCCCCATTTTGAGGTTATAGTCAAGCACTCCTGTACTTCATCCACTGTCGGTCTGCCTCCATCACCACCAGCATCTTCCAAGGGACCTGGGACTTTGTCAGTGGACAAGGGGTCCTCAGATTCAGGGTTCTCACTGGTGTCTCACCATCACTGTCCGAATCTGATTCCTGACTTTCAGACTCATTGTCAGAATTTTAAAAAATCTCCACAATTTCCGCATTTGTGAGTTGTCTCCTTTTGAAAGACATTGCTAATGCTACAGCTTAGCTCACTAGCTACATACATAAACAACAACACTGAATGGCTCAGAGTGGAAGTGAGAGGTTACGTGATTGACTGCCGGCACGCGCCACTTGTATCAATAAATCACTATCAGTGTAACGCTTGTCGTCTGGGGAAGGAAAGGAGGACCAAGGTGCAGCGTGGAAAGTGTTCATATTTTAAATATTTTAATGAACACTGAAAACAAAACAATAAACAACCAACGAACAGTCCTGTAAGGTGCAACACAACACTAAACAGAAAATAAACACTCACGAAACCCAGGTGGAAAAAGGCTACCTAAGTATGATTCTCAATCAGAGACAACTACCGACACCTGCCTATGTGGACCACACTTCACCATAGTTTTTGTCCACTTCCTCAACCGCCCCCGTGGCCTCTTATGAGCAGCAACCCTCGGCGCCGACCTCAGACTGGGGAGCCTCGCCACGGGTCCCGAATGGACGGGAGACTCCGGCAGTGCCGGACAGGCGGGAGACTCCGGCAGCGCTGGACAGGCGGGAGCATCTGTAGTGAGGAGACAGAGAGACAGCTGGTGCGTGGGGCTGCCACAGGGCCCACCAGGCTGGGGAGACCTACAGGAGGCCTGGTGCACGGAGGAGGCACCGGATGGACCGGGCTGCGGGGGAGCACTGGAGCTCTGGTGCGAGTGCAGGAACAGGTTGAACCGGGCTGTGGGTAAGCACTGGAGCTCTGGTGCATACCACTTGCACCTCTCCCTTCGGCTCAATACCCACATTCGCCCGGCACGGGCGGAGCGCAGGCATAGAACGCATTACATCCTCCCAGTGCCCTGGAGACACAGCACACAGCGCCGGCGCAGGACCGAAACGGCGTACTGGAGACCAAACACGCTGGGCTGGCACAACACGCCCTGGCTAGATGCCTACTCTCGCATGGCACTTGCAGGGGGCTGGCCTATAGCCCACCAGGCTATGAGCGCATACCTGCGACACCGTGCGTTTGACCGCATAATACGGTGCATGACCAGTACTGTACTTCTTCCGATAAGCACGAGGAGTGGGCTCAGGTCTCCAACCTGACTCTGCCCCACTCCCCGTGTGCCCCCCCCCCCAAATGTTTTTTGGGGCTGCCTCTCGTGCCTGTCGCGCTGCCTGTGCCCAGGGTCCCTTGCCGTCAACTATCTCCTCCCATGTCCAGGAGTCCTGTGATTTTAGCCGCTGCTGCCCTTTACCACGCTGCTTGGTCCTTGGTTGGTGGGTGTTTCTGTAACGCTTGTCGTCTGGGGAAGGAAAGGAGGACCAAGGTGCAGCGTGGTAAATGTTCATAATTTAAATATTTTAATGAACACTGAAAACAAAACAATAAGCAACCAACGAACAGTCCTGTAAGGTGCAACACAACACTAAACAGAAAATAAACACTCACGAAACCCAGGTGGAAAAAGGTTACCTAAGTATGATTCTCAATCAGAGACAACTAACGACACCTGCCTCTGATTGAGAACCATACTAGGCAAAACACAAAAACCAACATAGAAAAACAAACATAGACTGCCCAACCCAACTCACGCCCTGACCATACTAAAACAAAGACAAAACAAAGGAACTAAGGTCAGAACGTGACAATCAGAAAATGTTTTGTGTGGTAATTATTGGTAATTATTATTGATATATTTACTGTTTTATTCACGTTTGTCAAGTACCGGTGATAAATCATGCAGGAAAAACAGCCTGGCGGCGCACCGAGAAACAAATCATCGTCGGTTCTAGAAAGTGCTTAACTCAATTATTTCTATCAATGGTGAGCTCACCCGTGATGTGAATAATACTTCTGTGAATATCTGAACATTGCATCCAACTTTGTAAGGACTGTGTTTGTGTAAATGGTTTCTGAAAAAAGTGTGGCCAGCTCAAATGCCGATTGTCATTCGAAACTGTCCGTTCTAAATAAGCATTCTAAATAAGCATTCTAAATAAGCATTCTAAACAAGCATTCTAAATAAGCGTTCTAATCACATGGGTGTGATCGTATGCTTCATGGACCACTGTAGAACGATCACACCCGTGTGATGGTACGTGTGAAAGGGTTCCTGGTCCATTATTCTGTCAAGTTGGTACGATGGATCGGGAGACAGACGCAGGAATGCTTCATTTTTTAACATTTTATTGTACCCAAATTACGGCGTGCCGTGTAACACTGAACAAAACACAGGGTAGAAACCCAAAACAAAAGAGAAAAGAAACTTTGAAGAATCTAAAATATAATTAAAAATGTTTAAACACTGTTTTGGTTACTACATGATTCCATATGTGTTATTTCATTGTTCTGATGTCTTCACTATTATTCTACAATGTAGAAAATAGTACAAATAAAGAAAGACCTTTGAATGAGTAGGTTTGTCCAATCCTTTGACTGGTACTTTACCTCGGCCTAAACATCAGTGCTATAGGTAACTTCCACAATGCTGTGAACGATCTGAGAGTCATGAAGGACCTTCTACGCCATCAAAAGGAACATCAAATTGGACTTACCAATTAGGATATGACTAAAAATACTTAAATCAGTCATTGGCCTTTATGGTTGTGAGGTCTGGGGTCCGCTCACCAACCAAGAATTCACAAAATAGGACAAACACCAAATTGAGACTCTGCATACAGAATTATGCAAAAATATCCTCTCTGTACAACTTGAAACACCAAATAATGCATGCAGAGCAGAATTAGGCTGATACCCACTAATTATCAAAATCCAAATTATTAAAATCTACAACCACCTAAAACGATGTGATTCACAAATATCAAAGCCATCACCTACAGAAAGATAAACCTGGTTAAGAGTCCCCTAAGCAAGCTGGTCCTGGGGCTCTGGTAACAAACACAAACAGACCCCACAGAGCCCCAGGACAGCAACACAATTAGACCCAAGCAAATCATGAGAAAACAGAAAGATAATTACTTGACACATTGGAAAGAATTAACAAACAATTGAGCAAACGAGAACGTTATTTGGCCCTAAACATAGAGTTCACGGTGGCAGAATACCTGACCACTGTGAATGACCCAAAATTAAGGAACGCTTGACTATGTAGACTCAATGAGCATACCCTTGCTATTGAGAAAGGCCGCCGTAGGCAGACTTGGCTCTCAATAGAAGACAGGCTATGTGCCCACTGCCCACAAAATGAGGTGGGGAAACTGAGCTGTACTTCCTAACCTCCTGCTAAATGTATGACCATGTTAGAGACACATATTTCCCTCAGATTAGACATACCCACAAAGAATTTGAAAACAAGTCCAATTTTGATCAAATCATATTGATTTACATAGCCCTTCGTACATCAGCTGATATCTCAAAGTGCTGCACAGAAACCCAGCCTAAAACCCCAAACAGCAAGCTATGCAGGTGTAGAAGCACGGTGGCTAGGAAAAACTCCCTAGAAAGGCCAAAACCTAGGAAGAAACCTTGAGAGGAACCAGGCTATAAGGGGTGGCCAGTCCTCTTCTGGCTGTGCCAGGTGGAGATTATAACAGAACATGGCCAAGATGTTCAAATGTTCATAAATGACCAGCATGGTCAAATAATAATAATCACAGTAGTTGTCGAGGGTGCAACAGGTCAGCACCTCAGGAGGAAATGTCAGTTGGCTTTTCATAGCCGATCATTGAGAGTATCTCTACCGCTCCTGCTGTCTCTAAAGAGTTGAAAAAAGCAGGTCTGTGACAGGTAGCACGTCCGGTGAACAGGTCAGGGTTCCATAGCTGCAGGCAGAACAGTTGAAACTGGAGCAGCAGCACGGCCAGGTGGACTGGGGACAGCAAGGTGTCATCATGCCAGGTAGTCCTGAGGCATGGTCCTAGGGCTCAGGTGCTCCGAGAGAGAGAAAGAAAGAATTAGATGGAGCATACTTAAATTCACACAGGACACCGGATAAGACAGAGGAAATACTCCAGATATTACATACTAACCCTAGCCCCCCAACACATAAACTACTTCAGCATAAATACTGGAGGCTGGGACAGGAGGGGTCAGGAGACACTGTGGCCCCATCCGATGATACCCCCGGACAGGGCCAAACAGACAGGATATAACCCATCCACTTTGCCAAAGCACAGCCCCCACACCACTAGAGGGATATCTCCAACCACCAACTTACCATCCTGAGACAAGGCCGAGTATAGCCCACAAAGATCTCCGCCACGGCACAACCCAAGGGGGGGCGCCAACCCAGACAGGAAGACCACATCAGTGACTCAGCCCACTCAAATGATGCACCCCCCCTGGGGACGGCATGGAAGAGCACCAGTAGGCCAGTGACTCAGCCCCAGTAATAGGGTTAGAGGCAGATAATCCCAGTGGAGAGAGGGGAACCGGCCAGGCAGAGACAGCAAGGGCTGTTCGTTGCTCCAGTGCCTTTCCATTCACCTTCACACTCCTGGGCCAGACTACACTCAATCATAGGACCTACTGAAGAGATGAGTCTTCAATAAAGACTTAAAGGTTGAGACCGAGTTTGCGTCTCTCACATGGGTAGGCAGACCATTCCATAAAAATGGAGCTCTATAGGGGAAAGCCCTGACTCCAGCTGTTTGCTTAGAAATTCTAGGGACAATTAGGAGGCCTGCGTCTTGTGACCATAGCGTACGTGTAGGTATGTACGGCAGGACCAAATCGTAAAGATAGGTAGGAGCAAGCCCATGTAATGCTTTGTAGGTTAGCAGTAAAACCTTGAAATCAGCCCTTGCCTTAACAGGAAGCCAGTGTAGGGAGGCTAGCACTGGAGTGTTATGATCAAATGTTTTGGTTCTAGTCAGGATTCCTTTGAACTATTTGTACATCGTTACAACACTGTATATAGCCATAATATGACATTTGAAGTGTCTCTATTCCTTTGGAACATTGGTGTGTGTAATGTTAACTGTACATTTTTTATTGTATATTTCACTTTGGTTTATCATCTATTTCACTTGCTTTAGCAATGTAAACATACAGCATGTTTCCCATGCCAATAAAGCTTTTGAATTGAGAGAGAGAGAGAGAGAGAGAGAGAGAGAGAGAGAGAGAGAGAGAGGGGGAGGGAGGGAGGGAGGGAGGGAGAAATAGTGCCATCCTGGTTGGGGTAACAGCTACATACAGATAGAAAGGACAACTGGAAATTATTTTTGGGATGGAGAACTTTTGTGGTGTTGTTTGTCACTATCGTTGATCCTGATCACTAATATTTTTTAATGAACCATGTATTTTTGTAGCTTTCCCCCCTAATTAATACCGGTATGGCTTATCCTACACTATATATAGGATGCCACCTTTCCAACAAATCAGCTCGTCAAATTTCTGCCCTGCTAGAGCTGCCCCGGTCAACTGTAAGTGTTGTTATTGTGAAGTGGAAACGTCTAGGAGCGACAATGACTCAGCTGCTAAGTGGTAGGCCACAAAAGCTCACAGAACGGGGCCACAGAGTGGTGATGCGCGTAGCTCTTAAAAATCTCCTGTCCTCGGTTGCAACACTCACTACCGAGTTCCAAACTGCACCTGGAAGCAACGTCAGCACAAGAACTGTTCGTTGGGAGCTTCATGAAATGGGTTTCCATGGCCGAGCAGCCGCACACAACCCTAAAATTACCATGGGCAATGCCAAGAGCAGTCTGGAGTGGTGTGAAGCTCGCCACTATTGGACTACGGAGCAGGGAAACGCGTTCTCTGGAGTGATGAATCACACTTCACCATCTGACAGTCCGATGGATGAATCTGGGTTCGGCGGATGCCAGGAGAACGCTACCTGCCCAAAGTCATAGTGTCAACTGTAAAGTTTGGTGGATGAGGAATAATGATCTGGGGCTGTTTTTTCATGGTTTGGGCTAGGCCCCTTAGTTCCAGGGAAGGGAAATCTTAACGCTACAGCATACAATGACTTTCTAGACAATTCTGTGCTTCCAACTTTGTGGCAACAGTTTGGGGAAGGCCCTTTCTTGTTCAAGCATGACAATGCTCCCGTGCAGAAAGCAAGGTCCAAACAGAAAAGTTTTGTCGAGATCGGCGTGGAAGAACTTGACTGACCTGCACAGAGCCCTGACATCAACCCCATCGGACACCTTTGGGATAAATTGGAACGCCGACTGCGAGCCAGGCCTAATCGCCCAACATCAGTTCCCAACCTCACTAATGTGTTTGTGGCTGATTGGAAGCAAGTCCCCGCAGAAATGTTCCAACATCTAGTGGAAAGCCTTCCCAGAGGAGTGGAGGCTGTTATAGCAGCAAAGGGGGGACCAAATCCACATTAATGCCTGTGATTTTGGAATGAGATGTTCGACAAGCAGGTGTCCACATACTTTTGGTCAAGTAGTGTATCTAGAGCACCTTATTCTAATGTCTATGCTTTTAATGCCTTTCAGCATCTCTCATCATGACTTCATTACCATTTAAGTGCACATTATTACCAGGCATTTACATTACTGTTAATATTATTTCATCAAACAGTCAAAGTAAAATGTCAATATGACTTTTGTGAATTTTACTTGAATAGTCGTTTTTATAAGGCCTCTTTAGGGAGGTTGACAGTGAGAGACTGTGGAGGAGAGATGGACTGAGCAAGTGAGACAGACTGAGAGAAGGAAGAGAAAGGTTTTTAAGAGCATCAGAATGAGCTTTTACATGTAGGCATGTCTAGACACTCGGGGCACCGTTCTGCACGAATGGAACACTTTATGAGTAGAAGACCCATCCAGAAGCACTATCCTGCCTTATCTGCTCACCCTCTCAGAATACAGACGTGCACACGCACACACACGCACACGCACACACACACACACACACACACACACACACACACACACACACACACACACACACACACACACACACACACACACACACACACACACACATACAGCTCAAGGCTTCCACATGATATGTCTGTTAGATTCACTCCGCAGGCGATGGGGGATGGGAGGAAGAGGAGAATAACCGACCTTGTATACGACATGTCCTCACTAATACTGTACCCAACAACGTTTTACAAAACAAGAAGCAGTTGTTTGCCATTAATCGACTACAACAAATATTCCCTATCTAGCACTGAATGTACAGTATGCTAGCATTAGACTTAGTGTCCTTCAAAGGGCTAATTTGTGATGTTAGCTCTTTAGCCTAATTTCTTCCACGGTAGTGTAGTGATACTTGTTCAGTGAGGTTGGGGTGCCGAGCCTACTCAATGGGGGTCAAAGAGCAAATGACACTGTGTGTCACTGTATTATGATTGGTTTATATTTTCCGTTTACAATTTGATGTTGCTAAGGCCTAGATTCAATCAGATCAAACGTTAACCCGGCAATAGCCAGCACGTCGCGAAGCTGATGTTTTGACGATGTCGGGGGGTGTAACTGCCTGCGTTGGAACAGTTCTACCTCCGGTGAGCAGCCGCTCTTGATCATTGTCAGGAAGCCACACCCGTCCCACTCGCGTTCAGAAGTTCAGAAGGAGAAAGTGCAGGCTAGATAGAAATAATGAACACTCAAATTGAAAATCATTAGACAACATAATGAGGATTTCTATCAGCCTAATTGAGGTGTAGGTTACATCTCACATTCCAGTGTTCAACCTTGTAGACAAGGCTGCATGGGATTTTTATTAGTGCAACTCCATGCAGCCAATGGCAATGTCGCTTTAGGTGTAACGCCAGGAGCCGCTTGTGGATTTGACAGCTCTGTCGCAGTTCCACCTCTGACATGCCAATGGCTAAAGTGGATCTAATTGAATAGAGCCATTAACTTAAAAAAGCACAGGCTTTGATGGAATGTTGTAATTTGTAGCATAAACTCTTATCTGCAAAAAAACATACATTTTCTATCTATACTTTGTGTACTAAGTGTTGTTTGTTTAATACTTGATGCTGTCAGGAAGTGGTGTGTGTGTGTGCGTTCATGGGTGCACAGGACCATGCTGCCGTGTGTGTACATGTGCATTTGTGTGCGTGCATGCATGCTTGCGTTTATGTGACTGTGTGTGAGTATGTATGTGTCTGTCTGTGTGTGTGCATCTGTGTGGCTGTGTGTGTGTCCCCAGCACTATGATTGGAGGCATCCATTATTGATGATGTCCTGATGAGATCAATCAAGCCAGAGTTTTTTTACATTTTCTGTGTTGAATCCGATAATAGCATTATGACATAGTAATCGTCCTGTCATGAATATTTAAATCACACTGAAATCGCCGTTCCATATTCATGACCTCTGTTTTTGTTTTGCTTTCCTCTCTGAAGTTCTATCCCTTATTCACTCATTTATTTTCTCTTCCGTCCATTTGAGCATACTGCATTATTTGCTTCATGAAAACAAGTCATGTCAACATCCAATATAATAGTAGACGTTCCTATTTCAAGATGAAAGAACAAATGGCCCATTGACATAGAAAAGTATAATTCAAACAAATTAGTTTATCTACCTCCCTGGTACATTCAAGAGGGAGAAGCTTGTTGTTGTGTTATTAACCAATCATCCAATCATCGTCTATGTATTGAACATAGAGCCCTGTGCAGGCTTCCGTGTTGTTTAAAAATGTGAAAAGTGGATGGCATCGTGTGTACCAATTGAATTCACTGCCATGATTTTCACTGTGATTACGTCATTCCCTCTGCGCAACCCTCCACACCATGGATACCCCGAAAGCATAAATGGAGAGCTATTATAGCTGACTACTTTGGAGGTCTTGGTCACTGGTTGTACAGCAGGATACGCCTCACAGGGGGCACCATTTATTTAGTGGAACCTTCCTATTAGAGGTCTTCAAGGGTCCAAAAAGTTGGACCTGCTCTGAAATGGACCTGGGGCTTTCCAACCTGGACCCGATCTGCATAAATACATTTTTTAAATATAGAGACCCGACCTGGTTGGATCCAGACCCGGTCCGATCCGAGTGAAGGAAGCAGCAGAAAAGTAATTTTTGAAGATACTTTATTTTCCAGAGCTGATGAAGCGCGAGAGGAGGGAGAGCGGTGCCGCTCCAGCAGGCAGGGGAGGGGCCATATTGTAAGTGAGTGGGAAGGTGAGCAAGGAGGCGGGAGGGAGAGATGATAGACCTCAACCAACCAACCAAGTCGACTCACACTATAATAGACTAATAGCTGCCATGGGCTGTAGCCGATTGCTGCTTTGATTGCTTATTATTGACGAACAACATGATACGCACGCCACGCTCCACTTTCGTGAAAAGCAAGAGCAGCAGCATAAGTCGTGTTCGGATCAGTACGGACCCTTTCGGACCAGTCGGTTAAAATTACACATACCAGAGACCCGCGACAATCAGATCAGATCCGACCCAGACCCATCACATTATTTCTGGATAAACTCACGTTGATCTTTGATGTCAGTTTGATCCTAGATGTTTGTCCAACTGTCGTAAACGTCAAATTGCAAAGTTTAAATATGAGACCATGCTGCAGGCTAATGCTTTCATCACAATTATGACATTCAGAGCGACCTTTTTGACCGTGCATCTAAACCTATGTAAACCTCAATCTCACAGTGTGATGTAATTGAACAATGTGCGTTATAAGGAAGTTATTATTTAATCATACAATGGGTGGGTCTAATCCTGAATGCCGATTGGTTAAAAGCGCATTCCAGCCGGTGTCTAGTCCACAAGTTACCACCAGCTAAATCTATGATGTTAAAATGCCTATTTACTCTGTTCCATCTAACTGTGCAATCCACTGTCTCATCAGCCCATGCAAGGATGTTAAAAACTTGATCTCCACTATAGAAAGCATCTAGACATTATCTCACATTTCTTTTAGGCCAACATTTAGTTTTCAACAGCGGAGATTTGTATAAACCTTACTGTCTGTCTGACATTTGCAACATTGTTTCAATAATCAAATTCGATCACCAACTGTCCCATAGTAATGAACGTGTAGGGGTCAGGAGTTGGGACACGAGAGAGAGGCAGGCAGCGTTTCTCAGCCAGTCTAAATTATTCATCAGTTGGCATCATTTTTATGGATATATACAAAGAAATGTGAATTGAAAAAAGGTGAAATGAAATGAAGTGCAGCGTGTTTGCAGTCTTTCCAGCTTCAGTTTGAAGTGATTGTGTTAGCTGTGTTGCTAGCTAGCTCCTCTGAACAACAGTGTCCTGACGAGAGAGCACATGTTCTATGCCAGAAGAAATCGTGCTTCATTAGCTCATTGTTATGGATGTATCCAAATAAATGTCACTAGAAAACAGCTTCAACAAATGCAGCTATTGTTGTCATTCTGTCTGCACTGACGTGACTGTAAGTTAGCCGTAGTTGGCTAGCTAGCAACCAAGGGATAAGAATGTTGCCAGCCAGCATGGCAATGGAACATTTAGAACAAACGACTGGGCCGCGTCCATAGATACAGAACAAAGAGCCTGAGCGACTGGGTCGCATCTCTGGCAACCGAACCAATAGAAAGAACGACCAGCCGGCTTGGGCAGCAACCCTAGATTTGTTTCTGGACTGTATGTTGTGGAAGGATGAAATAGTATGAATGTAGTCATCAAAATAAAGTTTTTAATGAAAATATGTCAATCATTATTTGAATATGTTGGTAACCCGTTGTATAAAAGTGATACGGCCCGAGTAGCCGGTGTTTGGAGGATATATTGGCATGGTTTGCCGGCACCCGTGCTAAAAACACCCGTGCTAACAACACCCGTGCCAATATATCCTCCAAGCTTCTCGGGCATCACTTAACTAGAGTTTGCTCTACATAAATAGTTGAATATATTGCACATTAAATCACGCTTAATCATTGCACATTAAATCAAGCTTACAGATTATTATGAGGTCACTTGCTTACAAACTGCCATGACTGCTACGACGTATAGCTTGGAGAAATTCCTGATAAGATCCTCCTGCAGTGTAAAGCTTGGACCAGGTTGGATAACGCACTGTGAAAGCTGGAGGCTAGGAGAGCTTGGTTTTTTAATGCTTGTGTGACAGCCATTAAAACTGAATCACTGAACCTTTTCAATATCTGTAATGAAGTTTTATCAATTAACAGACACCATCGTACCATATTTATGAGGCAGATGGGAGGGAATCCTGAGCAGAGCTGCTTTTAGAGAGGGCAGAGTGTGTTGGTGCTGCTCTCTGACTTTCTGAGAGTCCCTCTCCACATGAATGTTTCAGGGGCTAAATGGAGGCAGACAGGCTCGATCCCCTGTTTCCTCCCTCCCTCTACCCCCCACCAACGCTAAAGGAAAACACTGTATGGGAATGTTCACAGTGTATTAAAGAGTAATGGATTTAAATGCAATGTGTGTGTGTGTGTGTGTGTGTGTGTGTGTGTGTGCGTGTGTGCGTGTGTGCGTGTGCGTGCGTGCGTGCATGTGCGGGATATGTCAGGTTGACGTTGAGTATTACTACCGTAACGTTACATCAATGTCTGATAAAGATGATTTTGAACAACGATGTGTGGGTGGACATGAATCCCGAAGTGTGTGTGTGTCTGTGTGTGTGTGTGTGTGTGTGCTCTTGTGCTCCTTTCTTATTTTGCTTGTCTTGTTTTTTTTCTAGATGCTCCAATGTGCTATGACTTTGTGTGTGTACTGTATGTTTGTGTCTAAATGTGTTTGTGCTGTACTGTAGGTGAGGGATATTCTGTCTAGGAGCTGGGAAACCTCTTGGGAAACCGGCAAACATGAAAAGTGGCTTTTATTCACTAACCCCCCCTCCCCCACCCCTAATACCCATGCTATGTTTTTGTAAGTTGTATATAGCCACCCCCAGGCCCTGTGCAGTAATATACAGACACAGTGCTCAGTTGGATAGAGCCAGTAAATGGATGTATGAGAAGCATTGTAGTCCATGCTGACTGACCACGGTGTGTTACAGATTGACCCCCAGGCCCTTTCCTCCTCTCCCTTTCTCTTTCATTCTCTCTCTTGCACTCTCTCTCTCTCTCTCTCTCATTTTGTCTGTCGTCTACCTCTCCTACCTCCTCTTTTTGCCTCCTTCTCTGTCTCTATCTCTCTTTTTTCCTCTCCCATCTGTCAGTATAGGCTTACATTTGTCTACTGTACATGCCTCTATCGCTCTCTCTCTTTCCCTCTGTGTGTGTGGAGGTTCTTGTAGACTACAACAGCTCTGTCAGTAAAGATACATCACAGCGCCCTATCACCCCACCCCTATCACCCCAACCCCCCCCCCCCCCCCCCCCCCCTCCCCCCCCCCCCCAGGCCAGGGAGGATTCCATTAGCACCACCACCTGCTGGGATGCCTCTCCCCCAAGTGTACACACACACACACAAACACATAATGTAAAATTGACACATACACAAGGATGCTGCTCTGCAAGAAGGAACAAGAAATGTGAGACTGGGAACCTCAACACCCCTTCTCAACTCAACCTCCCCCTTCCTTCCTTCCTCCCTCCCCTTCCCTCTCTCCCGCTCTCCCTCCCTTCCTCCCTCTTTCCCTTCCACCTCACTCTCTTTCCTCGACTCACGACTGTAGTGAAGACAAGGCGATGCGCTGCAATTACTCTAATTGGTTGCGACTTCTTCATTTACATGACAAGTGCATGCCGGGCCTGGGAACCAACGGCCTGCTCCTCCTGGTCAGCCGGGGCCTGTGCCTGAGACTGGGGGTCTGGGGGCTTCCGTGGGGCTCTGGGGGGTTCCAGGGGGTCTGGGAGAGAGAGAGAGGATGCCTGCATGGGCTTTGCCTGGTGGGAAGGGGGGTCGGGGGGGGGGGTAAAGGGGCAAGAAACAGGGGGTGGGCACTCGGGTGGATGCTGCCGAACAATATCGTCTGCTTCTCGGGGCATTCCTCCTGCTCGTCGTCACGGCGAAGCGGTCGTGGTCTTCAACACTAACGGGAACAACATTCTTAAGCAGTGAAACCATTCATTAGTGTGTGTTGTTGCTGTTGCTGCCAGCCTTGCCCGCCCTGCCCACTCGGCCCGCCCTGCCCGCTCTGCCCACTCTTCCCGCCCTGCCCGCTCTGCCCGCCCTGCCCGCTCTGCCCGCCCTGCCCGCTCTGCCCGCCCTGCCCACTCTGCCCGCCCTGCACACTCTGCCCACCCTGCCCGCTCTGCCCGCTCTGCCCGCCCTGCCCGCTCTGCCCGCTCTGCCCGACCATGCTGTAATGTTAGTTTAGCATTACAGGCGCACTCAGTTGAGCCATTCTTATGGTAATGTTTTAGTAGTTATTCATTTTTCCCCGCTCTAATGTTTGCTTAGAAGATAAAGAGGCATTTTTTATTACCCGCTGAAGTTCACATGTCAGGATGAATCGGATTTACATGGTCATTCTGCAGGGGCACACAAGGGAAAAGGCCAAAGCTTTATACTCATAAAGTATTCAGTAGTATATTCGGTAATACACAACTATTCTTCATTCATTTAGCTGTAATAGAAAAGGTTTCTCTTGTCAAGAAAACACATTCATTTTCATGTCTTTTCGATGATGTCCAGAGGCCCATCCACAACAATATGTTGAAATCCTCCTTTAGGATAGACACAGCAGGAGACTTAGGATGCCTTGACCCTGAGGACCTGTGGGATGACCTCTAGCCCATGCCTGGGTTCTAACAATGCATGCTGACATGTTCTGCCTCCGAGGTCAAAAGGGAGAGCTCAGGGCATGTCCACAGTGACATGGTGACATCGTGACTGTTTGATCTGAGGAATACAAGACCACATTCTATGTTATGTTATCAAGATCGATATATAATATCCTGAAAGCATATGGTTTAGCCCCATTTAAATTTTTTGTAGCTATATTCTGTAGCTTTCTATAACTGTTTAGAATCACCTGTGGGGAGCCTTGTTTCACACCTACATGGTAAAGTAATTAAAGATAATGGATGACGAGTCTCTGACTTCATTTTTGTTGGCATGATAAGTCTCTGACTTCATTTGGTCAGCATGATAAGTCTCTGAATTCATTTGGTCAGCATGATAAGTCTCTGACTTCATTTGGTCAGCATGATAAGTCTCTGACTTCATTTGGTCAGCATGATAAGTCTCTGACTTCATTTTGTTGGCATGATAAGTCTCTGGCTTCATTTGGTCAGCATGATAAGTCTCAGGCTTCATTTGGTCAGCATGATACATCTCTGGCTTCATTTGGTCAGCATGATAAGTCTCTGACTTCATTTGGTCAGCATGATAAGTCTCTGACTTCATTTGGTCAGCATGATAAGTCTCTGAATTCATTTGGTCAGCATGATAAGTCTCTGACTTCATTTGGTCAGCATGATAAGTCTATGACTTCATTTGGTCAGCATGATAAGTCTCTGAATTAATTTGGTCAGCATGATAAGTCTCTGACTTCATTTGGTCAGCATGATAAGTCTATGACATTTTGCCAACAAGATACATTGCCATGCATGTGTGTGTGTGTGTGTGTGTGTATGTGTGTGTGTGTGTGTGTGTGTGCGTGAATGTGCGTTGGAGCGTGTATATGGGGTTGTGTGGGGGGTTGCGTGTGTGTGTGTTTTACTGTATTCAGCCACCATTGTCACATCATAAAATGAATGTATAATTATTTTTTTTCTGAGATCCAATTAGACTATGATTGAATGCAACATTATTTTCTCCCAAGGTGACAACTGATTTAAAGTCGTAATTTCAGTAGCTATCAACATGGCGCTATAATCAAAATAGATATCATGAATTAGATCATCTGTATCTGTTTGGGGCTTTGACCTTGTGAAGGATCAATTGAAGCAGTTGCTTGACAGCTGTACTATAGGACCGTGTGTAACTAGCTTCCACGAACATTAGGGTCATTGACATCAGTGATACCGTCTTGCACACATCAAAGGACAGAGAGATCAGTGTAAGAAGAAGTACGTGAATAACATTAGACAAGAAATGTATTTACTTAGATTCCTAGTTTCACTTGTGTGAAATGTTAACTTAGCTCAAAATGGAGAAGGAAGGTGGAGATGAGTTTGTAGCGTGTTTGAGTGTTTGCTTTAGGAGAGCTCAGGGCATGTCCACAGTGCTGCCCGCGGCAAGTGACGGACCGTGTGTAACTTGCTTCCAACTAACATTAGCGTCACTGACATTAGGTATACTTGTCTTGTACATACAGTATAAGAGGACAAAGAGATCAGTGTGTGTGTGTGTCTGTGTGCATGTGTCTGTGTGTGTGCGTGTCTGTGTGTGGGTGGGTGCGTGCGTGTGTGCATGCCTGTGCCTGCGTGTTTGTCTCACGATGTCTGTGTGGGGGTGTGTGCTTCAAAACTATTGCTTGAGGTACAACATCAGCAGATGAACTGGAATTGAAAGAAATCAAGTCTTCTTCGTTTTCTCTTCTCTCCCAGGGAGTCCATTACTGCTGCGCCAGACGTACACACTGACATACAGTGCCTTCAGAAAGTATTCATACCGCTTGACTTTTTGTTGCGTTAAATCCCGAATGAATCAAATAAATAACAAATCTCACCCATCTGCACACAATGCTCCATCATGGCCAAGTGGCAACATGTTTCTAGAAATGTTTGCAAATGTATTGCAAATGAAATACAGAGATATCTAATTTACATAAGCATTCGCTACTTTGAGTCAATACTTTGAGGACGCACCTTCGGCAGCGATTACGGCTTTGAGCCGTCTCGGGTATCTGTATCAGTGTTGCCCATCTGGATTTGGGGATTTTCTCCCGTTCTTTCCTTGCATATTTTCCCAATCTTTTAAAAAAAAAGTTAGATGGGGAGCGGTGGTGAACAGCAATCTCCAAGTCCACAGATTTTCAAAAAGGATTCAATTCTGGGCTTTGGCTGGGCAACTCAAAGACTTTCATATGATTGTTCTGAAGCTATTCCAGTGTTGCTTTGACTGTTTGCGTGAGTTCATTGTGTTGTTGGAACAGAAAGGTCATTTGAACTCTGAAGTAAGTTCTCATCAAGGATTTGCCTGTATTTGGCTTCCTTCATTGTTCCCTCTATCCTTACCAATCTCCCAGTCCCTGCCTCTGAAAAACATCCCAATAGCATGATGCTGCCACCACCATGCTTCATGGTAGGGATGGTGTTAGACGGGTGATGAGCTGAGTTCAATTTCTGTCTCATCAATTTTTGCCTTTTTGCAAACTCCAGGCGTGCTGTCATGTGCCTTTTTCTCAGCAATAGCTACCGCCTGGCCACTCTCCCTTAAAGCCCAGATTGATGAAGTGCTGTAGAGACTGTTGTGCTTCTGGCAGGTTCTCCCATCTCAGCCAAGGAACTCTGTAGTTCTGTCAGAGGGATCATTGGGTTCTTGGCCACCTCCCTGACCAAGGTCCTTCTTGCCCGGTTGCTCAGTAAGGTCGGACAGCCAGCTCTAGGTAGTCTGGGTAGTTCCATATTTTTTCCATTTCCCAATAATGAAGACCACTGTGCTCTTTGAAACTTTCAACACTCTAAAACTATTTTTTACCTTTCACCAGATGTATCTCTCATCACAATTCTATCTCGGAGATCTACAGACAGTTCCTTGGTTTCTGCTCTGACATGTACTGTCAACTGTGGGAGCTTGTATAGACATGTGTATTTCTATCTAAATCATGTCCAAACAATTGCATTAGCCACAGGTTGACACCATATTTCAAAAAACATGTTTTCACTTTGTCATCATAGAGTATTGTGTGTAGAGGGGTGAGAAAATTACATCTATTTAATCAATTTTGAATTCAAATGTGGAATAAGTCAAGAGGTAAGAATACTTTCTGAAGGCACGGTATCACTTCACAAAGAGGTGTGTGTTTTCACACAGAGAGATGCCTTTGTGGAGTATGTGAAAGAGACACTTTTAAAGTAGTCTTTTGAAGCTGGAGATCCTGAGAAGGATATGAGGTATGATACAACACAACCACACACACACTCCCACACAAACACACACACAGACACAGACACACACACACAGAACAAGCTGCCAAATTCCCTCCAAACAAGCCAAGGATGAAACCCAAAGCTAACGTGTGTGTTCACTATCTGACCACAACTGCTCCGCTCTCACGCTCTCTGAGGTGTGTCTCTAATACACACACACACACACACACACACACACACACACACACACACACACACACACACACACACACACACACATACACACACACACACACACACACACACTTAAGCACCCAGCAACAGATAAGTACAGGGTTAGAAGTTGGACAAATAGATGGACAAATAGATACACACAACAACTAACACAAATATCCCCTGTTCTACTGAGGAGTGGTCTTGTCCTGTCAGTGCCTCTGTCTCTCTCTCTCTCTCTCTTTCTCTCTCTCTCTCTCTCATCAGCACCTCTACCCCAAGCAAGGTCATTACACACTGCTGGGACAGCAAGAGAACACTAGGAGAGATACAGAGAAAGAGAGGAGAGAGAGAGACAAAGAGAGGGATATAAGAAGAGAGAGAGAAATAGAGACAGAGAGATAGAGAGAGAGAGAGAGAGAGGGAGAGCTGAAGGGAGAGAGAGACAGAGGGCAAGAGAGAGAGAGACAGAGGTGAAGATAAAGTGAGAGAGGTCAAGAGAAAGAGAGAGAGAAGAAGAGAGAGACATAAAGAGAGAGAGAAAGACAAAGAGAGAGCAAGAGAGTTGAAGTGAGGGAGAGAGAGGTGGGAGTATTGTTAACATATTACCGGGCCGGCGTCTTTGGAGATTGCCCATGTGATTGGCTCCCGAGGCCTCTGTGGCACACAGCAATTAGGAGCCCAACGACCCCGGATCTCCATAGAAATCCCACCGGAGACTCCCGCTCGTGTTCTGCCATGCTATCAGAGTGCCGGCTCGCTCCCAGACAGGGTGAACATCCCGATATTCAGAGTATGGAAAGCGGAGAGAGAGGCTGCCGGAGTTCTGGCAGAGGTTAATGGTTTTTCCCAGTCAGGGAGCATACAGTGTGTATCAGGTAATTATGGGTAATTGGTAAATGTTACCATAATGAAAGAATTACCAGCCATTCTAATCAGACCTAGAGATAGAGAGAGAGGAAGAGAGAGAGAGAGAGAGAGAGAGAGAGAGAGAGAGAGAGAGAGAGAGAGAGAGAGAGAGAGAGAGAGAAAACAGTGTCAGCATGCGAGTGAAAGAAACAGCGACCGGAGTCGACTTTAGAGTCAAAGAGAAACAAAGTGAGATAAAGATTGAGGGAGAGAGAGTTATAACAACGAAAGAGAGGGGAAGAGCAATGGGACCCAGTATAGACGTAGATAAGCATGAATCGTTTCATTTTAATAGAATAGCCTCCAGCTGTGAGTTAGAAGAGTCCCATTATAGCCCTCATTAAACTACTGTCTGTGGTATGCATGTGTCATTGTGTTGTTAACTCTCTTAAGCGCAAGGTGATCAGTGCACAATTGTTGCAGGATGAATAAAAACACAAATGTACAGTTTACTGGACGAAAGTGCCCAATGACAGTGTTTTGACTGGTTTGAGCCTTTTCACTATGAACACTGCTTTATTGCCTCAAGTGAACCAGTACCTCTGTACAGTACAGTAGATAGAGGTGTTCAAATAAAGACAGTTACAGTTTTTTTTTACAATCACTTTGGCACAAATTTCAGAACCCCGATGTCATTTTTCAAAACTCTCGACACAAAACTCACAACCGATGATCAAAATGCACATTTTTCAAAACTCTTAACAATTTTTCCAATTGCTTGGATACAATACACATAAAGGTAAGATCATTTGTTCATTGAACGAGGTGGTCGTGGGCCTCATTTGAGGGGGGGGGGGGGGGACGTGGTAGAGGACAAGGCCATGGACCAAGACAGCGGCAGCAATAGCAAAGAGTGTCCAATGAAATCCAAGCAATAGTTGTAGACCATGTCGTAAATCATGGCATGACATTGACTGAGGCAGCTACAATGTTCAATTGAAAATCAAAGTGAATGTTTCTTATTGGACAAGTTCAGATCATACTGCTTCGGATTGCTTTCTTCTGTTTTCTGCCCAGTGGACACAGCCCAACTAGGAGAGAGAAAGAGACAGACACATCCTGCATATCCTGTGTGCACTGTGTTCCACTACCACTACGTTTAGTTAATGTTACCATTAAGTTTTGTTAATGTTGCGTTCACTCTCTCTGGGCCTATTGTCTTCCTCCGACTCTTTCAACTATCATAGAGGGAATCACAAACCATTAAACATTTAGCATCACTCTTCAATTATTCATTCTGAGTGGCATATGTTAAATATCTTGTTGAAATTTGATTTGTTTTGTTTACAAATCATCCGAGGGCACACGCCTCGAGGAGAATTCTAGGATAGTGAGGTAGTGCAGTGTTGGCTCTATTCTATTATGCATCTGTGTGGATAATACAGTATGATGGCCAATTCCCACTGTTTCTAGTGCCATTGTTAATAATGAGAAGATAACAACCAATTTCCATGGCGAGGGAGATTTTTTAGGGAGGGATGGAAGGGTTTCATGGAGTAAACATACATACACAGGTACTGTCTGTCTGTCTGCCTGCCTATCTGCCTGCCTGTCTGTCTGTCTGTCTGTCTGTCTGTCTGTCTGTCTGTCTGTCTGTCTGTCTGTCTGTCTGTCTGTCTGTCTGTCTGTCTGTCTGCCTGCCTGCCTGCCTGCCTGTCTGCCTGCCTGTCTGTCTGCCTGTCTGTCTGTCTGCCTGTCTGTGGCTGCTCTTGCTCATTTCCAGTCAGAGCAGCCCTAAGGCAGTGCTATGTGGGAACGATAGTGTCCTGTTCTCTCTTTACTCTCCCCCCTCCACACTAACCTATTCCGACATATCCCCAGCACTGCCTCTATGTGTACGTCAGTGTGTGTGTTCTTAACTCTTGTGTAGTCTTAACATTCTGTATACTCCCCTTGTCCTAAGGGTCAAAAACGACCCGCCTTCACTAAACCCCAAATCTATTTTGAATGAAGAAACAACCTGTCATTCATCACAAACTTTGTGAATACCTGGGTTTTACCACTTAACAATGCAGAAAGACTGCATTTAATCAGTGTACACCACTCATTTTTATTACAACACACCTGTCATAATTGTTTTCTTTACTAAAGTAGAGGTTTATTATTATTATTATTATTGTTTAAAGGTACTGTATAGGTGTAAATATACATTTTTTTAGCAAGAGATAGCACTTGTATAGCATAAGAAAGTAGCAGACATGTGCAGAAAGTAGTTTGGAATGCATTTTATTGAAGGGAAACAATAACAGTCTTGAACTTTTTTGGCAACATAGTGATATATTATTATATACTGTACAATGAGAAACTACAAAATAATAGTCTTCTCCCAGTTTTTTGAACCATTGCCCCCACCCACCAATAAATAAGAATAAAATAAGATAATAGATACAAAACAAAAATGTGAAGAACATGAATCAATCAACTCTAATTAGCACATGTAGGACAGTATACAAGAGTGTGTACGTGGCCTTTGCAGATGTATTTCTCACATGTGCAGCACATATTATTTGTTTTACAGTCCCTCTTTGGGGGGCAGAATTGGAATCTCCTCCTCTTGCCTGCCCCTGCTGCAGCCTCAGGTGGATCAGGACAATATTCAGCCCCCTGAACAGCTTTCACAAGCGCTGCAGAGGCTGCTGTGCAGGGGAAGCGCTCCCTTCTTTGAATGTGTGGGGTTACAAGTGCCTTTCCCAGCTGCTCCAGGAACACCCTCCTATTGTTCCGCTTATCAGGCATCCAGGTAGGGTTGATCTTGTTCCATATCACGAAGGCATTGTATGAGGACACATCAATGATGTTAAGGAAGATGACCAGGGGCCTGCGGGCAGTCATCCTCCTGCAGCTGTAAGTTTCAATCACCTTGTCCAGGTTGTCCATGCCTCCTTTGTTGTGTTTGTAGTCCAGGATGATGGCTGGCTTACTGTCCTCACAATCACTGATCTCAGCTGTTTGTGCAGTGTGCTCAGGAGGACCACATTCTTGTTCCTCTTTGGGAGGTAAGGAACTAGAGTGGTGGTGGGGATGAAGGAAAACTTTGATGAGAAGATATTGTCACGTGAAACTGTGCCCCCTCAGTCCATCTGTCACATCAAGCACAACCCACATCCACTGATTCTTCTCCGGGCTTCCACTGGTCGGCTTCCCTGTGTAGACTTGCATCTTCCAAGCGTAGCTGGATTGTGCGTCACAGGCTACCCATATCTTGATGCCATATTTTGCTGGCTTGCTGGGCATATACTGCCGAAAAGGACAGCGACCTTTTGACAAAAGAGATTACTATCAGCAATTAGTATCAGTGTCACAAAAAACAATCACATAAATCAATGATATTACAGTGATACATAATCAAATTAAGTGAAAATCACTTACATTACACGTACGGAAAAAAAATGCACCTCTGAATGGAACCAGTTGCTCATCCACTGTTACTTCAGGCCCAGGGTTGTGGAGGTATGGCAGAATCTCCACCCACTTCTCCCAGACCTCTCTAATGGCCGTCTCTAGGTCTGATTGTCTGAGTTCAATCAGTAGCACACATAATCTCAATTTCTCATTTTGTGTGTGTGTGTGTGTGTGTGTGTGTGTGTGTGTGTGTGTGTGTGTGTGTGTGTGTGTGTGTGTGTGTGTGTGTGTGCATGAGCATATGTTTGTGCTTGTGTGTGTGTGTGTGCGCACAACCCAAATCTTAACATTGTGCAAATGCGTGTGAATGTGTCTGTGTTAACTGCAGTGGATGAATGACCTTGATTTCCAGTGTGTCACTGTGACAAGGTGGTGTTCACACATGCACACTAAGACATTATACTCTCTACTCCACATTTTACAAATATTCTGGGTCCTTCTTCTGTCACTTGGCAGGTTGAAAGTCACAATCCTGAATTTGTGTTTCAGCCCCTGATGGGCAGGTGCATCACTCTGTTTGGTTAGAAGCTGGGGGATGGGGCTGGAGAAATATTAGGCAGGGATTCAATCCAAGGCACATTATAGAGAAGCACGTTGCATTTGACTGTAAATGGTATTTTTGGCTTTAGCCGACACACACAGAATTTTCCGTGAATGCGATCTATGCGAACGTCTAGGAAATTGCCTTTAAAAGGCGAATTGTCAGCTGTCCAGTACTGGATTATATATCACACATTTCCATGCAGAATCAAACCAAATCACACATTTTCACTTCTGGTTCAAGGTTCATGGATTTGCAATGGATTTTGATGTACTCACAATTTGCAATGAAATCTCCGTGTTAGAAGCTTTTGAGGCCGATATTGCGACAAGCAAACCTTTTCACAGAAAACCTTGCCTCTAAAAGCAAAGGACAAAGGCCGAGAGAAAGGCTGAGTAAAATGTAATAGTTTGGAAACTGATAAGCAGCAAACTGTTTAAGTGGAAAAATAATGAGAACACTTAGCAAACTGTGTTAATTTGAATACAGCCCTTTAACCCTCTCTCTCCAGATGCTAAAAGTTTTGCGGGAAGTTTGCGTAACTCCTGTGGCTTTGGGTGGCTTTATAAGTGTTCTTTATTCATGTGTTATTTGTTTATGCGGATTAATTATTAAAAGTTTGCTGCATTTTTACAAAGGTTCTAGTTTGTGGGTAATGATTCCCTCCTTTCTCTCCCAATGGGTTGTATTTGTAATTTTCTTGAATCTAAAAGTTGCATTATTCATGTGTGTCGGCGGGCCGCATCTATTAATGATGCCTTTCTTCATAGGTGCTCACGTCTTCAGCATGTCTTTCTCGCTCTTGCTCCCTGACTCAAAGCAACAGAAAGGGGGGATGGAACCTCTTCTTTCTATTCCTTTCTACCTCTTTCTTTCTCTGTTTCTTTTTTTCTCTCCATACGTTGTGTTACCTCATCAGGGTCAGATGGACATTATCTTTTTCCCACATAACCGGCCAGAGAGAAAAAGAGGGAGACGAGAGAAAAGTTTGCTGTGGCACTGTGATGTAAATGTCCTTATTTAGTAATTTATGGACGTGGGAATTGAGTGCAACTCTGTAGCGAGTCATCAACTATTGATGCGTCTAATCTTTCGGATCCTGCCAACATGATAATCATGATCTGTTTTTTTTTTCGAGTGAAAAGGCACCAGCTCTCTCCTCCTGCTTCCTCACTGAGACTCCACATAGGCTTATTGTTTACATCAAATCTGTGACTCCACATTTGCAAGGCGCCGTTAGTCTGCTCGAGCTAAAGCTAATACACGTTTTTCCCCATGTTAGTTAGAGATAATAAGCCAGCGGTTTTATTACAGTGCTAACAAGCCACTCTAACACCCAGCACACAACCACACTATCCCGCTAACCATCAAATAGAGGGAGGAAAAGGTCACGTGTAAATGAGAACGGATCCATATCGCAATTGTATCTTCGGAAAACTCTTTGAGAAGGGAACACGGCTGCCATCTCGCTCTACCACCAAGGTGCTTGAATTGAGATACAAAGTTAAGATAATACTTTGTTTCGATTTTCTGTGTACTTAGAGTTCGTCAGTATGCAAGTACAGGTAGGTGGGAGAACTGTTATCACTTTTTTGCCATTTTCCTCACCTATATCTCCTTACAAGCACACCCATCCCTGCTTACCTTACCTTACCTATTTGACACATATGTGCCATGTTCCCTTCCATGCATGTGCTCATAAACAACACCTTTGGTGGAACCCATATACTGTACTGCATAGTGGAATAAACCTATAAAAGTTGTGAACACAAACACACACACACAGACACACACACAGATACATAATAGCATAGAGCCAACACTGCACTACCTCACTATCCTAGAATTCCCCTCGAGGCGTGTGCCCGCGGATGATATGTATACAAAACAAACCAAATGTACGCTTTCAACAAGATATTTAACATATGCCAAATCATTGAAAAGTGATGCTTAATGTTTCTTTCTCTCCCCCACACAAGCTTTGTCCACTAGGCAGGAAATGGAAGGAAGCGATCCAAAGTAGTACGATCTGAACATGTCCAATAAGAAACATTCATTTTGATTTTCCATTGAACACTGTTTTGCTACGGTGTGTCCTAATGAACATGGCCTTACATTTCTTTTTCTGACGTTCTCTCTTATCTCCCTCTGACAATGATGGGCAGCCATGCTTCCTATACCATGGTCATACACCAACATGAAAAACATACAGAAATAAACCTGAAGGTGGTGCACACACACACACACACACACACACACACACACACACACACACACACACACACACACACACACACACACACACACACACACACACACACACACACACACACACACACACACGCAAACACACGCATGCACACACATATTTACAACTAGCTCTCACAGTCTCACGTCAGAATTAATGTTCATCCATGTTTTTCGAATGTCAAATTATCATTATTTTTTTAGAAGTGTTTAAGGTTAAGTTTAGGCATTGACTCATTTTTTTAAGGTTAGGCATTTACTCCGAATGGTTAAGGTAAGGTTTAAGGTTTGGGATTGACTTAAAAGAAAAAGTATCAAAAACAACTTTCTATCGCTGGATTCGAACATGCAACCTTTGACACCAGAGACAAATGCTCACAGCCATCCACCACGCCCTGTCAAAACCAAAACCTACTTGAAGGTATAGCGCTCCCTGTTACCCCTAGTGGCCAATTTCCCCGTCATCTCCCGACTTCCTCAGGCATGGATGGACGTCGAATCCTGACTTGTATCTCGGGTGACCTGACTGGAAATGCAGTGACGAAAATGTACACACACACACAAAGGTTCACACAAAGGTAGAGAGGGGTTCTCGCTCTACACACCATCTCTTACTCCTTTTTCCCTTGCTCTTCTCTTCCTCATTTTTACTTATCCTCTCCCTCATCCATCTCTCTATCTCTCTCCCACATGCTCTTTCTCATTCAGCCTCTCTCTTTCTGTCTTTCCCATTCTTTCCTTCCCTCTCTCTCAGTAGGAAAATAGGAAGTGCTATTCATGCTGGTAATTACATGTCTCTCTTTTGTTATGGTGGCATATTATTTTCCCTTAATGGATGGACAAATTATATAACTACCTCTTTATGGAAATAATAATGGTGTAGGACAGCAGAGAGAGCTGGCAGTGGAGCATATCAGTGTCTGTCTCTCTCTCACGCACATACACAACCACACAAAAACACATACACACACAAACAGAGGCACAACACCAGCCCAGTGACACCGAAAACACACATACTCTCTCTCTCTCTCTCTTTCTCTCTCTCTCTCTCTCTCTCTCTTTCTCACACACACACACACACATTAACCTCACCATTCAAAAAAATAGAAAATAGGCCATGGTGATATTCTGATGCAGGGGTTATGCCCATTTTTACAGCATATTTTATTCATCTGTTGTTTGCAAAATGCTGTATAAAATATAGATGGTCTACACTACTCTGACTGCCAGGGCAAGGAGACAGGAGACAGGAGAGAGCACAGGAGGACGGGTTCCCAGCCACACACAGGATCACATAGTGTATATGGTTGAATGGATGGATGGAAGTATGGATAAAGGGATGAATGGAAGACAGACGGATGCATGGCTGCATGGATAGATGGATAGCAAATTTACCATAATTGATTGGAAACAGCTGGGGTTTTCCCATGGGAGTGAGAATTAAATGTATCAATTAGCTTTTTTGCTTTGCAGTGCTCTTATCATATTTACCACACGAGGGTTAACATGTAAATGGCAGCACATTGTTTTTTTCACACAAACTAGCCCTCAGTGCAGAAAGATGAATGGGGGAAAGAGATAGAGACAGCATTACATATCTGGGCATGAAAACGTTTTCAAGTTGCCAAGTTCATTAGCAATCATCTAACAATCACCCATGTAATGAATTTTCTGAACTATGCTCCTGATGGTGCAGTTACATCCACTTTTTAGAAAATGTTTGTTTTTGTCAAAACTGTATGCCTGTTTTCCTCTGTAGAAAATAGCAAAGACAAACATTTACAATAGGGATAGAGAAAAGAGAAGCGTAAAGGCTGAAGCGTACAAACAGAGATGGCTTCCTCAGCAACGCAGCGCTCCCACTATTGGAGCACGGCATGATGGAAAGTGACAGCAGCGCCCGGGGCGGCCACGGAGAGGGCGGAGTCTAAGAAAAGAGCCAGGAGGGGTGATCTGTGCTGCTTCATCAGTGTGTGGATGCGCACTCACACACTGTACACACACACACCCAAACACACACACTGTACACACACACCCAAACACACACTCACTGTACACACACACACACACACACCCAAACACACACACTCACTGTACACACACACCCAAACACACACACTGTACACACACACCCAAACCCACACACTGTACACCCACACCCAAACACACACACTGTACACACACACACCCAAACACACACACACATACCCAAGTACACACACACCCAAACACACACTCACTGTACACACACACCCAAACACACACACTGTACACACACACCCAAACACACACTCACTGTACACACACACCCAAACACACACTCACTGTACACACACACCCAAACACACACTCACTGTACACACACACCCAAACGCACACACTGTACACACACATCCAAACACACAAACACACACACTGTACATACATACCCAAACACACTCACTGTACACACACACACACCCAAACACACACTCACTGTACACACACACCCAAACACACACTCACTGTACACACACACCCAAACACACACACTGTACACACTGTACACAGCCAAACACACTGTACACACACACTGTACACACACACTGTACACACCCACCCAAATACACTGTACACACACACACACACACACTGTACACACACACACACACCCAAACACACACTGTACACACACACACTGTACACACACACACACTGTACACACACACCCAAACAGACACACACCCAAACACACAAGGTACACACACACCCAAACACACACTCACTGTACACACACCCCCAAACACACACACTGTACACACACACACACCCAAAAACACTGTACACAGACCCAAACACACACACACTGTACACACACACCCAAACACAAACACACACACTGTACACACACACACACTGTACACACACACCCAAACACACACACTGTACGCACACACTGTACACACAGACTGTACACACACACCCAAACACACTGTACACACACACTGTACACACTGTACACACACACAGTACACACTGTACACACACACACTGTACACACACACTGTACACACACACCCAAACACACACACACACAAACCCAAACATGCTACACACACACACACACTCTCAAACACACTGTACGCACTCACCCAAACACACACACACACACACACACACACACACACACACACACAAACCTGTCACATGCACATATTTCCTCATCCAACCAGAGAGTAGAGTAGAAGGTGCTCTGACAGTAAGCCACAGGGACGGGCCAGAGGAACATATCTGACACAGTGGCAGACAGGGCAACACCCCGGCCAAGGTGAGGTCATCCCAAGGACCACTGGGGGATTGAAGGTCACAGGATACAGGGAAGAACCAACCACAGGGCACTGGGGGCATCGCCAGGATTCTACAGATACCTCAGGCTCATAGGGGCTAGAGAGTCTAAGCAGACATCACTCTCATGGAGGGAACAGAGTAATATTTTCTCTATTTATACACATCACAGGGATTTTATGTTATGTTTATGTTGCACCAGTTGTTGATTTGATCAAATAAATGACACGGAGGCATGTTACAGGGCAGTTCCGCCACTTTTCGGCCTCATATTATCTCCAGCATCATACCAGTGTCTTCATATGTGAAAAGAGCGTGTTTTATTGATCTGTGGTTAAAAAAATCGGAATTAATTATTCTCTGCAACATCATAGGGTAGAATTCAAAGTAAACACCTACAGCATGTTTTTAGCCAGAGGGAGGGTCACCAAGAATTGATGATGTCATAGCCTTCTGGAAAAAACAGCATAGACCAGCATACATTTCAAGCTGGTCCATGCTGGTCAGTGTGGTTGGATGCTGGTCAAGCTGGTCTGATCAGCATGGTCTAACTGGTTCTGCTGACTGACCAGCTTTAGAAGGGTTTTCGCCTTCAATGTGTTTTTGCTGGTGACCAGCCTTCACTGGTGACCAGCCTTTCCACCCCCCCCCAAGTTTTACCCCTTACCCCCCAGTTGGTAGTTACAGTCTTGTCCCACTGCTGCAACTCCTGTACGGACTCGGGAGAGGCATGTATCCTCTGAAAAACAACACGTCGAGCCGCACTGCTCGCTTAACACAGAAGCCAGCCGCACCAATGTGTTGAAGGAAGCACCATACAGCTGACGACCTGAAGTCATCTTGCATACGCCCAGCTGCCACAAGAAGTCACTAGAGTGCAATGCGACAAGGACATCCTAGCTGGCCACACCCTCCCCTAACTCAGATGATGCTGGGCCAATTGTGCGCCCTGTCATTTGTCCCTATGGGGGAACCCTTTTGGGTGACACGTAGAACCCTTTAATTAGTCCCTGTAATGGAACATTATTTTGTTCCATTTAGAACCGTCTCATGAAGAACCCTCTGGTTCCAGGTAGAACCAATGACAGGTTTTAGAGTTATACAGGATACTTCAGATATGCTTATTTTGTTAATATTGCTTGTAATTGTAATTTGGTAAGTAAGTTACCAGCTACTGAGTTGCAGAAAAAATACAGTATTTTTGCAGTTGAATTAAGGTCTTAATGTTGAAAAATGACTTGTTGTTGTTTACCTTACTTTCACTGCACTTTAAAAAGTAGATGGGGGCAATGTGCTGGGGGGGGGGGGGGGGTAATTAGCATATTTGGGGGCATGGTCTAAAATATGTTGTATTTGTGCTAACCGTTAGTGGTAGTGTTGTACCAGTTAAAGTGTTTTTATCATTGAGTACCTAATTTGTCAAACTCCCTGTTCTACAATCTTTGTAAGAGCTTGTGCCAATCAAGAGCTGCACTGGTGACTGCATTTTAAAGTAACTTAATGGCAGTTGGTCACTGGGAAGTTCATGTTTAATTTTCAGCAACAATGTAAGCTTGCTGCAAATAGTTATCGTAGAATTCATAGGAACTTACTGTGGCTCACTGACTTGATTGTGTGGCAGGAAGGTCAGCTTGCTGCCAACCAAGAGGTTGAGGCACATATATTGTATCATGCCCCCAAATGTGCTTACGAGTCCCACCGGTACGTTGACCCCACCTACATTTCAAAGTGCACTAATTATTGAACATTATTAATTTTTTTCATCACATTCCCAGTGGGTCAAAAGTTTACATACACTCAACTAGTATTCAGTAGCATTGCCTTTAAATTGTTTAACTTGGGTCAAACATTTTGGGTAGCCTTCAACAAGCTTCCCACAATACGTTGGGTGAATTTTGGCCCATTCCTCCTGACAGAGTTCTGCCCACAAATGTTCTATAGGATTGAGGTCAGGGCTTTGTGATATCCACTCCAATACCTTGACTTTGTTGTCCTTAAGCCATTTTTCCACAACTTTGGAAGTATGCTTGGGGTCATTGTCCATCTGGAAGATCCATTTGCGACCAAGCTCTAACAAGACTGATGTCTTGAGATGTTGCTTCAATATATCCACATAATTTTCCAGCCTCATGATGCCATCTATTTTGTGAAGTGCTCCCACTCTCTCCTGCAGCAAAGCACGCCCACAACATGATGCTGCCAACCTCGTGCTTCTCGGTTGGGATGGTGTTCTTCGGCTTACCTCCCCCTTTTTCCTCCAAACATAATGATGATCATTATGGCCACACAGTTCTATTTTTGTTTCATCAGACCAGAGGACATTTCTCCAAAAAGTACGATCTTTGTCCCCATGTGGTAGCTGCAAACCGTAGCCTGGCTTTTTTTATGGCAGATGCGGAGCAATGGCTTCTTCCTTGCTGAGCGGCCTTTCAGGTTATGTCGATATAGGACTCGTTTTACTGTGGATATAGATACTTTTGTACCTGTTTCCTCCAGCATCTTCACGAGGTCCTTTGCTGTTGTTCTGGGATTGATTTGCACTTTTCGCACCAAAGTACGTTCATCTCTAGGAGACAGAACCCGTCTCCTTCCTGAGCGGTATGACGGCTGCGTGGTCCCTTGGTGTTTATACTTGAGTACTATTGTTTGTAGAGACGAACATGGTACCTCCAGGCGTTTGGAAATGGCTCCCAAGGATGAACCAGACTTGTGGAGGTCTACAATTTTTTTTCTGAGGTCTGGAATGATTTATTGAATTTCCCATGATGTCAAGCAAAGAGGCACTGAGTTTGAAGGTAGGCCTTGAAATACATCCACAGGTACACCTCCAATTGACTCGAATGCTGTCAAGTAGCCTATCAGAAGCTTCTAAAGCCATGACATAATTATTTTAATTTTCTAAGCTGTTTAAAGGCACAGTCAACTTAGTGTATGTTAACTTCTGACCCACTGGAATTGTGATACAGTGAATTATAATTGAAATAATGTCTCTAAACTATTTTTGGAAAAATCACTTGTGTCATGCACAATGTAGTCCTAACCAACTTGCCAAAACTATAGTTTGTTAACAAGAAATGTGTGGAGTAGTTGAAAAACCTAAATGTATGTAAACTTCCAACTGTGGCATACATTTTTCTAAACTAATCCAATGGAGGCTGGTCACAATGGAGGCTGTTCACCAGCTAAAACACAACGAAGGATAGTCACCTGCCTATGCTGGTCTATGCTGTTTAAAAAAAATCTTAGTCGTGTTGAACTTTTTAACAAAATATTATTTTCTACAAAAAGTAGAAATGCACCGTTTTCACATATGTAGACACCGGTATTGTGCTGGAGATAATGAAAATGGGGTTGAAAACCACTACCTATTATGTAGAAGCTACGAGAAAGTGAGAAAGATATGTTAAGAATAATCTCATCTTTAACCTACAGCTTTTCTCAAAGTATCTAAGAGTTAATTAAAAAAAATAGACCAAGAAGAGATTGCAGAGACGCAAAAGCCATATATAGTAAAAATATCAAGAGGAGATGAACATATCTACAACTCAGTTAGCAGACAGAGCAGTGGAAGTACTCCATGGTCTTCATTCCATTGGACATACAATCCTTCCCAGGCCTCATCCAATTGGATAGAGGAGCATTCTGATTATCAATCATCAATTTGTTGATCACCTACACTGGATGAGATATTAACAGACTACATAACGACCAACACGTCATTCTAGCAGACCTGTGTCTACTTCACAAGAAAAAAGAGGCTGGTCTCTGTTCAATTTGGACTATTGGACTATGGATCATCGGCTCCTCCAGTTGGTTTTAGTAATACATGCGTACTCTATGACAAGACAATCCACTAACGGTTGTCCATTCACAGCAGTTCCTGCCCTCACAGCAAAATAACTGCCGTTTGCTGGGATGTACACGATCTCAAACTCAGACTTGCCATTGTTTCATCAAACTACCAGGCTCTCCGTCTCGAGATCAGGAATGGATCTGTGATGCAGTCTGGAGCGCTCTCTTGATTTTCCACCCCGGAGACCTTTCGCATATGAGGCTGTCTGCCCACGATTCTGCCTGGAATCTTCAAAGGGCTGTCCCATGTAAAGAGACTATCTTTTCTGTGTGTCACAGTGTTACAATTCCCCACGTCTATCTACCACATTCGGTGACCTGATTCATCTTGAGGAATTGTCCATTGAGAACTGCAGGCTTTCTGTGACCCCACTGAATGCATTGGGAGGGATCCCTCTTCTGAAGCAACTCACAGACAACACCTGTACACAGGCGTGCTCTGATTTGTTATGTAGCATAGTCATTGACGATCCTGGACTTTAATTCAGATTGGACAGTCATTTTGAGACAACAAAACTGTTCTGACACAAACAGAGCTGTTCTTGAGCTTCCTTATTTCTATCATCTTCAAGATTTCTTTACTTCCATAAAGTACACTGTTTAGAAAAAGGAGCATTGAAATTCTTTGAAAACACATCATCTCTTTCTTTGCCTGACAATGATGAGCTACAGACACAACTTCTGCAGTCTGGTATCAGCAGACTGCGTAATTTTGTGTTCAAAAATATTGATTTTTAATATGTTTGCGAGACTTCAAACTATCAATCATACAAGTTGATATAAGTAGCCATAAAACTGGGAACTACTCAGTCTGCTATGAGAAATTGTCAGGGGAGTGAGGTGCTCAGCCTCAGCATCTGTAATAGTGATAAAGTTATAGACAATTTGAGCATGATCCATTTCTTTAAGAATCTCACCCATTTGTCAGTCACATTGTACAGAAGTTATCTCTGAGCTCAGTGAGCTTTGTGACACTCATAAGGGTCCAATCATATGGCTAAAGAGACTTTCCTTGAGTAGATTTCACATGACAAATATCTCCTCAGAGCAGTTCTGTTGCTTGAAAATCTGGAACATCTGGGTCTAGGATCCAATGACATTACTAATATTTCTGACTTTATATTTAAGGGACTTGGTAAATTGAGGTTCCTAGATTTAAGTTGTTACAAGATCTCTCAGTTTACAAAGAACACTTTCTTTGGCCTGCACGACATAGAGATCTTATCACGGGAACTAAACTCACTCCTACACATCGAAGCTTCTGCGCTTATTCAGCTCACTTCACTGAAGAACATAGATTTAAGGGACATTCACCATCCAGCCAGCCAGTGGGAGGTGTATGACTTTAAATCTGATGCTCATATTTGGTGTCTTCCCTTTGGGATTGATGCACAAGAACATTACCTCCTTTTTTGATTGTCTCAACATCATCATCAGCAGGAACAGTACCCTAGAACCAGGCTTGGCCTTCAGCTCCGT
The DNA here is from genome assembly GCF_057628025.1 of Oncorhynchus mykiss. Classification (NCBI taxonomy): domain Eukaryota; kingdom Metazoa; phylum Chordata; class Actinopteri; order Salmoniformes; family Salmonidae; genus Oncorhynchus; species Oncorhynchus mykiss. Next base: position 49,814,850 of record NC_143032.1, read on the forward strand.
GCCCAATATGTGTCATTCCAGTACTGCTGGAGGCCATTCTTCAAGTCCGTCGTCAGCCTCACAACCATAGCGGAGCACCTCCTGTGTGGATCTCACTTCGGTGCACAGTAGTTCCCCTCCCTGGAGTGTTTTGACTTACAGTCTATGCTCTGGCAGACTAACCTGAATACAGTTGTGCAGCTGAGGTATCTTAAGCTGAAATGGGTGGACCTCATCCTGCATCTAAGGCTAGCTATCATGTTCCGCAACCTGACCGGGCTGGAGAGCCTGAACCTCATATCCTGTCAGATCCTCACTCTAGAGGAGGAACTAGGCAGAGACCTGCACTCCCTCAGGCAGCTGTTTATCAAAGTCGAAGAGGAGTTCAGTGTGTTGGAGGACTTCCCAGAGCCCCTGACCAGCCTGATTTGCCTGTTGATTTTAAAGACCTCGTCTGCACTGCAGATGTGAAGACACCTGGAAGACACATCATCTGGCACCCCAATAAGGTTGATCTCACCTGCAATTATGAGCCCACAGTTCCCTGGATGTGGGCTTTGTCCTGTTCATCTTCACCTCCCTGGGCCTGTTCCATCAGCTGGCTGGGGACTACTTGCCGGCATGCTGCCATAGCGTCCATGGTTGGCTGGGGGAGACGGTGCAGAAGCCCAACCCCAGAGGGCACCACCACTATGATGCCTTTGTGTCATACAGTGGTAGAGATGAGCGCTGGCTGGTGGAGCAGCTGCAGCCGGGCCTGGAGCTGAGGGGGCCTCCCTTCCTGCATCTCTGTCTGCATAGCAGGGGCTTCCAGATGGAAAGGGACATTGTGGACAATATCACAGCCTCTATGGCAGCCGCCACACCCTGTGTGTGGTGAGTCGTCACTACCTTCCACAGTAACTGGTGCTCTCTGGTGCTGCGACTGTCCACCTTCAATCTGCTGGTGGAGCACAGGGACAACCTCATCCTGGTCTTCCCGGAGGACATCCCCCCTCACCAGCTGTCTGCCCACCACCACTTGACCAGCCTGGACAAGACCAGGACCTACCTGGACTTGCAGCAGCGTAAAGGAGGGGTCTGGGTAGCCCTTTGATTAGCTGTTCAGGAGTATTATGGCTTGGGGGTAGAAGCTTTTAAGAAACCTCTTGGACCTAGACTTGGTGCTCCGGTACCGCTTGCCGTGCCATAGCAGAGTGAATAGTCTATGACTAGGGTGGCTGAGGTATTTTAGGGCCTTCCTCTGATACCGCCTGGTATAGAGGTCCTGGATGGCGGGAAGCTTGGCCCCAGTGATGTACTGGGCCGTACGCCCTACCCTCTGTGGTGTCTTGCGGTCGGAGGCCGAGCATTTGCCATACCAGAAAGTGATGCAACCAGTCAGGATGCTCTCGGTGGTGTAGCTGTAGAACCTTTGGAGGATCTGAGGACTCATGCCAAATCTTTTCAGTCTCCTGAGGGGGAATAGGCTTTGTAGTGCCTTCTTCACAACTGTCATGGTGTGTTTGGACCATGATAGTTTGTTAGTGATGGGGACACCAAGGAGCTTGAAGCTCTCAACCTACTCCAAAACAGCACCGTCGATGAGAATGGGGATGTGCTCGGTCCTCCTTTTCCTGTAGTCCACAATCATCTCCTTTGTTTTGATCACGTTGAGGGAGAGGTTGTTGTCCTGATACCACACAACCAGGTCTCTGACCTCCTCCCTATAGGTCGTCTCATCGTTGTTGATGATCAGGCCTACCACTGTTGTGTCATCGGCAAACTTAATGATGGTGTTGGAGTCGTACCTGGCCATACAGTCATGAGTGAACAGGGAGTACAGGAGAGGACTGAGCACGCACCCCTGAGGGGCCCCCGTGTTGAGGATCAGTGTGGCGGATGTGCTGTTACCTACTCTTCCCACCTGACTCATTCAGGAACAGGTTGAAAATGTCAGTTAATATACTTGCCAGTTGGTCAATGCATGCTCGGAGCACACGTCCTGGTAATCCATCTGGCCCTGCGGCCTTGTGAATGTTGACCTGTCTAAAGGTCTTACTCACATCGGCTACGGAGAGCGTGATCACACAGTCGTCCAGAACAACTGATGCTCTCATGCATTACTTGCTTCAGTGTTACTTGCCTCAAAGTGAGCATATAAGTAATTTAGCTTGTCTGGTAGGCTCGTGTCACTGGGCAGCTCGCGGCTGTGCTTCCCTTTGTAGTCTGTAATAGTTTGCAATCCCTGCCACATCCGACGAGCGTTGGAGACGGTGTAGTATGATTCAAATCTTAGTCCTTTATTGACACTTTGCCTGTTTGATGGTTTGTCGGAGGGCATAGCGAGATTTCTTATAAGCTTCCGGGTTAGAGTCCCGCTCCTTGAAAGCAGCAGCTTTACCCTTTTGCTCAGTGTGGATGTTGCCTGTAATCCATGGCTTCTTCAGTCTGTGCTAGCAAAGCTTAGCATCTGCTTCATCTGACTACTTTCTTATTGACCGAGTCACTGGTGCTTCCTGCTTTAGTTATTGTTTGTAAGCAGGGATCAGGAGGATAGAATTATGGACAGATTTGCCAAATGGAGTGCGAGGGAGAGCTTTGTATGCATCTCTGTGTGTGGAATCAAGGTGGTCTAGAGTTTCTTTCCCTCTGGTTGCACATTTAACATGCTGGTAGATATTAGGTAAAACGGATTTGAGCTTCCCTGTATTAAAGTCCCCGGCCACTAGGCGCGCCGCCTCTGGATGAACGTTTTCCTGTTTGCTTATGGCCCTATAAAGCTCATTGAGTGCGGTCTTATTGCCAGCATCGGTTTGTGAAGGTATGTAGACAGCTACGAAAAATACAGAAGAAAACTATGTTTGTAAATAGTGTGGTCTACAGTTTATCATGAGCTACTCTACCTCAGGCAAGCAAAACCTCAAGACTTCCTTGGATTTGTGCACCAGCTGTTGTTTACAAATATACATAGACCGCCACTACACAACATGATGCTGCCACCACCATGCTTCACCGTAGGGATGGTGTCAGGTTTCCTTCAGATTTGACTCTTGGCATTCAGGCCAAAGAGTTCAATCTTGGTTTCATCAGACCAGAGAATCTTGTTTTTCATGGTCTGAGAGTCTTTAGGTGCCTTTTGGCAAAGTCCAAGTGGGCTGTCATGTTCCTTTTACTGAGGAGTGGCTTTCACCTGGCCACTCTACCATAAAGGCCTGATTGGTGGAGTACTGCAGAGTTGGTTGTCCTTCTGGAAGGTTCTCCACAGAGGAACCCTGGAGCTCTATAAAAGTGACCATTGGGTACATGGTCACCTCCCAAAGCCCTCATTGCTCAGTTTGGCCGGGTGGCTAGCTTTAGGAAGAGTCTTGGTGGTTCCAAACTTCTTCAATTTAAGAATGATGGAGGCTACTGTGTTCCTGGGGACCTTCAATGCTGCAGAAATGTTTTGGTCCCCTTCCCCAGATCTGTGCAATCCTGTCTCGGCGCTCTGGGGATAAATCTTTCGACCTCATGGCTTGATTTTTGCATTGACATTCATTGTCAAATGTGGGACCTTAAATATACAGGTGTGTGCCTTTCCAAATCAAGTCCAATGAATTTCATCAAACTTGTGAGGCTCTCCATGGTCATTAGTTTCTCATTCAACATACAGTATTTTCTGCTACTCAATCCTGTTTAAAACCCCTTTCTTCCTAACTATTTTACATTCTCTGAGAGCAACCAGAAATGTTTCCTTGGCCAAATATTTCCAATTGCTCGTTCAGTGCAACGGACCACAGGGGTGTAGTGCTGCCGGAGCTTCTCACAATGGTGTTCATTTAGTAAAGTTACATCAACGCTGAATCAATCAATGTCTTGGAAGATCACCAAATGATTCATTAGTATTCTACATAACATAACCAAATATAATAGTATAGTATAACATTACTGTTACACCAAAAACACCACCTTTCACTTTTGAGATTTTTGGAAGGTTAGCTGAATAGTGAAAGAAAATGCTAATTCGACCAAAACTCTACAGCACCACTAGGCAGAATGTGCTTTGAGTGAAACAGAATATACAGTAAGGCCTTCAGTGCCTTCAAAAAGTATTCCCACCGCTTGACCTTTCCCACGTTTTGTTGTGTTACAGTTGGATTAAAATGGATTTAACTGTCATTTTTGGTCAACGATCTACACAAATTACTCTGTAATGTAAAAGTGTAAGAAAAATTCTAACATTTGCAAAAACAGTATGAAAAATATAATATATCTTGATTAGAGAAGTATTTAGTCCACCTGAGTTAGTACCTGAGTTACCTGAGTTAGTTTAGTCCACATGTTAGAATCACCTTCAGCTTCAGCTGCAATCACTGTAATCAGCTGTGAGTCTTTCTGGGTAAGTCTCTAAGGGTTTTGTAAAATAATTACACATTTCTATTTTTCTGTGTGTAGGCCAGTGACAAGCATTGTAAATTTAATAAATTGTAAATTCAGGCTGTAACAACAAAATGCGGAAAAAGTCAAAGGGTGTAAATACTTTCTGAAGGCCCTGTGTATAGTTTATTAACACCATCTACATAATCTGCTCACGAAACAGTCATTCAAGAAGATCTAAATGCATAGTCCCCTGAAACTGATTGACATCAAATGATTGGGATGCTGTCACGACTCCCACCGAAGGTGGCTCCTCTTCCTGTTCGGCAGCGCTCACGGTCATCGTCACCGGTCTACTAACTGCCACCGATCCCTTTTCCCTTTTCTGTTGGTTTTGTCTTATTGGTTACACCTGTTTCTTGTTTAGGTTTTTAGTTGGGCTATTTAAGTCGGTAAGGCCCGCCTGCTCTTTGTGCGGGCTAATAATCTTTCCTCTGTGTATGTTTGTGGTAGTGCGTTTCCCATTGTTTTTCCTCCGGACTGGTTGGGTCCTGGTTTTGGGCCGGTCTTGTATGTGCGCCCGGTATTGGCGTGACCATTTTTCTCTGTGCCGGAATAAAACATTGTTCTGTACCTTCTGCTTCCTGCGCCTGACTCCGCACCCACTACGCCTAAAGTGCATTACAGAAGCCCGCTCCAAGAATGGAGTCAGCAGGAGCAGCGGCTACCCCCTTCCATCGATGGAGGAACGTCCTCCATCATACGTCCTCCATCATACGAACATCCTCCATCGGATTGGGTCGGCGATGGACCAGATGATGGAGAGAATGGACCGATGGGAGAGGAGTGGTCTCCCCACCTCACCTTCAGCTCCTCCGACAATTCAACCCACTCCTCCGGCGGCGTCCGGCTCCAGCGCACTTCGTCTTGCACCCCCGAGGGAGTACGATGGAGCGGTGGCTGGGTGCCAGGGTTTTTTGCTCCAGCTCGACTCGAGTTGTACCTGGCTACCGTGAGGCCGACTCCCTCGGGCGAGAGTGTGAGCGTCCTCGTCTCCTGCCTGACGGGCCGAGCCCTGGAGTGGGCCAACGCTGTTTGGAATGGCCCAGACTTGGCTAGGGACAACTGGATAGTTCCACCTTAGGCAGGAGACGAGGAGCGCGCAGGACTTCGCGCTGGAGTTCCGGACCTTGGCCGCTGGGGCCGGGTGGAATGACAGGGCCCTGATGGACCACTACCGGTGCAGCCTCCGGGAGGACGTCCGCAGGGAGCTAGCTTGTCGGGACGCCACTCTCTCCCTCGACAAACTCATAAACATGTCGATCCGGCTGGACAATCTGCTGGCTGCCCGCGGGCGTTCAGAAAGGGCCCTGTCAGTTCCACCTCCTGGCCCTCCCGCTCCCATACCTATGGAGTTAGGGGAGGCCGCATCGAGGGGTACCGGAGGAGGAGGCTCCTCCTGCACCAGCTGTGGTCGGAGAGGACACACTTCCGACCGGTGCTGGAGGATCCCGTCTGGGAGTTGAGAGGGCAGGCAGAACACTTCTCGGTGACCCCAGGTGTGTCAGCATCAAACTCACCCAGAGCTCGCTGTTGGTCACATGTTTGTATTATTTTTTTTCTGAGTTTTCTCCCTCTCTCCAGCATAAGGCGCTAGTCGATTCAGGCGCAGCTGGGAACTTTATGGATCGCGGACTCGCCCGTAAGCTGGGGATTCCACTTGCGCCGATAGACCATTAGGGTCAGGGCTGGTCAGGGAGACCATGGTTCCACTGGACCTGGTAAAGCAGGGGGATCATAGGGAGGGGATTAGTCTCTTCCTTATCGATTCACCTGTGTTTCCAGTGGTGCTGGGGGTTCCCTGGCTGGCCAGTCACAATCCCAGGATTTTATGGAAACAGGGGGCTCTCCAGGGGTGGTCAGAGGAGTTTTCAGGTAGGTGTATGGGAGTTTCCATCGGTGCCACGCCGGTGGAGAGTCCAGACCAGGTTTCCACTGTGCGCATTCCCTCTGAGTATGCCAATTTGGCTTTCTGTAAGAAGAGGGCGACCAAATTACCACCTCATCGATAGGAGGATTGTGCGATAAACCTCCAGTTAAACGCTGAACTTCCAAGGAGTCACGTGTACCCATTGTCACAGGAGGAGACGTTGGCTTTGGAGACATATGTCACGGAATCTCTGGGACAGGGGTACATTCGGCCCTCCACGTCACCTGCCTATGCACACATGCATAAGTCACAGACAAGACAACAGCATATTAAATGAAGTGGTACAGGAAGTTACAAGTATAGCTACAGATGTTTACTAAAGTAGAAATGTTTCTGAAATACAATATTTTGCTGTGTCTTGTGCATGTGTGCATCTGTGTGAATGTGTATAAATGTTTGCATGTACAGTATAAGGTTGTATGAATAAGCTAAGGTAATTGTCTGAGGTATAGAGCTCTTATTTACAAGTGGACATAAACTACAGAGGAACTTTTAATCAAGAACCTTTAATGACAATGCTAATTAGCTTACGCTAAATAGACACAATCCAATTTCTGCACGATCAGTGTGTGTGTGTGTGTGTGTGTGTGTGTTGGTTATTAACCTCACCCACAGCAATGTGTTTCTAGTTGGGATGCTTGTATTGTTTTTGAGGATGTAGTACACTTCATATACAAAAGAATGTGGGCACCCCTTCAAATGAATGGATTCGGCTATTTCAACCATACCCGTTGCTGACAGGTGCATAAAATCGAGCACACCGCTGTGTAATCTCCATAAACAAACATTGGCAGTAGATCGTCTGTCGTCGGTTGCAACACTCACTACCGAGTTCCAAACTTTCTCTGTTTGTCGGGAGCATCATGAAATGGATTTCAATGGCTGAACAGGCGCACACAAGCCTAAGATCACTATGCGCAATGCCAAGTGTCGGCTGGAGTGGTGTAAGCACACCGCCATTGGACTCTGGAGCAGTGGAAACGCGTTCTCTGGAGTGATGAATCACGCTTGTCTATCTGATGGACAAATCTGAGTTTGGCAGATGTCAGGAGAACGCTACCTGCCCCATTGCATAGTGCCAACTGTAAAGTTTCGTGGAGGGGGAAGAATGGTCTGGGGCTGTTTTTCATGGTTTGGGCTAGGCCCCTTAGTTCCGGTGAAGGGAAATTTTAACGCTACAGCATACAATGACATTCTAGACATTCTAGGTCATGTAGTGTATGTCCTACAGCATTGTTTGTGCCCGTGTCTTACGACTCCCCAAGCTTTCCCACTGGGCAAAAACTGATTGAATCAACGTTGTTTCCACATCATTTCAACCAAACAATGAAATGTGATGATGTTGAATAAACGTGGAAAACTGATTGGATATGCAAAACGTCATCAACGAAAGGGAATTTCGTATTTTTTTTCACACAACTTTTACCTTAAATTCAATAACAGGGTGAAATCTTTTGTTGATTTCACATTGAATTCGTGTTAGTTGACAACTAAACCAAATGTAAATCAGAACTAGACGTTGAACTGACGTCTGTGCCCAGTGGGTTGTTTGTGCTGTGTCTGTTAGGAGTAGTTTTTGTATTTTGCGTTGTCTATGCTGATTGTGTGTGTGGGTGTTACAGTGTGTGAGACTGTGTGAGACTGTGTGTGTTTGTGTGTGTCCTGCAACGTTGTTTCTGTTGTGTCTTCCAATGTGATGCTGTTGCCCTCAGTGAGAGCAGCCCAGCTAGCAGGCCCAGTTCTGTTTTGCTTCCATGTGTCACTCTGAGTCATCAGTCAACTTGTCATCGCCATGGTGACTAAACAGTGACATATGCCCGCTTGTCTGCTCTTTGACGGACACATGAAAGACAGATGCGTAGAGACGGAAACACTTTGTCAAATAAACTCACACCTCGGTATCTGGGTGCCAGTGTGTGTGTGTGGGGGGGGGGGGGGGGGGGGGGCTGCATCGATGTATGTGTATCTGTGTCATGGGTGTATCTGTGTTTGTGTGTGTCTCTGTGTGCTCATAGAATTAATTCAATTCATAATACTCAGTTTCCCAAAACAGACCACAGACTCCATTTTAACAAAGCAAACGCAATGGTAAATAGGATTGCCAGTTGTAGCGCTATAGGTTCCGGGGGTGTGTCAGAAATATTTTCACTATTACCTCCACCACAATTATCGGTGTACTTGCTGGTGTTGGTGCGAAAGTGCTGGGTTTTGATGAACAAACAAATTGTGGGTGTGTCAAAGTTTAGCCCCTCAATCAGAACGTACTCCAGGGCGAAATATGTGGTTGCCTCAAGTAAGTGTATTCACAGACTCTTATGCATTGCCTTTGGAATCAACTCCATTCCAATGTTAGTCCGTTATAGTTTGTTAAATGGCTTACAGAAATACATTAACTTGAACCGATTTACAGTCCACATTGTTCGAAGCAATTGCATGGCTTTAATAGCATTCACACTGATATAGGGACTGGGCCTACTGTAAATTACTTTATGGCTAAGCATGGACATGCCAAACATTGTCAATAAGCAAGATTCAATTAATTATTGATAAGGCCTATAAAAACATAACAAATAATTATAATCAAATTCTAAACATAGCGAAACTACAACTTGTTTTAAATAGGCTATGTCACACTTACAGGCACCATCGTTTCTCCCTGTGGTCATATAATATTAAAACAACGCAGACTGTGGAAGGTTTTTATGCTCATCCACACTTTTCACAGTAGCTGGGCAAAGATCGAATATAAATGGAAAGGGAGAATGTCCACTTACCGTTACACCACTCCCAAGTAGACCTGTTTTTTTTTTAACATAATCATAACCATCTTACAGATCAGATCGCATTCTTGCATTGCAAGTGCGCCACGGATGTTGTCACTATAAAACCAGGAAGGTGAATCATTCCAATAAGTTTGATTGTAATAAAAGTAAACTAAAAAATAAGCGATCCAACAACAAATCCATGTAACATGTAATGTTATCATAAAACCGCCAGGATTAAACGAAAT